>NW_026712795.1:1200000-1734685 GCF_030625045.1 Achroia grisella | reverse complement strand
TTTATTTTACTGCACTGAGTTACAAATCTACTGTCCATGACAACTCCTCACTTACAAACTCAGAAAAACTGTATTATTTACTGGGTAAGTTATCACCCAAAGTACAATCGGTATTTGCAGGTATTACACCCTGCGCCGAAAACTATGAAATTATATTTAAGTCTCTGCTTGATAAGTATCAAGATATTCACGTTCTCGGTTCTAATTACTTAGACCAGATTTTAAATCTTAAATTAGGCAAAATGCCTTCCGCCGCAAGTTTTCAATTATTTATAGATAAGTATGTCACCGCCGCTATGTCATTAAAGGGCTTAGGTATAAAACAATTATCTGATTTCATTTTTTTATTATATATTGCAAAACGTAAATTCGATTCAGAAACATTACGCGCGTTCGAATTACACTCTTCTATAACAAAATCACGTGATTTTGACGGATTTATTAATTTTATAAAAACACAATGCCGCATATATGAAAATACACAACCCGCGCCCGCCACCAGTACAGAGTCAAATAAATACCGCCCGCCTACTAATAAATACCGCCCGCCTGCTAAGTACCCGGACCCGCAGTCTTATGTTTCAAGTGTAACACCTATAAAATGTTCACTTTGTAATAGTAATATGCATGATCATTTTTATAAATGTAGTGCATTCGAAAAATTGTCACCTCTCGATCGTTATAAACATATTAAAGCTAACAATTCATGCGTAAATTGTTTAAGTACCAAGCATAAGTCAGGTGTTTGTAGATCAAAATCTTCGTGTCGTGCATGTCAAAAGCGCCATCATTCTTTGCTACATTTTGTTACGGATCGGGGCTCGCTGCCCGCGCGCGATGCGCCCGCGCCCCGTAGTAGTATGGCCTCACCCCCGCTCCCGTCGCACAGTGGCGAGGCCGTGGCCAAGCAGAGTGGTCTGTCACTTTGCGCGCTCAGTAACAAAACTGTGCTACTAGCAACTGCACGCGTTATTGTGTATGACGCATTAGGTAAACAACACTTAGTTCGATGTTAATTGGACAGTGCGTCCCAAAGTAATTTTATTACTGATGAATGTTGTGACCGCTTAGGTTTATTAAATGAATTAAAATATTCATCTACGATGGTAAAGGGTATTGGTGGCTCACAAAAAAACGTTAAGGGTTCAGTAGAATTTAATATATTTTCTCGTTTTAATTTTAATGTTCGCTTTAATATTTCCGCGCTTGTTGTTGACCGTATTACGGACAGTTTGCCTTCCGTTCCTGTCAATACCGCCGCATTTTCACACATTAAAAACCTACCGCTGGCAGACGGCGAGTTTGCCATTCCTAGTAATATAGACGTACTTATAGGTAGTTCTATATTCCCGCACTTGCTATTGCCGGGTATTGTGCATAGCAAGCATCGTAATATTCCGCCTGCGATACAAACCGTATTAGGGTTTGTAATCATGGGTTCCGTACCCACTTTTAATTCCGCATCGCCTAATTCCGCATTATTAAATACCGCATATACAACGTCATGTTGTTCCGTGATTCATGATCGTATGGACACTCTCTTCCAAAGTTTTTGGGAATTGGAGGAGATAACCGCGCCGCCCGCTCAGAGTGCCGATGATCTCGAGTGTGAACATTATTTTCGCGCCACCACTACTCGTGATGATAGTGGTAGATATATCGTATCCCTGCCGTTTCGAGAGGACGTGTTCTCCTTAGGCGACTCTTTCGCTGCCGCACATAGACGTTATTTATGTCTAGAACGTAAGTTGGAAGCGTCACCTCATTTTCGTTTTTCTTATAACGAAGTAATTCGCGCATATATTGATAAGGGCTATTTAAGTCCAGTTAAATCGCATCAAGACAATTCACTTATACCCTCGTACTCGTACTACATTCCACATCACGGAGTGCTACGAGAGGATAAGGTCACCACTAAATTGCGCGTGGTTTTAGATGCCAGTTGTAAAACGACATCTGGTCGTTCGTTAAATGATATATTGCATAGTGGTACCAACCTACAGGGTGATTTATTTAGTATTTTAATTAACTTTCGTCTTTTTAAAGTTTGTATTTCCGCCGACTGTTTTCAAATGTTTCATCAAATAGTTGTACGCGAACCCGATCGTAGGTTTCAGCGAATTTTGTACCGCTTCAGCACCGATGATCCTGTGACTGAATATGAATTTAATCGTGTATGCTTCGGACTGAGGTCGAGTCCATTTCTCGCGCTCCGCGTTGTTCAACAACTAGTTGAAGATGAAGGGGATAAATTCCCTGCTGCTGCCGCTGTTGCTTCGTCTGCACTATATATGGATGATATCGTATCTTCTGTTATGACAGATGAACAGGCTATTACCATTAGCAACGAACTTATTGCACTTTTTAAAATGGCACAGTTTGATCTCGTAAAGTGGACGAGCAGCTCCCGCGACGTGCTTGCTCACATCCCGGATACACACAAAACCCTCAGTGACAAATCATTCGATAATTCCACCCCGCACAAGATCTTAGGTCTATTTTGGGATAACTCTAATGATTCTTTTAAGTTCAAGGTAATCACGCCAGACGCTATATGTACTTTACGCGCTATCTCAACGCTTTTCTGTATATTCTAAATTATTACGGACTATTGTATATATATATAATTTATTAAACGCCTTCCTCGTAATACTGTTATTACGAGTGAAGACTTAGATTTTGCTGAAATAAAGTTAATCCGCGCCGTGCAAGAAGTATATTTTGCACATGAGTTTAATAATTTAAAAAATAATAAATATTGTTCTTCCGCTTTAAACAAGCTCCGACCATTTATAGACAAGGACGATGTTATCCGCGTCGGTGGTCGCTTGTCAAGTTCCGCTGAGGATTACTGCACTAAGTATCCTCTACTTTTACCGCGCCGCGATCATGTTATCGATATTCTTATCGATTTTTATCATAAGAAGCATCTTCATGCAGGACCAGAGTTACTTATGTCCTTACTCAGGCAGAAGTACTGGATCCTGTCCGCTCGCCGCTTAATACGTTATCGCATTCATAAATGTAACGCTTGTTTTAAAATAAAACCGCGCCCTACGTTTCCACTCATGGCCGATCTACCGAGCCACCGCGTCACTCAAGTTGATAAGGCATTTACGCATGTAGGCTGTGACTATGCCGGTCCCTTACAGTACACACCTATTCGTGGTCGGGGGGTTAAAAGCCGCAAAGCATGGTTATGTATTTTCACTTGTCTGACAACCCGTGCTACTCATATTGAAGTTGCTACTGATTTAAGCACGGTTAGTTTCTTATCCGCACTTAAACGATTCTTATCTCGCCGAGGCCCGATAAACTGTTTATATACGGACAATGGAACATGTTTCGTGGGTACTCGCAAGTATCTTCGCGATTTATATAAGTTTCTTGATGAATATCACCCGCATTTAGAATTAGAACTTTCAGAAAATCGCATTAGTATGAAATTTATTCCTCCCGCTGCTCCCCACTTCGGTGGAAGTTGGGAAAGCATCGTAAAAATAGTTAAAAATAATTTATTTAAGGTGATAGGATCACAAATTCTCTCTTATGAGGAACTTATAACAGTGCTTTCTCAGGTTGAGGCACTTATTAATTCGCGTCCACTCACAGCTAGAAGTAGTGACCCCGCTGAGCCGTCTGCTCTTACGCCGGCTCATTTTTTAAATACTGTCCCTCTTTCATCCATTCCTGCGCCAGAAGCTAACACGCACGATTTAAATCAACGCCATTCCCTTCTGGATAGCATTGTACAGTCTTTCTGGCGCCGGTGGCGAATGGAGTATCTGCATCAATTGCAGACACGCGCTAAATGGAATCTTCCATCAGTTCCCATTAAGGAGGGTACTGTTGTAATTTTAGTAATAGATAACGCACCGCCCTTTTCATGGCCATTAGCTGTCGTTGAAAAGGTACATCCTTCCAAAGACGGAACTACGCGAGTGGTCACTGTTAGGACTTCAAAGGGTAGCTACCTTCGCCCGGTAGTTCGTTTGTGCCCATTGCCGCATCAATAGTTATATATTTAATATAAGTAAAATTTAGATTTAGCTTAGTTATATATAACTTTCATTCATATATCGTCTTCACATAACCTCAGATAACTTCCCGCTTATGATTAATCTTATACGCATTAATATACCGCTCATTTTATTTATATATATCTTCCGCATACTGCTATTCATTTCCCAGTGGTATATATATGTATATTTTTTTTAAAGGCAACCCTTTAAGGCCGGGGGAATGTTTGCGCCACAACTAGTTTAAATGCACATCTCGTGTAATAGACAAGGACAGACATACTCACGATCTAGGGCCGAAAGGAGCCGAGTACGCCCGCGCCATCGATGGAAAGAAAGATGGCGCTTCTTCTTCGTTTCCCGCTCGTGTCTGAGAAACGCCGCTCGCACATAATTACGTTTTATAATAATTGAATCACTACGATTTAATAAACTATTGAATTGTCAAGGTGTATATAGATAGTGTGCAATATTCAAGGTGTATATACACTAATTTCCGCCGCGCGTGTTGTGTGTGTGATCAGTTCATCGATCATCATCGTCGTCGATCATCGATTCCTGCACCAAGACGCCATAGCAGAAAGCCAGGTACGCTCGTAACTCCTTACTTTGCCCGTGATCTGTGACGACAGTCTTATCGAAGGAATATATCTCTCGGGATACATATCCCTAGGGAACCGCAATAACATATATACTTTATTTAATAACGAAAAAATATTCCTCTCTCCTTTTGTAAATCAAAACAAATTACTTCCAGGAAAATTCGTAACTTATATCTATACATAGAAAAATACAACACACTTTTCCTTAAAGAATTAATATATATTGATTACAGGATATACTAACAAAAACCGTCAAATATTTATCTTGCTGTGTATTTACTCTGTGAAGGGTTCTTGTAAAGGAAGGGTCGATATTAGGAACACTTTCACTATATATTACTAGACGGAAATGACATAAAATGTACGCGCCAACTAAGTCCCTCTTCTGATTTAATTCTAGAAAAGAAAATAATATTTTTTTTTTATCACTATGATAGCAAATATTTTCCATTGTACAGGCCGTCACCCTCTTTGCTATTTCAGTTGCATGTAGATAAAACTTTTTTTTTCAATTAAAAAACAAAACAAACAGATTTACGATTTTCTAGGAAATTGGGTCACATGTACAAGTAAATAAAATACCGACTATTTGAGAATGTATTTTTTTATGATGAAATGAAGAATCTGCTTATTTCTTGTTATTTAATACCAGTTAATGATTATAACCCCATTTATACTAGGCTGTAGTAATACAGAAAAATAATATTCATGAGTAAAAGTCGTGAATAGCGTGCGTGTGGCCACATTGTGAGTATTCATGGTAAAACAAAGTTAGAAACTATATAGAATTGACGGGCTTCCTGTGTATAACAAAGCAATATCCGGTTACTGCCTTTGAGGTATTATGTTATAAGATACTAGAGCGTACGCCACAGTTTAAAATTATTTCATTAATTATTGCGTTATGGCGTTGTCGCCGCAGTTCATTCTGTCATCTGCTATGAACATTGAACAAAGTGAGTAAAAAATACTCATTGAATGCATTCTCACTGAAATGGGTAAAAGTTACATGATTTTAATCTGAGAAGGATAGAATTAGAAATAGAAAAATAAAAATAGGTTAATCGGATATTAATATTATGTTATGTTAATATTATGTATAGAAATTATTAGGTTTTATTATGGAATGGATTTCTTTACCTGTATTTATGACTATGCACTATAATACTCTTCTATACGCCCGGCCCCTCCGATCGAGCCCCGTCTCCCCTCCGATTGACTCCCCGTCCCGGTCGAATTGCAAAATTACGATGACCTGAACCGAGGTTCGAACCCCTATCGGTGCCCTCAGACTACATAAAGTCGTATCCGTCAGGCGAGAGTTGGTCTTCAGCCGCTCCATAACTCGTTCCGGGGGTTTGGAGTGCCATCTGCACACGCCCCTATCGTCCGGTGAAGCTGTACAGGCCAGCTGGGACCAACAGAGTTAGAGTAATTCGAAAAAAAATACTCGTAAGTACATAATACCTCAATGGTTGCTGTCGCCATTAATCGTACTATACTTATTATCTTATTTCCATCGAAGTATATTTTTTAGTAAATAAGAACAAAAGAAAATTTTGTTAGGTATGTAATCTATATAAGCCAAAACTTTGTACCCCTTTTTACGAAATATCTGCAGACAGAGGAGTATGAAATTTTACACACTTGTAGTTTATATATAATAATAATAATAATAATCTCTCCTTAAGGAGGGAAATGAGATTTTTTTTTAAAGTTAGGAATAATAATAATTATAATAAATAACAATAATCAAAGGGAGATTGTTATAGCTGTTGCTAATAAGGAAATTTCTGATGAGGAGCACAGCCTTGTACTTTGTGTCAGTACTTGGAAATGTCGAGTCATCGCTCCACATCTTCGCGGCGCCACCGTGCTAGGCAACTGGTGACTTGACACCGCAGTGTTGTGTCTCCGCGGCTCAGTATTTGTTAATTCAATCTAATTCGACCGAACTTCCAACCAACTTCGTCCGAAGATAGTTATAGTTAGATTTTAATTTGTAATGTTTTATTCTTAATTACATATATTAAAATAATTACGGTTTTTTTAACTCCTGAGGCTGCGACGCACGTAATTAGACATATACAATATATACATAAACAATAGTAATAATAAATAACCAAACTTTCGTTGTAAATATGTAATATTATATTATCTGTGGTTGTAATTATCCCTATTATATCATCCACTGGAGTGATCCCAAAATCATTGCATTCTTCATTACATCAACTGCAATTAAGGAAATTTAGCTACATTGAACTACAGAAATCCACTGTACTAGATACGTGTTCAATAGTTAGGAAATTTTTAAACAGTAAAGAATATTTAAAAATTCAATTGTGTAAATATGTGACTTGGTGATATAAGCTCGTCCTAGTGATCACTATAAAATAACCAATATATGTATTGTGAGGAAATAATAATAATGATTTATTTGTACAATATACTTGTGTAATATATTTGTGTTTACATATAGAAAAGAAATACTTTTTTTTTTATATGGGCATAAAAATGCATAAAATTAAAACACATCAGTAAAAAATACACTACCATATGCTCTTAGTTTATTGTTAAAATCTTTCAAATTGAGAATAGATTAATATTGTTTGTCTTTAATATTATTTGTTCTTATTGATTGTTAAATTAGTTATGGTCGAATTTCAATCACATGGCCACTATTAGTTTTTTTAAATATATGTTCACCGACTTTAAATGTTATTCACTATTTAGTTATATACTATGTAATATTATCTTATCTTTTATTATACTAATTTTGGTGTTTATTTTATACCTAATGATATCATATTATCTAGTTTCCACGATTGTTCCTTTTTGGACGGGTACATAATGAATTGCAATCAAGTAACTGTTCTATACGATAGTAGGATGATAATATGAACAATTTTAAGGAAATTCTGTAAAAATTAGTTAGCATAGGTACCTTAACCTAATCCTGTTTTATAAATTATGTTCTTGTTTGTACGATGAGCTATGGTAGTCAAATTACAGTGTATGAAGACGTAATAAGTTTTCACAACGACAGTACTATATGCAGTGTTGTTAATGTATATAGGTGACCGTTGTAAATTTCCTTTTTGATGGACAGTCAGATATTTTCCTATTTCATTTAAATAAAAATACCTTTTGTATATTACGATTTGTAATGAAAATAATATGCGTACACAAAGATTAATTTAGCCTAGTTTTAATGCTTTTATCTTGTAATGCGGACAATAGTCGCAGATAATAAATGGTTCCCCTGAGTCTATTGTGGGAGAGATCGTTATTATTAATGTTTGGTACAATTACGGTATTTATTTACCTTATAGTACAATAGCAGAGTTCGTGAAATTTTAGAATATGGTATACAGACCTTTTATTCTGTGTTTAGGTAAGAAACGAGAGGCGAATATGAAAAATATTCCATAATTCAGCATGAAGATAATTTTTGATCAACTGAAAACAACAATCCGTATCCTTTGGAATGGTACACACGAGTGGTATCGAGGCTATCACATGATAACGTGATGCATTGCGATTCTAAAAGACTAAGACGTTATGCCTCTTATTCTGTAATTACACAAAATCATTTTATTAGGTAAACACATTTTGATTACGTAAATCTAAAATAAATTAAACTGATGTGTAATTACAAAATTTACATGTTAATTATGTGTTTAATGTATTAACGCGTTTCGTGCCGTTTCCCAGGGATACGAGTAATCCTTTCACAGGATTCGGAATAGGCAACATTTACTACAAATTAATGTTTGGTTTATTGACAATTTATTTCTGATACGTTAAGATTAATTTATTTATTTAGGTAATCGACAGGTTTATATAATATATAGATTATTTAGTATTAAATAAATAGAAATCGAAATATTCTTTATACAAATAAACTCTGTTTAAATTAAATTTTATTAATTCTTAAAATAATTTCATAAAATAAATTTCTTAAATTATTAAAAAATAAATTAAATTAAATCTTAAAGCTACTTTGGCGTGAGCTGAATAAACCGTAAACGTTTAATTAAGGTAGTATGGACAATGGGATTTTGAGTCCTAAAAAAGGTCTCGACTCTATATATGTATCGTTTCTGTAGAGGATATTATAACCAAAATACTGAACTATATAATTTATTTAATTTTTATACTATAATAATAATTTGTAATATAACGTAAGTAGTAATTAAATAATTTCAAATAGGTACTTTTATCACTTATGGTATTTAAGTATATAAGCTTTTTCCTTTAATAATATGAAAAATTATTTATAACATGCTAATTGTTATTCGTGACTTACAAACTTTCGTCCATAATTTTATATTATAAGGGATGACTTTCTAGATTATATTATGAGATAAAATTGAAATAATATTCTACTATTTCCATCCTATTGATACAATATACATTTATATCAAATTTCGTCAGGATCCGTTCAGTTGTTTTATCATTTCAAGGTAACAAATGTACAGACAGACTGTTTCTATTATATAAAATTAATTATAATAATAATAACTCTTTAATGAGCACAGATAATAAAATAGTAACACAAGTACATTAAAAAATGTGTACAGAATGCGGTCTTATCACTATAAGCAATCTCTTACAGACTACCTGGTATTGACAGACAAGTATTTATATATAGAGAGTATAATATTAGTATACTAAACATAACATTGTCAGTGGTGGATTAAATAAAAAAATATATAAATAGTCGTCCTTACGCTGCAAAACCAAATTGTATCTAAACGAAGGGAATGCGAAATATCTAACGAGAATGAATTTTGTAGTACATGGTTTTACGAGCTTTAACAGTAAAAGATTTGCTATACAGAAAGCTCTACTATTTATAGCTTTTGTATACAATGTAACATATTTGTAAATATTATATATATACAAAAAAGGACGGAGAAATTGTGTAAAAAATGATATGCTTAAAGAAGAATAAGCTCTATATGACGATTGATAGGAATCAGTGGAAAAATATGATATACTGTATCAATCGCAAATACATAATGGAATAAAGACAAAGCAATGTGAATTTGTATTCATATATAGTTTTATATTTATATTTTTAGGTCTTAGTAAAAAATAGCGATTGTGAAGGTTAGGTCCAAGAGATTCAGAGGTTTTTTTAATTGATCAGTTCGCTTCGTTCACTCCATAAGTCAGTTCAGGACAAAAAAATAGTCGAATTATTAATTGAGTCACTTGCAAAAATATCTTCTCTAGATCTAGAGGTTTACTTTCGATGGTCGCGGGTTCGTTTTTTTGCACGGTCCAAACATTTGTATACATGAGTAAGATATATTCTGCGTATGGTCTGCGTATTTTCTATGTGCAATATATATATATTTACAAAAAATGTATTTATATCGGTTATCAGGTACCTATAACACCAGCTTTGTTTTACTTGGCACTAGATAACGCTGCGTGAACTGTCCTGAGATATTATTATTATTAGAATTGTATAGCTTACCATAAGCTGTAAACGCCAGCTGCGACCAACAGCATTAGAGTAGTTAAAAAAAAAATTGTATCGCTTTAGCTACGTGGATGGCTTTATTATATCTTGATTGAATTTCGGATCGAGCCTACCTCTATCGAGAAAGGTGTCCTCCATTTACTATGTATGTAAACATCTTCCAGAGTTTCGATGTTTTGGGGATCCCAACGAAATTGAAGCTTCAACAACATGAAACTTTGTATTATATTGAAACCAATAAAGTAGAGAATGAGGCCAAGTTCAATATACGGGTATTGGAGTTCGATTACATTACTTTCAAATGGGTGTTTATTCAGTTAAGAACACTCAAATCTCGAAGACTACAGCAAAAACCTTTCTGTAAGTATTATTAGGTTATTAGTATATTGTAAAAAAGTCCATAAGTCAAGTAAGTAAGTCTTTTTTTATAACAGGGGACAAACGAGTTTACCGCTCACCCGATGGTAAATGATTACCGCCGCCCATGAGTTAATACCAGGGGTATTTGCAAGTGTGTTGCCGGTCTTTCAAGAGTAAGGTTTTTTCTTGAAGGTTTCAATATCTTATGGGTTCGGAAATACCATTGCTGAAAATTCCACAATATGCTTGTGCGTAGCAAACAAGCTAACTGCCCACGTGATGGTAAGCAGTAAACGTCGTCTATTTACAAGAACAGCACTAGGAATATCACTTATCATATGATAATCATGTATTGTATTCTTATCCTGTAATTTCCTGCCAAATCTAACACTACAAGCGAAATATAGCTTAGACAGCAGAGAGGCTTGGTGCAGAGAGTACTTGCCAGTGCCAACAGCATCTAGAGCATGATTGCGAGCAGACTGAATTGAATAACTTATGCACAATTTCCAATGGAATTTTTTTTTATAGTATTGCTATTTTTGTGTGTTTAATTTGTGCTTATATACTAATATTAAGTCTAATAAAATCGTAATATTAACAAAATGGGAAATAAAACGTGAAAGTAAATAAATTATTATTAAATAGGTGAGACTTAGGTAACCGAATTTTTATAATTTACCTCTTGTAAGTAAATATAAATATTTTGTATAAAACATCTAAAATACATTTCAGCCAATAGTTACCCCTATGTGGATCGTCAGATTGCCTGCCACTCAACTTTTATAAGACAAATTTCTAGCTTCTACGCCACATGGCGGGTTTGATAAAATGACGAACGCCGGCGAACTTTGTTTTTCGTTGATCTTCATACTTTAGAAATTTTAATCATTATACATAATTGAGGGATTTTCTAAGTATCGCAGGTATAGGTATAATATTACGTAAGTAACTATGTTAAAATATCATAGTTTAATATGCAGGCGTTTACTTGTAAATATAAAAACATAATTATGTTATTACGACTGTTATACTAGACAGAGTAGTGAGAGGTATTGTTAATTCTCGACATCAATGTAAACGCAATACTTAACGAACACTGATTAGACTATTTGCTTTTGACAAAATTGCTATAGCATATGCTGACGGTCACTGTATTATCATTTCTAAATGTTCTTGAAAACCACCAACCAACCACCAACTGAGTTTTTTTCAATTCTTGATATTACTTACGTACGTGGTTCTTAAACATTTGCTGTCATTAAGTTTATTTGATAAAAAATTACTCCTAACATACATAGCCCATTTCACACTTTTACTATACTATAACTATAGGCCATTTCTGAGTTTATTTTAGAGGCGGCTAGATTTGAGCTTACGAATTCTTGTTATTCATGTTAATACACCACTAGACCATGACACTCGCGACGATTTTTATATTTATATCATTATAATATAAATCAACTTAATTTTGTATAAAGAGCTACATACAAGTAACTTTCCATAAATTTCTTAATATTACCTTAAGTATATCCCTGACCTTGAAGGATCTGTATTGTTGAACCAAACTTTAATATTTACACAACAATAGCACTTAATAACTTAAAATCCTTTAATATTACATTGTCAGTGTAGAAGATACGATACATTTTGAGCGAAGACCCAAGTTTCTAAGTCACTCATTTGCTATGCACCCCGGTTTCTAACTTCAAATGTACTTAGAAACTGCACGTATTGGATATACCACCTTATCCTTTTAGGATAAAGTTAAATGTACAATGTCCTAGGATGGAAACCTTACCGTAAATTTGTATAAGTTAAAACAGACATGTCAAGTGATATTGAGCTTGGAAGTTACAAGTAACTTCCTACAAACTTTGAACTGTTTAAAGACTAATATTTATAAATAAGACACTGAAATTTATATTTTAAAAGGTTTTTCATGTTCGTAAAGTACTTTTTGTTTACATAAACATATTTTTTTCCGTTTTTTCGTCGGCTCGCGCTTAATTTGTTTTGTAACTCATTTTAAGTTTTCTTTTTAAGCTTCGGAAATAATTCTATTTTAAAAGATTGCCCTTTAAATAATTTAGTATTAAGAACCTTATTGGTTTTAAAAGGACAAGATTAATAATTCGAATCTTTTAGATTAGTGTTCAGCCCTTATAAGACAATCTATCTCCATATTAATTTAAATTTAAATTTATTTTAGTCGTAAAAAGAAACAAATCGGATAACCGACAGACACACTTTTATATTTAAAATATTAGTAGCAAGTACGAATGGTATAGAACCATCATTGTAATTGTAAATCGATTTTTACTCTTTTGTAATTGTACATTTGTAAATGATATACGGAAAATATGGGACTCATAGTTACTTCATACAACACAACATAACACAACCAATAATTTCAAACTACAACCCATGACTATCGAAATTAAGGCGATGCGATGTCCTACCGAGCTAAACTAGACCCCAGCGGTCGTTAGGTAGACTTAAAAGTTGGAAGTTGGTCGTTAATATGGAGGAAAATTAAACCTTTACTTGTAGGAATCAAATTTTATAGTTATAGGTACTCATACTTATGATAATAGAATTAAACAAAATAATTATAATTGCGGCCATTTCATTGCATGGAACTTTCATAAAATAATACCTGTAATGTAAAATACGGAATTAACAAAGTAATTTGTGATATCCGTGATTATGGTTACCAGAGTTAAAATTCGTATGGGTAGTCTGAGTACATACAAAAATATATAGACGGCGGAGACCACTTTCCATCAGGCAGGTCGGTTACGTAACACATATTCGACGTAAATACATAAATTAACGATTGTGTGAATTACATGGTAATCAAAATTGCATGTAATTCACATATTCTTTTATTTTGTTCAACGTAATTGACAACGAACTGTTACGTGAATTACTTAGTACTATCACTGTTATTTCGTTTCGTACAACGTATTTGACAACGAACTGTTATGTGAATTACTTCGTACTATGAGTACTATCACTATTAATTTATATTAAGTGAATACGGCCGATATATACATGAATGGATTTCGGATATCAAGTCATTACGTGATGCCCGTAGTATCCCATAACTCAGTGCTATTTCGAAGTACTAAGATGACGTCTCGTAGCCTCTGTACTTTTCACTGCCATAGCCTGTAATTTTCACTGCTATTTACCCTCTAACCGAAACAGCCGACAAAGAAACCGCTATGCGAGTAGCTGAAATAGATTAGACCCACGCAGACGAATTTGTACATTCTTTACCTCAGTACTTCACATAATCATGCCTTTCCATGTTTTATACAAGAAAAGGAACAAGAAAAATGTAGTATAATTGAATACCTCCTTCCTCCTCCTTGTGCTATTGGGTTGTAAATGTATGCTGCTACATAATCAGGCGGCTTGAATTATTCATGCACAGTAAAATGTCCAGACAGGAGACGACATGGTGAGCCCGGCTGTAGAACACTGTAATATGGTAAAACGCAAAGGCAAGCTAACTCTCCATTGCATATTATTTTATCTTTATATTATTATTATCAATAAAAATAGACAGATTTATTTTTATACAATGACTCGCCAAACTGCAGTCACTGCTGCAGTTTGTTGGCAAGATATAGCTCAGTTTTCTTAATACCTACCTAAATACATATATATACATAAATACATATTTTTACAGAAATTTAACTATAATCCATGTACAATTTATTTTTTTAATACAGAATTATTCTTCTATTTATTTTTTTAACGTTACCTAAAAGTGCTTTTTAGTTTTGACTTCAGTACTGGTCTGATTGAAATTGAATTTTGTTGTGTCACATCTAAATTGTTGTATATATATATTGATGTATGATGAGTAATTTACTTTACTCGATGATTTTTTTTTTAATTTGTGGTACCTCGTTTTTTGTTGACTACAGACTAAACATATTTTAATCTAGATTTATTCAATTATATTTTATCTAATAAGTTATGTTCTTCTTTCAATGATAGAAATTAAATTAATTAATTGAGTTGTGTGACTGAACAAAAATAATTATTTTTGTTCAGTCACACAACTCAAATAGATGTATATTATAACTAATTGTGCATGAAATTCGTCGGCTATATATTAAAGTTTAATCAAAATCCGTTCAGTAGTTTTTACGTGATATAAGAATAGGAAACACCCGCCCATACTCACAAATTTTTGTTTATAATAGTAGTAAGATAACAAATACAATAATAGGACCACAAAAATAACTAAAAGGTAAAATAAAACAATATATTTGTAACAATATATAATTCAGTATTTTTATATAACCTTTCGACGCAATAAATAAATTAGCAAGTGTTTAATCATAAACAATAAAACCTGTTGATAATTTTTAATTTGTCAATTACAAATGTAAATTTATTTAAATGTAAAAAAAACTTTAATGGAGAACGATAAAAGCGTTCCTTCATTCAGGGTTCCATACTTTCAAGGTAATTCTTGGTATACCTAATATTATGATATAGTTTATAAAGTAAAAAAAATAACTATTCTTATATAAAGGGAGGAATAGCAAACAAGATGACTGCCATTGTGCCATAAGTGGTAACAGCTTTTATACATTAATATTATCGAATATACTTACATGTGTAACTAATGCTAATTTAATCATTTCTATTATTATTTAAAATTATAGCCATCATAATATTAACAACAGTTACAATTCTAAAATAACAACAGCCGTCTACCTCTTTCTCTATTTTCTTCATATGCAATGAAATAAAATAGAAAATTTTTTATTCAAATAAACCAACATTTTAGCACTTTTGAATAAAATATGTTTGATTAATACAAACAATTAAAAACTAAATATGTTCCAGGAAAGTCGGAAAATTATATTATATATATATTCTTTTTAACTAATATTTAAAAAAGTGTATATATTCCATTTTTTATGAATAATATACTGTTTAATTATCGAAACGAAAATAAAATAAGTAAATTAAATTAACGTAACTTTATATTGGCATATTCTTTTACTTCATTTTAGCTCCATTTTAATTTATTGGAAACTGAATATTCTATGACTTTACAATAATGTAAGTATTACGAGAATTTTAAATATTAAATAGTAGTGAATAACAGATGTAAATAAAAACATCTGTTAATGTTATACATATAGTTGTCAAATAAAATAACAATAATTTAAGTTCTGTCAAATTAATTTTTCTGTCACATTCTTAACATTACTAACAGTTCACCATCTGAAAGAGTCTACAATAGAATACATTAATGATATTCAAAATTAGATTGGTAACGTTACGTTATTCAATATCCACATAGAATATCTAAATGTCAAAATATTATATAAAAACAACAGAATTCAGAATACGGAATCCTCGATTAAATAGTTTTTCTTTACCACTGTGCACGGAAAAACATGTTGTTAAACAATACTTTTTTATAATTAATTACATTGCTTCATTAGCATGTAATTTCTTGTGACGTTCACACTGGTTTTTGTACATATATACATTTAGTAAATATAGGAAAATGAATTTCGATGCTGAAATAAAACCTTTTCTAAGACAGGTACGTAATGTAAAATTATTTACATATAAAAAACATGTGTTACTATTATTTTCATCCGTACATTTTCTTAGAACTACAGTAACACTTAATATCAATTCCTTCAAGGTTATAATTGTTAATAGAGTTTTATTTATTTTATAACTAATTTCGCGCACAAGTCATTATCTGATAATCGTGGTATCCTTTATCTGTTATTATTGCTGTACAAGGCATACCCTTATATCCCGTAAATTTAAAATTTGTCGATATTCGCAACACAGTTTTATACTTCTGTGAATATCATCGTTTCTTCAGTAAATTAGTACACATGTTTTCTATATTAAGTAAATAAATAAATAAAAAAAAATAAATAAATTTCACTGCCAAATCTCACCCTTTAAATGGAACACAACTTCTAAAACAAACTGCTGAACGGTAAAAATAAAGGAGGAAAATTATGTCTACGTGGGTATGTCAGCAGCAAAGCAGCTTGGTTTGTAAGCTGTATTTTGTTTAAAGGACTGGATGAGTCAGTGAAATTACAGGTTATTATAGGTACAGAGCCATGAGATCTTAGACCTCGGGAATTGATGAATTATAAATGAATACAAGAGTCGGATGATAATGTATTCTTATTAAAGAATTAAAGAATTGATTTAAACAAAAACAAAGTTATAATAATAACATATTAAACGTAAACAACTACATTAGTTTACAAAAAACTGTGTTGCAGTTATTTGCTTATATTATGTTCATAGTTCATAAACAATGCTTTTAACTTACCCATGGTAATTCGTCGGCTTGTTATCGATTGAAGTTAGGTACATACATAAAAAGTAATAAAATAATCTACAAACATGCTAGGACTGTAGCTGAACCAATTACAGATGTCTTGACATTTTCAGTGTTTAGTGACAGCAGGTGTATCGCTTTGCATAATGGAGCACAGTTTAGTAGTCTCATTTACAGGAGTACTGGTACCACAACTACGTAACGAAACATATTTAGATATCAATCAAAATGTAGAATCTTGGATTGGTGAGTATGCAATTAGAATTGGGAGTGTTAAGAAAATTAATTATAAGCTTAATATTACTGTGACTATAGACTTAATAAATAAGTCTATAGTCACAGTAGATCTGTCAAGAACAAATATTTAGAAGTGTTATTTCACAATTTCGATCCACAAGTAATTATAGTATGAAGACGAACAAAAAACTTGCATACAAAAATAATGATGTAAGAGTGATGAGATTAAATGAGTGAGGTATTTGCAGTTTTACCGAATAGCACTAACTTATGTCAAATGCTAAGAAATAATAATGCCTAGAAAGAATATTAATAATTTTATAGCTTACTTATTTAAAGATCATTTATGAATTTGACAATACTTCACTATACAATATTATTTTCTTTCAGCATCTATTCATGGCACTTCTATATTTCTCGGTGCATTAATAACACCATTCATAATGTATAGATATGGCAGAAGGAAGGCTAACCTCATCAATGCTATTATAATGATTGTGGGTTGGCTCTGCGTAATGTTAGCTCCCGGAACCAACATGATCTTATTTGGGAGATTTATCCAAGGCATTGCACTCGGTATTTCCAGCTTATCTTCTGCAATGCTAGTGGGCGAATACACATCGCCGAAATACCGAGGGGCATTCTTAACAGCAATGACTTTAACAATTTCAATTGGGAACTTAATAATCCATACATTAGGGTCCTTTCTTCCTTGGCGTACAACAGCTATGATTTGCTTGGGTATCACAATAGTTGATTTGATTGTAATTATAATATCTTCTGAGTCTCCTGTATTCTTGGCTGCCCGAGGCAGGTATGATGAGTGTAGACAAGTGTTTCACTGGCTTCGAGGTACAAACGAAAATCAAGAACTAGAGGTAATGATCAAAGATCGCATACTAAATAGAAACGTTATATGTCATGCAAAGGCTAAATCAATTATAAATAAAATTAGTAGCATTATAATTTGTGTGAAAGATCCTGTATTTTTTAAGCCGTTATTTGTAATGTTACATGTAGATGTAATAAATATTTGGTCTGGCGGTATAATGATGAATGTTTATGCAACTGATATATATCATAAAATCGTAGGAAGTCAAGTTAATATAGCAGCTCTTATGATTATAGTGGATAGCGTTAGAATAATAGCATCATTCTGCGCTGTTTTCATCCATACAAAATTTAAACGTCGTTCCATGCTAATATTATTTATTACTTTAAACATTATTATATATTTTTTAATTGCTGCCAAGTCTTATTTTATTGACAAACAAGGGAAAACATCGAATTATCCTACAGTAGGTACTGGACTTGTTATATTTCATATGTTCATTGCCGGTGCTGGAGCACAACCTCTGACAAATACAATAGCTGGTGAAATTTTACCTTTACGGTATAAAGGAATACATAGTATGATGTCTACAATATTTATTTCTATTAATGCCACTGTAAAAATGAAAACACTGCCATATTTGTTTACATGTGTAGAACTATCTGGTGCCTATTGTATTTATGGTGGAATAATAGCTTATGCAATGATAGTAGCAGTTAGTATGATGCCAGAAACTAATGGAAAGTCTCTTTTTAACATCGAAAAGAGTTGGAAGAAAATAAGCTAAGAATCATGTTTTACAAAACCATTATCTACATGGAATCAAGTTGATTGAATATTTTATAAAAATAAGAAATTTAAGAAAGGAATTTCATAAACTATCAGAAGAATAAGAATTATTTCAGCTGAATTGTTACTAGTAAGAATAAATGGTGAGTTAAGTAGATGGAATACACAAATTGGATGCCATAATTTATTAATGCTATTGTACGATACATATATGCCAACTATAAAATAAATTCGACTAATATTCATCTTTTAGTTAAATTTTAAAATTAACTTAAAATTACGAATATCTATAGCTGTACTGACAGCCTCCATCAGATAGCTGAGTAGGAAAAGAAGTAGAGTAAGAAAAAACGACTGGTGAAGTTAAGTCTTATAGTATGTAGGCAAGCGAATCCTTAAAACTACACCCGGATCTGAAGTCCCAGACGCTGCTCGAAGTTTCCCTCTATGCCACATAATGGACCCGGCCCCCGCATAGTAAATCCATTGATTGCTAAGAAATTCGTCTCTCAGTTCATTTTCCAATTAAAACAAAATATTGTGTTCCGTTTCAAGTTATGTTTCAATTATATTTTTATCTTTTAATGCTGTTGTTACTTATCTTTGAAAGTACTTTCATTTTGGCTTTGTATTTCTGTATTAATATTTTTTATTTCTACCCAGAAGATATGTATAAAATATTATACCCAAGTTCCTAGAAATATATATATATATATATATATGAGCTATTAAATTACATTTAATCATTATTTGTCTTACAACTGTATAACAATTTACCAGTTTCTGAGAGAATTTCCATATTCATGAAATACCTAACTGCAATTGTAGTGTTTTCAGAGTTCGTCAGTGTACTTAGCTTTGTGATGGAACCTTTGTAGTAAGAGAAGTTTGTAGTTTGCCAGTATGGTAATTAAAACTAATCTAGATAATTACAAAGCAACTAAGAATTACGGTTTAACAGTTGAAATTAGGTACTATTATAATTATAAGAGCAAAACGTGATATATTAGACAACCAATTTACTGCAATATCTAAAGCTAAAAGAATAATGAAAAGAATATGAATTCACAATTTCATACGAATAAATATTTTGTACCAAGAAAGTAATTTATTTTGCACTTTAATATTTTAAAAATTGCTCTTCTTAGTCGCTGCCTCATATCAATATTGTTATTAAAATTTGAAAGAAGATTTCAAAATGTATTGACTTGTTTCATTATTAATTATCTGTACAATACTCGAGAGAAAGTATACAGTATTCCAACGTCCAGCAATTGTATATACATTAATTATTTTTCTACGGTTTTCAAGTATATTGTCAACATTTTTATTATATTATTATTTTACACTGACATTATACCCCGGTATTGCATGGGTACAAATATTGTAGTGATATCTTATTTCAGCCGATTTGTTTCTACAGATTTTGTTGAGATAAAAATAGTAATGGTTACTCCCACTCTCATATTATTATATCATTACAAAATGGTAGATTATTTATAAGTGTAGTTAAATTTACTTCATTGGGAAAAAAAAACTAATTAATATTCTATCTGTATTACTAAGTTCCTATGAGTTATTATTGAATAATATTGTTTCTAAAACAAATTTAAATTCATTAAAGCGTGGCCGAACTTGGAAAAATCGTTGTTGCAATTTAAATCGAAGCAATTAATTTCGAAGGTCCAAGTTAATGCTTCGGAAAATTCTAAATTAAACGAACCATCGCTATTGTAAGGAAACACGCAGGGAAATTTCCAATGTTATTTAAAAATTATAATTCAATCTCAAAACATACCAATTGAGGGTAGTCAGAAGCATTCGCTATAATTGACGTTAAGGTGTAACAAAGTCACGATGACAAGTCAACATTTCATTGAGTATATTTGATAAACACTGTTTTATACTTTTTTCGCTGTTGTAATAAAATGTAATCTAAATAGGACTTTGTTTTCTGCATTTAACTTCCCCGTTATACATGTAAAGCCAACATTATACTAAAAGGAGTCAGCCGATTTCCTTTCAGAACCGCAGAAAATTCCTGGTATCTTGACAGGTTTCCGGAACGACCTCACTATTCCGAGGATTTGTGCTTCTGTTTCGAAGCAACCCCAATATAGAGGACTTTTGATTGTAGTTCTTTTAGTATATAGATTGAACTGTGTTCTCCAAGTGATATGTGTATTTGTATATTGAAGTTAAATATGCTACACGGTTGTTTATGGGTATGTTTGAATCCAACACGGCAAGAGAATCATCTCTAATATTAATTTAAAATGAAAGCGTAGTAGACACGCGTTCATTCTAAATTAATATTACCAGTAGTAGTAAGTAGTAATATTACCAGTGAGATAATTTAAAATGTAAATTCATAAACAAAGTCTTTTTTGTAATAACTATGTTTGAAGCAATATTTGTAGTCATAGACTACAAATATTAATAATAAATTAAAAAGTTAATAGTAAAGGCAGTATAAACCAATAAGCCATAATACTACGGGTACAACCTAACATGGGGCAGTGAATTCAGGGTTTGGAGGCATAACAATACATGAGGTATCATAGACATCAAAAAACTATATGATGACCATAGTATTATTCGTATCTATAGGTAAAGTTGCCGCTTATCATTGGGTATCTTAGTCATTAGCTTGTTTGTCATACCAATTAGGTATATAAAAAAGAATTAAAAAGTAAATATATTAATTTTCTCTCAATTTCTAATGTAACGTATAAAGATAAAACGTATTTGGTCACTACGAAATAAGCCCAGGACAGCTGATATGTCTTGACATTTATTTGGTTTCCTTGATAAGCAGGTAATCTCGATAGATGGCAGACTATTTCGATATTGGCAATAACGCGACTTGCCTGGGGCGGTACTTCGGTATAAGTGATAAAATACGAGCGAATAAATAAAAAAATATCTAACTAAAATTACTAGTAAAATAAAGTACAAATATAGAGAAACTATTAAATCCTTATCTTATAGGGAGACTCTTTTTATTTAGAATAAATTATAATCAAATACTACTTTAATCTGGTATAACTAATGTAGCAATATTACAAAAAATATTTGATTTTATAATGACTTTGATTATTTATATAATCCTGCATCATACAAATAACTAAACAACAAAATCAAAGTCAGTTTAATCTATTGAAAATCAGTCAAAATGTGGATAAACACAAAACTTCATAAAATAATTTCAATGTAGCAATACTTCTGTAACACAGCATATAAAGTATTTTTATTAGAATTATTAACTACTAGAATTAAAATGACAAAATCGCAAAAGTGCGAATCGATATGCATAATAATCTGAATGAGGTAATGTTAACAAACAAACATTTTGGTACAAGTGTACACACACACTGTACGAGGAATCGAACCAGCGACTGATAGTAAAGAACTCAAATCAAAAATATAATATAATATCGCACTATCGAAAATATAATAATTGATTATGAATATGCAGAAGAATAATCAAAACTATATCATTTGGATGAAACAATAAAGCTAGACAGAATATTAACAATGGTAACAACACACGTATGTTGTGTGCAATAAAAGTTATAATTTTTATTTACACGACGCTTGTAGCGCAAATATCAGACTCCAACAATATTATCAAAGTAAATAGCTCTGTTAAATGTGTGCAAATGTAAACATCAATGAAAAAGTTTAATACAGAATATAAAGTATATATTTATTTCTTAAATTACAAACTACTAAATTATGACTTGTACCACAAAGTCATATGGCGAAATTAGTCGAGCCACGAGAATCGATAATGCTCTATAAAAATGTAATCTGAATGACCGTTCTCTGATAGGTTATTACACGTGTTCATTGTTAAAGTTGTATAACTATTGTTTTATGATTAAGGTACAAACATAATATACTTTTGGTAGTTGCTTGATAGTTTGGTTTTCACACACATATTGCTTTTGTAGTTTTTAGTATATATCTATATGTATACATATATGATTTACATGATTTTAAAACGGTTGCTTATTTTAGGGATATTTAATACGTTTGCATACATCATATAGAAAATATAATATTTTAATACAAAATACTTACATAAAAATATTTAAATATAATAATTCAGATTGAAGCCAGAAATATGCAGTGAATGATATGGCATGTATATACAAAAAAAATGAATGAGTCATCAGATCGAGAAAAAGAATTTCAGTTTTACATTTTGTTGTGTTTTACATTTATTCATACTTCATTATGGTTCTACCTCCAGCAGCTTAATGGTGTTTTTTTTTAATGGATGACAATGGAATGGTACTGTCTGTCTGCGATAACGGTTTACGCTGGCAGGGCACCAGTGGAGGATGATAAATGAACATGAGGTCAGATCAGTTAATCCATTGAGACAAATTCACAGCACAATGGTGTTCCAGATTGAAGGCTGAGATATGGAAGTTAAATACAGGGGCGTATCATCTTAGTCTACCTAAAGAAAAATCTAGCATAAAAATATATTCTGTGACATCATATCATAACGCTTCCTACAAACCTGAACAGCACCGTGATGGCGCTATTTTCTGTTTATTTATTTATTTAAACTTTAATGCATAAATACAATATATAAATGTACATACGGAGAACTTAACACCTAAGAGTGTTCTCTACCAGTCAACCATAAGGCAAACTGAGAAGTTAGTCGGCGCATTATAGTTTATAAACATTTACGTAGTATTTATAGGCCACCAGTTTGTCATTATAATTAAATGAAGTAATCTTCAAATATAACAAAAGACTGTTTGCCACCTGTCCACACTATGCATACGCATTATTTTCTACACAAGAAATCGTGAGAAAATCTGTAAGTAAACCTATACAACTGTACCAATATTACAGATTGTCGTGAAGGCCTTAATCAAAACTGTTTGCCAATGAATGGGTATTAGATTAATCCAAATTAAAATATTAATAGACAAATCAAACAGCGACTTAACCTACGCCTTCGTCGGATTCAATCAGCCCACCCGGCACCTCTAGATAGGGTTACCAACCTAAAACTTCTTACGCAGGAGACAAAAATCTCATTTATCTTCAATTTGGTTTTCAATCTTTGTACCTATTATATTTTTGTTACTGCAGTTGCTAATCTTAAATCTCGTCTCATACAAAGAAGACTAAAACCTAGTATGTTGGCTCAATAAAGGTCTTCTAACATGTCCGTATATCGATTTTTTTAACGATTACTAAATTTAGGATTATTACTTGCTAAGTGTGTAGAGTAATTGAAATAGGTGTAATCTTAGATACTAATATTATAAATGCGAAAGTTTGTGAGTAGTTTGGTTTATTACTTG
This sequence comes from Achroia grisella, assembly GCF_030625045.1. Taxonomy (NCBI): domain Eukaryota; kingdom Metazoa; phylum Arthropoda; class Insecta; order Lepidoptera; family Pyralidae; genus Achroia; species Achroia grisella. Next base: position 1,710,658 of record NW_026712795.1, on the reverse strand, counting down.
AGATAAAACAGATTTTGATTACACTTTACAGTAATATAGCTTATGGTAATAGTTAATTTAAAAACATATTATGTAAATTGTATATATCTATGTCTGGATCACATTATATGATATATATATGATGCAGACAAATTCACGCGTGTTAGCTAGCAAAAAATAATAAAAAAACATGGCTGCATGAATGAGACATTGTCTCATGTAATGGTATAGATAATTCGGTCTTAACACAAACATTTTCATTCTATGTAATATTTAATTGACATCACACCTGATGGTAAGTGGTAGTCGTCACCTAAACATGAATAGCATCACATACATCACACCTTCACGTGACACCCGTAAATTCTGCATTGCCATTTCGGAGAACTACGATACATGACTTTGTATACATTAATTTAGTTACCGTATCTCCCCCTTGCATCAAATCATATCTTACAAAGTAAGCAGCTTGGCGTCTCGTCTACCTTGGTAATATATGTTACTCCTATATCCTCGCATCTGGACCACCGAAGACCAAAAAATGGTGTTCCAAATCAAAGGTTGGCATCCCTGCCCGTGTTGTAGGCTTAATAAATCGTATTATACTCTGATTAATTAATTTCATCGTGTTACAGCATAATCTCGTCTCTAAATTACTAAAGAATATAACCATGATGACATTTATAAAAGACGCCATGTTGGAAAATGGCGGATGGAGCGTGATTTATTTTACATATTTAACATTTTATCTCAATAGATTTAATGTATTAACAAGTTATTACGTATTGTATTATACAATAGCTTATGAGAAGTTTAATTTTAAATTTAGAAAATTATTAAAGTAAATAATAATTGACTCCATTATACATAAGCAAATCAAGACTTTAGTACATTTATATTCACAACCTACTACTGACTGACCAGCGTAACTTAATCTGCGATAGTTTCCAGAGGCAACTGCGTTGAGTTCAACTTACTAGCATGACGACCTCGGTGGTCCAGCGGTCTAGTACACCGCTTTACGACCGATGGTCGCGGGTTCGATTCCTCGCACGGCACAAACATTTGTATTCATGAGTATGATTGTTTGTATCGGTCTGGGTGTTTTCTATATATAATATGTATGTATTTACAAAAAAATAATATCTATGTATTTGTATCAGTTATCTAGTACCCATAACACAAGCTTTAGCTAGCTTATTGGGTCTAGATGGCGCTGTGTGATTGTCCTGAGATTATTATTATTATTATTATTATTATTATTAAGGTCACATTAATCTATATTAATTACTATGTAATATTATCTTATCTGTGATATCACTAACAATCTCCTTCTCCCAACCTCATAAGGTCCTCTCTGGCTACCATCATAATAAATAATTCTTGATGGTATTGTTACAATAGACTAACTGATTTGATTCAGATCTGCCTTATTCTATAATCCTCAACTGTCCTTACCCTGTCAGAATATATCATTGACATAGATAGATATGCCGTAAAAACCAGGAGTGATCATTTGTTAGCGAAGGGATATGAGGTCCCAATGAATTTATATAATGGCGGAACGGTTATATGTTTTATGAAATTTAAATCATAATATATAAAATATCAATTGCAACTAATTTCTAATAATTTTATAACCATTTTTATATGCACATCTAAGACATCAAACGCATAGTAGAAATTTTATAAAATAGTAACATAGTAGAAGGTTTAATTACTATTTTGGTTACTGACGACAGTAAAGAAAGAATTAGGAATTGACAAAACAGAGCAATAGGTAATGACAGCTCGCTAACCGTGTACTATATGTATATATATATATAACCGTACATATTCCTATATATAATTTTCGTATTCTATTGCTGTTGGTCGCAATTAGTCTTTACAGAAAAGTAAAAAGGCGAGTGTAGAAGGCACTCAAAACCCACGGACGAACTTATGGAGTAGCTGAAAGTCGAATTTTATAGTTAACATATGTGTATGATTTTAGTTTGAGACTACACAGTTACGGGTTCGACCCTTAGCTCAGACGGGCATAATTATTATCCCTATAAGGGATGAAAATAAAAGATATTGCGTAGTTTAAAACTAGGACGTGCAACAAGCCGCGTTCGCGTTGGTTGGTGGGAAGCTACTAAGCAATTAGGTGGGGAGGCTTGCATACGGACAGTACGGCGGGTCATTGCACATACCTGTACCTTTAATAAAATTCATACGCAGGTGCGTAATACAGGTATACATACATTTCTAAACAATAGGGCAAAACAAGAACATCTTAAGAGGAACATGACATAAAAATATACAATAAATTATATATAAGTAGTGCGTCGCTTACACTGCCTCCTTAGTGCTAACTTGGTTAGCACTATCCTCCCGTGGGGATAGTACAGCGACGCGTGTAACCGGCCGGCGAATCAAACCCGTACGTGTACGCACATCAACAACACGAACTCGCCCGTCCGCGCCTGCGTGGGTCGCACTCACTATACCATGTCGCCAGCAGTTACGATCTAGATTAGGTTCTATAATAATGACGTAATCACCTACTTGTAAACACCTACATTCTTGTGTCCATTTTTGACGAGGGACCAAGCTTGGTAAATATTCTTTTAGCCAACGGGCCCAGAACATATCCGCCAACCGTTGTGCCACTCGCCAACGTTTTCTTAATTGCAGATCAGTGTCATTGTACTTGCCGAAACATGGACTAGTTGAGGAAGTACCTATCAAAAAATGATTAGGTGTCAACGCTTCCGGATAATTAAGATCAGATGACACGTGTGTGATTGGACGACTATTTACTAGTCCCTCCACTTCCGCTAATAAAGTAGCTAAAGTGTCGGGATGTATATGCTCTTTTAAGATTACTCTTAATGCAGTTTTTACTGTACGGATCATCCGTTCCCATGATAAAATGAATTTCCATTCGATTCCGCGTATGGTTCCATCGTCACGCAAGGCATCGCTGTTGAGATCTGCCAAGCTCCGTTTCAATATTGTCAGCCCCTCTCAGATTAGTGCCGTTGTCAGAAACTATGATTGGCATGCCTCGTCGAGCTGCCATGCGTCTAAGGGCCATTATAACAGAGTCAGTCTAAGATCCACTGTCAGCTCAATATGAATTGCTCTAACAGTGAGGCAAGTAAATAACATGCCATATCGTTTATGTCGCTGACGACCGACAGTGACCTAAAGAAATCCACGCCTGAATAGCTGAATGGACGCCTATTATGTTGCATCCTTTCAGCTGGAAGGTCAGCCATACGTTGTGGCTGTGGATCTGCGCGTCTGTAACGACAGAATAAGCAACGCAAAGCTATTGAGCGCACAGTTGGTCTAAGCTTTAAAATCCAAAACTGCTGCCTCAATTCGTTCACGACAAGTTCATTGGCTCCATGAAGTGCTAGTCGGTGATAGTGCTCAACTAATAAGCGTGTTATTCTGTGCTTACCGTCTAAAATGGTGGGCCTTCGAGTAGTGTGTTCAACACCTACTAATACGACCTTCAGAAAAAATACCCGAGTCGTCAATATAAGGCGTTAATTGTAACAGACGACTTGTAGGTGGTAACGACTTACCTTGTTTTAATAAGGTTAATTCGGAAGAGAAAGAATCTTGTTGACACTTTTTAATGAGAAGCTGTTTTGCCTTCTTCATTAAATGAGTATCAAGTTGCACGTCTTTACGTTGACATCTTCTAATAAATAATAATACTCTTGCGGTGGCACGCACGAGAACGATCCATCTCGAGATATTATCTTCATTTGGTAAAGATAAATCTGAGCTGGTCTCGTGACTGCATGTACCGACCGTATCTCACATTGCATCTTCTGACTGTTTACTAAATTTGCGGTCTACGGGCCACTCGTCCTCCGGGCGGCGTAAGTACGATGGACCTTGAAACCAAACGTCAGAATATGCAATTGAGAGGCGTCCTCTCTGGTGGCTACGTCTGCCACGTTAAGGCCAGACGGTACATGGCGCCACTCGCAGGACTTGGTCAACTCATCCAGTTCACCTAGACGATGTGCAACGTAAGGCTTGTAGTCACGTGGATCACTGCGTAACCACTGCAATACTGTACTGGAATCAGTCCAAAAATACCTTTTTGTAGGCTGAACATGTTTATGATCGTTACATATAGTGGTAGCGAGGCGCGCTCCGAGAAGAGCACCCTGCAATTCCAGCCTAGGAACAGACACAGGTCGCAGGGGACTCACCCTGCTTTTACTAGACACAAAACAAATAAGTACATAACCGTCTGAACGAATAAATCGCCAGTACATAACAGCTGCGTACGCCTTTATAGAAGCATCACAAAAAACATGCAATTGTGTCTCTTTAATATAACAATTGTCTAACTCATTCGTACTAATATTAATACATTGCTCGCTTTCATAACAACGTGTCCAGTCGCCTGTATTAGCGTAGCAAATGCGTAGCGAGTGCAGCTGCCGTAAATCGCATAACCAATGGATCCACCGTGCATGTTCGTCGGTATGGATGCGGCAATTCCACTCAACTCCACTGCGATGTACATACTGGAAAATAATTTTCCCTTTAATAATAAAAGGAGAAAGAAAGCCATGTAAATCGTATACCGACATAATAATACTCAACATTTTAGCTTTAGTGGGTGGTTCTGTCCCGTCTAAAATGTTTTGCGGTATGCGATCTAAAGATATTTTAAATCCGAACGTGTCGTCGCTCGGATGCCATATCAAACCCAAAGTGCGCTCACTTGTGTTCGTAGCTCCGAGTTTGAACTCGACTGCAGTCGGCGCAAGCGCCTCTAGCGGCACGTTCTGTAAAACGTATTTACTATTGCTCGACCAGCGTGTGATTTCAAACCCAGCCTTACTCTGTATATATGTTATTTCGCGCAATAATTGAATAGTCACTATCACAAGAGTGTAAACAATCGTCCATGTAGTGATTATTTACAATGACGTCCACAGCTTCAGGATACTGATCCTGATATTTCATTGCATTTTTATTTTTTACATACTGGGCAATAAATGGTGAACTAGTAGCACCAAATACCAAGCTTTGCATTACACAAACCTTCGGTTCCGTTTTTCCATCTGGCTGCCACAGAAAACGTAATACGTGCTGGTCTTCAGGACGAATTTTAATTTGAAGGAACATATCCTTTATGTCTCCTATTATAACAAACTTATGTTCACGAAAACGTAACATGATACCTAATAATGAATTATATAGGTCAGGGCCAGTTAGAAAGTCATTGAGACACATACCCTGTACTTTACCTGCACCATCAAATACTACGCGTAACTTGTCCGGTTTATTTGGATTTTGAACCCCAAAGTGTGACAAGTACCAAATGTGACTAGCTGAGAGTTCAGAATCATTAAGTTCTCGAGCGTAGCCGTGCTGGAACAGCTTGTCTATCTCCCTTCTATACTTATATGCGTAGGCATTGAAACCGTTTCAGTAAACTCTGTAATCTCGATCGTGCATACTCATAACTATCAGGCATAATAAAATTATCTTTAACAAACGGTAAACCAACTTCCCATCGATTACCTACATTACGTGCCGTGTCGTCTAATATACGAAGAGCTCTTAAATGTGCCGTATTGTCACGTCTTAAGGTCGAAATTCCTATTGCATCTATATCGAATGACTGCTTAACTAAACTATTTAATTTGCTAATATCGCTCACCTGTGACTCGGTGTGAGTGAGATGGAATGATGACCATTCGAACGCGAGTGAGTGCGACCAAAACAGCCGTGTATGGACCAACCTAATCGAGATCGAGTCGCATAAGGTTCATTTTCATTTCCATGCAACATCTCTAAAGGAGCAAGTAAAAATAATTATCTTCTCCGATCAGTAAGCGAGGCACTACACATTGTTTACAAACATAATTTTTTACGGGTAACAAGTGTTCACAATTAATATTATTTATGACAGATAAATTTTGTTGAGGCAATTTTAATTTATTTACTTGGCGCAAAGTTATATTATATTGAACATTATCAAATCCAGATATTTTTGTACATATTTTTGGAGCGTCTGACTGAAATATTTCAATACCAAATGCATCAATGAATTTTATTGAGCTACAATCTACACTTTTTATACCTAACTGAGTAACTAACTCTCTGTCGATCATAGAAATGGATGCACCGTCGTCTAATAATGCATAGGTACATACATTACCATTGGGTCCACTGAGATTCACTTTTATCACTTTGAGTAACACATCACTACGCTGTCGAGAGACGGGGGTGGATGAGCGCGGCTCGTGCGCCGGCGCCGCGGCCACATGCGCCACGATCGTGTTATCTGCGTCGGCGGCCGATGTTGATGATTGTGCCTCGACAGTCGGCTTCTCACGTGACGTAGTAGGCTTTTTATAATGAAGTAAGGGGTGGTGCGCGAGTCCACAGTTATCAATACCGCACATAGGTGCCGTGCATACGGTTTTATCATGTTTACTAGATAAACAATTATAACATAAGCCTTGCATCTTTGCATATCTCCACCGGTCCTTTCTCATAGCTCGCTTGAATACTCTGCAATCGGTTAGGAAATGAGCGGACTTGTTACAAAAGTTACAGAATATACTATCTGGTTTCGATATAGTGGTAAAAATAGGTCGACTGTATCGTGATCTGTCATCAATCTTTTTGTGGGGTACGGACTCTGATTTTTTATACTGTGATACTCCCACAACGATCACCATCTCAGCTTCCTGCTTTAAAAATGTAGCCAATAACTGTAACTTAGGTACATCACTTGATAGTCTTTTGTAAGCATATTCTGTCCATTTAGTTATAAGAATACTGGGCAACTTGGATATAATTGCAGATAATAATTCTGGACTGCGTAAATAATCTAATTGATTGAGTGCAAGTAACGTTGCAATGCAGTTATTTATTTTAACAGAAAAATTAATTAGGTCATGATGATAAGAAGTAGGTAATGGACTTAACTTTCTCATTTGTGAAGTAAGGTGCTGTATGATGATATCAGGGCGCCCAAACCTCATCTCTAATGACTGGATTACAAATTCTGGTGATGTGTTGCCGATCAATAAGTCAGTGACGGCTTCCTTGGCGTCACCTTTCAGGGCTCGACGTAGTCTCCACAAATTTTCTGAATCACTAAACCGGCATGTATTAGTGGATTCTATATAAGCATTTTTGAAATGCAACCATTCTATAGGGTCACCACTGTATGATGGTAACTCTCGTGGTGTGGACAACCGGGTCAACAGGCGGTCATCCTGCTGCGTAGACGAGGTAGTCATGGTCCTTCAATGTGTGAGCTAGCTGCAAGATACTATCGACGGGCATCTCGGGAGCAGGAACATGGCTTATATCCTTAACATTAGCTGCCAGCCCTGCCTCGTTCGTCGTTGCTGCCGCCTCTGGAACCTCAATTCCTGTCGGCTGTATGTTGCTCTGCTCTAACCACTGTTCCACATGAGACTGCGCCTTCCTCCGGCTGCTAGTCCTGCTTATTAGGGATGGACATCTAGACTCGACACCATCGTCTTCTTCAAGCATAGCCAAATCGACTTCCAGCTTTTTGTCGATCAGCTCCATCTGTATTTATATATATATATTGCTTGCGTCGAGTTAACGACGTAGATTCTTTGGTAACAACCGATTCATTCTTGATAGTATGACGCGATGTAGACATTTTACGGTCATGAACAATATCACTGCGAGCCGTGGGTTTAGCGGGGCTCGGTACTACCATGCGGCTTGAGCCGAGCACATGTTCACTAGCACTATCTAACCTGTCGCACAACTTATTGCGTTCTTTTATTGTGAGTTTATCGCGGGGAGGTGTTACAAACATGATTGTACTTCACTGTACACTGGTGTAGATTTGGATCGAAGGATCAGATTATAAGGGATGAAAATAAAAGATATTGCGTAGTTTAAAACTAGGACGTGCAACAAGCCGCGTTCGCGTTGGTTGGTGGGAAGCTACTAAGCAATTAGGTGGGGAGGCTTGCATACGGACAGTACGGCGGGTCATTGCACATACCTGTACCTTTAATAAAAATCATACGTAGGTGCGTAATACAGGTATACATACAATTCTAAACAATAGGGCAAAACAAGAACATCTTAAGAGGAACATGACATAAAAATATACAATAAATTATATATAAGTAGTGCGTCGCTTACAATCCCAGTAGAATGGAATGGGGAATCAATCGGACCACTCATTGTCCAATATAATTATAGCAATAGAACATTTATAATTAAAAATAAAATTACGATGGTTGTGATTTTTAATAATAAATTTATATTAATTGATGATGGATTTTGATTAATCTGCCGTGACATTTGTACTTTGCCGATATTCAGCTTCTATTCATAAATGTATTAAAACAACACAGCATTCGTGCGATGGAATTAATTTCTTTTGTCAAAAGCTGTATTTCGTTATTAATTGAAGTTAGAAATATTTACCACAGACAATTCATTCGAAATTTAGTTAAACGATGGAGGCTTCTGTACATACTATTATATATTTTGTGATTATAAATAAATAAATAATCCTGGACAATTAACACAGCGCCATCTAGTCTCACAGTAAACAAGGCTTGTTATATAGGTACTAAACAACTGATATTAATTTTATTTTCTATTTTATATATTTAGGTAATCAACAGCTTATACAATTTATACACATTATATAGTATTACATAAAGCCAATAATATATACCTCACAAAATGTGTGAGCAGAGGGAGAAGCAATACGAAGTATAACAACATTATACACAAGTTTATTATTTAAAATTAAATACCTACTTAGACATTAAAATTTACGTTAGAAATTAAATACATATATAATTTACAATATACATATATAATTTTAAGTGTCATAAAAATATCGGGAGCTCATAAATAATATAATTATGGTAAATATCCCGCTTATAAATATAAAGTACAATTATAAAAACTCTATCTTAAACTTCTATTTATTTGGTTATATAATATTACTTGTTTGATAAATTATATTATTATTATCTACCTATAGTCCATACACAAATTGAAATAGATAAGACCAACTTGTTCAAAATTTACTAATTTGCGCAAGTAAGAACACAAAAAGATAAAAAATAAGCTCAGTGTAGAACATTGCTCAGATTATAAAATCATTACTTTCAAATCGGGTTACCTTATTGATTGCTTTACGTTATATTACATTTTTAATAAATTTTGAACATCTCGTCTATTCAGAAACAGTAAATAAAGTTAAATTATTTTTCTTTTGCCATCACTTTTATGAATCCAAAATTATTGAAACCAAACAATAGTATAAAATTATTTTCTATTCATACTAATATTACAACTGTTAAAGTTTGTCTAGTTAATACCTTTTGAGGACTAAACAGCTGAACGTCTGCCGGACGGAAGTAAGTTATATTTTGCCTCAAAAGAGCTGACGAAGACGTAGCAACTAATAGTAAATTATAAATATTAGTTTTTTTTTTTATTTTATGAAACTTAACTCACCATCCTCTCCAGAGAAACACATTAAACAATTAAAACTCTTGTCGTATCAAATCGCGACTGAAATTGTTAATATATATAGAGGTACAAAGATTGTAGACACAACAGAAGAGAAACAAATATAATAAAAAAAAAATTAAGAAAACCATCTCGTATTAAAAGTATTTTATTAAACCCTATTAATACCCTATTAGTACCTATTAATAGACAATATGCTACGTTAAATAATACCAATAGTTAAAGTATCTAGATATTTAAGATACAAAACTGAAGTGTCCCACCCAGCATCTGTCCGGTGATTGGATTCCTGATGAAATTGCTTCGTCTACCGAACGATTTAATATTTATACCTCAGACAACTAGGTATCTATTACCTACGAGATTTTACTTGCAAAGTAATTTCAATATATTTTTGTAGAAATTCAATTAAATTTATTTCTGTAACTTACAATTTTGCATAGTAGTCTTGTACTCTACATATAGACCACAAATATTACTATTGGTTATTGACTTATTATTCGTTAATAAAATAATGGATCTAAACCGTACCTTTGCTACGTTGGTCCAATACTAACACCAAAATGAGAATGTTGTTATTCGCGCTGTCGCGCTGTTAATGGTACCGAATAAGAGTAACCCTTTAAAATGCTGAATAGAAATACAATTAACTACCTTATCAGGGTTTACAGTTGAGAGTGCATATCAATTTAAATTATAGAATAAATTATTAATGCTACGATACGTAATAATTATTACATGAAACATTTATACTTTTTATTGTATATTTGACATAAGTTCAAAATATTGTAGATTTTTCTAACAGTTTCATTCTTCACTTTTCTCTTCAGCTCTTATCATAAGAAACATACCCAGAATAAGTAATCATTATATTCGATTATTTATTCTAGTTGTGATTTTTATAGTTAAAGATTTTTGTACAGATTAGCAAGTAAATAAATGCACTGTGTTTTTAACTATCTTAGACTTTGGTTAAAATAGTCTGTGCGAGTACCTCTGTAAACCTATTACTGTTTGGTAATATATATGTTAGAAAAATAGAAATAATAGATACACTCATGATCTCGCAGCTAGTGTAATGGAATCTATAATTGAATTTCTGATGAAACTACTACTGCGTTATTGGAATTATTTAATATTTGCAGAATATCATTCGATACTTTCATTTGCAATATCTTTTATATTACTTTCAAAGATGTTTATTTCATTCATATTAAGCAAGAATAGAGTAAATAATTTTCAATATAACACTCCGATATATTTTTAGTCATGTAATTCATTTTTTATTTTTTTATTAATTCTTAACACTAACTGTGGTGTCGAATTCAAAATACAAAATTATAATCTAAATCTAAAATCATATTTTACTTCAGTAGATATTATTATAAAATACCTAACACGCACAAATTATATTATTACCGATACTGCTATTATAAATGGGTATTATATTATATATCTACATATTTCATTCAACTACTTAATCTTGTTTACCAAAATTTTCAAATTCAAATTATACATATAAATTTAAAACTACACATTAATATTACATTAAGTATCAATTTATTAGATATAATAATAATAATATGATTTATTTATTTCTCCTCACAAACATGATGGCAACAATACATGTAGTATTTTTTTATAGTAAAATACTTAAATTTATTATTTTATATAATCAACCATTGAAGTGACTTCTTGAAATAAAATTGTGATAGTAACGATCAAATTTATTCGATCATAAAGTACTATTATTGAGGACGGCGCGGCGTAGCGATTTTATCAAAAATCCCAGCTTTCCTTACCCTATCGGCCATATATTCTTATTATGATTTAGTATCAATAAATTTGTAGAACAAAATAATATTACGGGATGATTTAGTGATTTACTACCGTAACTCGTCAGTTCTAATTATATTAATATCATAACAATATTGTCACATATTACTATTTATGTATTGAAATTGTATTTAAAATATGATTGTTAGTTTGTTTGTCCTCTGATTTGCTTAACTACTCAACCAATCATCATGAAATTTAGCAAATAATTGCGCCTAATTATTTACATAAAACTGTCACAGAAAAGAATCACTCACCAAAAATCGCAGAGCATGTTAGGAATACCGGTTGAAACATAATAAATACACATAATATTATAAAACAAATACCTCATTGATACATAAACATTGTACATTAATATAACATTAATGTATGTAACGGTAATGTAAGACAGGTTGCGTCTTCTTAATTTGCCAAAACGATTCGCAAGCTTCTGAATTCGCAATCGGAACACAAAAGGCTTGGGTGGAACATAAATATTTTAACGACATTAGAAAGCGAATAGTGATTCACGAGCCGATATTTCGAACGGTTCGGTAATGTTGTATTTTTTTGTTTTTAAGTATTGACCCTTAAAGATTTTATATATTAACTTATATTTAAATATTTAACCCTTTATAATAAACTAAATATGCCTAAGAGCAATAAATAAAACCAGTCCCATTAATTCAGATCTCTTCTCATTTTATTAAATCTGGTAATTGTTTTTTTTTTATTTTCTAACATTTTTTTATTTATTTCGAAAGTTAAAAAAGCCGATGGTAAGCGATAACCGTTGCCTATACTACGAATTTCACATTATCATGTGACACCAATGCTAAGGTGCCTATAATCCTGTTTAGATATAGATGTATGTAGGGCACCTTACAACCGAAATCCAGCTTACAAATCAATCAACCAAACAAGCAAACCAACACGGATGCAGCTGTTTTATCCACGTATCTCTGCTCTGTTTATAGCTATGACGATTTTGAGAAGCTGTTCAAAGAACTATTCTTTGTATAGTACAAAATTATATCGGTGACTTTATTCTCGTGACATTGAATGACCAGGGTTTTAAATAACAAACAAATTCACTTTCACATTTTTTCAAAGTTTGTTAAAGACAACGTAAACAAAAGCGTTAGTAACTTGTTAGTATTTTTTCCAGTTACAGTATCAAGTTCTTAGTAACTGCCTATCTACTATATCATAGAGTTATAATTGTTGTTCTACAGATAAACATGATATTTACGTATAATAATAATAATAATAATAATATATTTATCTCCTCTCCTTAAGAGGGGAGATGAGAATTTTTGGAAAAAAAAAATATTAATATATTTATTTCCCCAAAAATATAATACATATTAGTAGATAATTCCTATTACATATATATACATATATATAATATAAATAAGTCCTTTTCTTTTAAGCTATTTTTTAGCTTAATGCACCGTGAAAGTCGTAATATATATTTTTTAATTAACTCCGTTCATATAATTACCGATTAATACACCCACGGACTCGTTTTATTTATCAACCCATGTGCGTTAACAGTTTGTACAGATTCCAATGCTTCATTTAAGGATTCTTGAGTTGGATTCCGAAGGCAAACTTAGCAATATCGCGCTCTCCTTAAGTATTTTTATATTAATTTGTCTGAGCGGATCACTTGGAATTTTGCGCTATTTAGCAGTGGCATTTCGATTATTAGAATTTCTTTCTGAGCTCAATTGAATGAAATTGAATAGCTGAATATTCATTGTTTTTTATTACATATTCATGTTTCACTTTTAATATGAAAGCGAAAAAATATTTTTTTTTGTCATCTGCAAAATTTCAACTATTATTCTTGGAATTTTTGAACTTATTTATAAAATCGAATATCGCTATATTTTATATTGTTATTTTTTTATATTTTAGGAGCCCTTTATATTCAAATTTTATTTGAGTAATGCCCACGGCTCAACAGAATGCAGATAAACTTTATGTTGTAATAAAAATTATCCTAATTATAAGTTTTCTATATAAAAAAAAATATATATTCTGTAAATAAACATTTATCTCACTTGGTAAGAGTGTTAATCAGTTACGACGCTTATCAACTATACAATTTCATTATTATTTAATAAAACTATATTTTAAGATTTTTTTTAAACCTTAAGTTATGTGGTTACTAAATAAGTAAAGGAAAAAAAGAACTAAATTTATTTTCTAATTTTCACTTTTGTTTTTTCATGAAATTAGGTTCAGTTTCATGAGCATTATACCTAGCTTTGGACTTCGGTATACTATATAAGCTCATATAATAATAATATTTCTGTAATCTATAAAAAGATTTAATACTTAATACACCTTTAGGGCTGCAGATGCGAAATTACTTTCTAGAGCTACGTGGGATCTGAAGCTACATTATTAAGGTTTTATTATATATTGAGTTCTATAAAGTCATCACTTATGGAGTTGTAAGGTAAAAAAGGTGGGTGTAAAAAATTGAAAAATCATATTAATGCTAGCAAATTTAAACAGCAGGATATATTTGTTAACATTAAAAAACATACAAAAAATATAAATACATATTCTTTGTATGTAGAGTAGTTAGTAGATGTGAGAAGAGAAGTTTAGTAGATGTAGAGTAAGTTAAGGATTATTATTCTACAACCGTAACACGGCTTAAACAAATGCTTCGTGGTTTGAAATATGAAAGCCTGAAGTACCTGTGATGACTGTTTACAAAGTTTATCTTTAGGTCTACAAAACGGAAATAGACTTTGTAATATATTGTGGTTGCACTAAATATTCTACGCTAATAATGTTTGAATTGGGTAAAGGATTGATAGTAATTGGACTGTTGACCCTATTACCAGCAATGTACCATGTCGAGTTGACATCCAAGTCATTCTCCGTTAGCGCAAGCTAGTGAACCATTCCATAATAATTCATTAGCTGTCAGCTGTCAAAATTACATTAACAAAGATCAATCACAGGACTTCCCAAACATAAAAGATAAAGGGCTATAGTGTCCGAGTCCAATAATTGGCTCCTTCGCAGATGAGAGGTTAGAAAAAAAGGGTCTGAATTACAGCCCATGCTGTTGAAACTTTCCTATATTATTAAAAGTGAATATTATAGGATACATCATTATTATAACAATACTCTGTCCTATACAAGTCAGTATATAAATTCATTGAATCGTGAAATTGAGTTCATGTTTGCATTTAATTTAATTTGTGGATTGCGGATTTAAAATTAAAAAAGTTTGTAGGTTATATAACCTAAAACTCAGATGAACCGGCAAGTATAAATTTAGACTTCAATAAATCCGACGAATCTCCCACATAGTCCGACATCCATCTTAATTATTCGTTATCATTAATCATATAATTCTGATCAACATTTATTTAAATGAAAAACACGCAACTTTCTTGCTCATTGTTCTTGTGATGAGTCTGCGTTCCGAATGATTGGTAGAATAAAAAAAGTATGATTATTTTATTATTATATATTCTATTATATTATTAGAATATATCATTCTAATAATGTGATATAAAAAGTGCTTATATTAAGTTTATTTGAATAAAGATTTTATCTCTTTTCATAAAACACTCTCACTCAATCATTTAAAACAAAACTTTATTAAAATTCTCTTTAAAAGACTCAAGATTATTTCAGGCACAATATCATTATCCATAAATATATATTGTAAACCACGCTTTTTTTGAAACTATTTTATGACCTTTAATTTTAAAATCAACAGAATTAATATAGGATAAATACATATTAGAATAAAAGGAATTTTGAATTTATTGAATAATAATGAATTTTGAATGAAAAACATTTAGAATAAAATTATATCAGAAATTGCATATATCGCTTAAACATATACAAAATATCAGTTAATATAATTACCGCTCGTATTTTAAGTGAGCTGTAAATCAGAATACAGTCCAAACGGGCTTTGATCATTCACAGGGAAATAGCTGAAAGCGACAGGTTTCATGAAAGGCTGAATAAACCAGACATTTCCATGATTTGCCATACTTGGACATTGGAGAGGCTTCAAGGGGATCGATTGTTGGACAGGTAAGTATTTGTAGAGGACAGATTAAATAGGGACATACGGACAGATAGGTCGGTGAAGTTGTTTATAACTAATACCTGTTCAGATAAAGTTACGGTATATTTACAATATATATGTATTATGTTGTATATAGCACAGCTATTCATCGCTATAGGCATAAAACCACATGTTTTTATAGATATTTAATTATTACGACGGCCTCGGTGGTCTAGAGGTTTAGCACACCGCTTTACTTCTAATGGTCGCCGGTTCGATTCCTCGCAAGCACAAAAATTTGTATTCATGAGTATAACTGTTTGTATCGATTTGGGTGTTTTCTATGTATAATATGTATGTATTTACGAAAAAAATATATATGGGTTTGTATCAGTTATGCTTGCCCATAACACAAGCTTTAGCTAGCTTAACTTGGGTCTAGATGGCACAGTGTGAATTATCCTAATATTATTATTACTATTAATTTTAAAATATTATTATATATACGTATAATTAGTAAAAATCTGTAATTAGTTATATGAAACGTGGTCCCGTGAAATCCCGTGATTTTTACTAATAATGACTGAGTCAAGTTTAAAACAGTAAATATTATTATAGTCCAATAATTGTACATTATTGATTCAAAAGCCAGTACTATAAAATGTTTAAATAATGAATATAGAAATAATTCTTTTTTTAATATATTTATCCCATATCAATAAACTATTATGAAACGACCATAAGAGTTATTTTTTGTCGGACTACTCTAATGCTGTTGGCCGCAGCTGGCCTTTACAGCTTCACCGGACGTTAGGGGGCGAGTGCAGATGGCACCCCAAACCCGCGGAAGGACATATGGAGCGGCTGAAGGCCAGCTCCTGCCTGACGGCCACGACTTTAGTCTGAGGGCACCACTAGGGGTTCGAACCTCGGCTCAGGCCGTCGTAATTTCGATCCCCGTTTGAATTGGACGGAGGATCGATCGGAGGGGTATCATAATAGAATTTTCGGCATTGTAAACAAAGGCCTGTATACATCTTTCACGGCCATCTATACACTACCTATATCTTATATTGCGACTTGTTTATGTAATTGGAAAAGCAAACAAGCTGACGACCTACCTGATTTTATATATACACTGCTGTGCCCGCGGTTTCATCCGCGTGAAATATATAGCCTATATGTTAATCTGATGTATAAGCTATATCATTGTAAAGTTTAATCAAAATGTTTTCAATAGTTTTCGCATGAAAGGATAATAAACATCCGTACTTACAAACTTTAGCATTTATAATATTAATAAGATAAGATATTTATCTACACATCTCTACATATAAATAAAATTGGAGTATCTGTTTGTAATATTGAAATAACCGTTTTTTACTACTCTCTGGTTACTATCATCTATACATATACGTTTTTACTACATGAATATAAACTCTGAAATGGCTTGACCGATTTTGACGGGACTTTTTTTAGCAGGTAGCTAGTATGTAATAGTGAGTAACTTAGGCTACTTTTATTAAAGAAAAATAAATCGCGACGAAGTCGCGGAACAGCTAGTCTATAATATATGTATAAATGACTACATTTAAGATGAACATATAGAACTCATAAGATTAAGATTAACAGCAAGATAACACACATTTTATCATTTCTGAAGACTAAAATTTCATGCCTTCACATCCAATATTTTTATGACTACTCGTACCCTACAAACGAAGCAGCTTACAAAGTAAACTCTCTGCCAGCTGAAATAAATGTAATTGAGATACCAATACAGACGACTATTTACAGTCTCCTCCAGTTTTTTTAGTTCATCCCTAGTAAATTGTAATATATACATGTGCTAAGTATGAGTCATGTAATTATTTTATCTCTTTCATTGGTCGGTTCGTCCATGATTAAAGCAAACAGGGAGGGTTAAAAGGGTCACTGTTTGTTGTATGGAGGGTTAGACGGGACATTTGCGTCATCGTCAAAAACAGTAATAGCGAGGTATCTATACTAATATTGTATCCGTGTAAAGTACTGTTTGTTGCCTTTTGAATGGATCTTAATAAAAATTGTATATGTTATAAAGATTCGTCGACATTGAAATCCATTTTTCGCTGTTATAAAATTCTGAAATGGAGATCAGAAATTAGATATAATAACATTCTTAGAAAATGTAATATGTCACTATGAAATGAACTCTACTTCTTGTGGATACAACTAATTAAAAATCAGGCTATCCACATTTCATAGTGACATATTACATTTTCTAAGAATCTACTCCTTACAAATATGGACGTTGTGGGAACTATTTTCTCTAGAGTGAGAGATAAAGACTCTTCCTATACAATATTTTATTCATTACGAAATAATAATTAATTTTAGAAGTTTAAGAATAAACTAAGAAAATATAATGTGATCATATTTTGTTTTAAAAAAGAAGAACACCTTCTTCTTTCTTCTTCTATATCAGATTTAGAATAAAATCAGTCAATTTTAACTATTACATAATTAGAATTTTTAAACACAACTCTAGAAATCTGTTGTGTTTAAAGATAATTAAAATTGACTGATTATGTGTACATGTATTAGAATTGACGTGTCTATTAGTACCACATAAAAAAATTGAGAAACTAAGGAAGTTTCTAGATGCAACTGAATGGAAGTCAGCCTGACACGTTGCTTTACTATAGGATTAGCTATGAGACTATTCATAACAATAATGTTGATAATATTGGCTGGAAAGGTATAGACTTATTATATATATTTTGACATAAGTTCAAAATATTCTGACTTCAATGCTTTAGATCTTTGTAACAAATAATCATTTAAATATCCATTACTAAGAATCCCTATCTCCGACTAATTGTCCGTGTAGTAAACGAAACTAAGGCATTTGCTAATTAAGAAACATAGCACATATTTATGGCAACCTAAATACTGACCCACATAGGGTATATGGTAGAAACATAGCTACCATAAAGCGAAGAAAGGTAAGGAATTAGTACACATCGATCTCCACTGTCTTAGAAACCACTTGTTGACTGTGGTGTAAATAATAAGAAAAGGCGAAATAATACATAAAATAATTTCTAAATTTAATATTGTACATTTTTAATTACACAAATTTATATCGGTTATTTTTAGTCGAAAGTCCTTGACATTATTATTGAAAAAGCTTTTATTGACAAGCAATGTGGAAATCTGAAAAGATTTTTTTAAACATATTAATCATTTTAATCACATCACGATAGCGCATGGATCCTATTCATTGGTTTAAAATACAAAATTCATTTTTATTTATTTGCAGAGTTAAGCGTGGTAAAATTGTACCTACTAACTTTCAATAATTATATCCATAGTAATATTATACATTCGGAAGTCTGTCTGATTGTTATGTTTTCATGGCTAAAGGACTCAATAAATCTTAATGAAATTTAACGTGAAGATTATATCACGATAAAGGGAGGAGATCTGCAGAAGAACCAGAGTGACCGACATAGCCCGAAGAATTGCGACTCTGAAGTGGCAATGGGCAGGGCACATAGCTCGTAGGACAGATGGCCGTTGGGGCAGTAAAGTCCACGAGTGGCGACCACGGACCGGAAGACGCAACATGGGAAGGCCTCCAGCAAGGAAACGATCTGGTCAAGATCGCTGGAAGGCATCATATCACCGATCGTCGTGGAGATCTTTGGGGAGGGTCTTCCGGGCTGTGATGATGATGAAAGGGTGAAAATAAAAAATAAATGTCATGCCATCTTCGTACTATGGAATGGAAAGACATGAGTCGTAACATGATGTGTGTAACTTCATGTATACAGATGATAGTTACCACGTAGCATTAGGATGGCTATTTGCCATTTCAATTCCATAAAAAAAGTAATTTGCTCTTAACTTGTGCCGCGACTCAGGTGAAAAGGCCGCGTGGAAGCCCATCATTCTTTGTAATGTTCCATTTGTAGAGCGATAGCCTTTTATTGTCCGTTCTACTAGGCTTTGTTCCTTTTGTGTTTACTGCCAGCATATCACGGGAAATGAAGCTTTTCTCATACACAAGTGACTATATTAACTTCACTAAAAAGGTTTTAACCTGCTGCTTTTACTACTTTGTATATATATGTAAGTGACTGTCCATTTGTCCTTTTCTCGACTAATGACTGAATTTTCATTTTAATGATTAAATTCATTTTAATAATTCATATTAATGAATAAATGATTTTAATAAATAAAAAATTTCGTTTGAGTTTATTGCCCATCCCTTAGCAGCCGTTTCTTGGCACCCCCATCGCCTCCGTTCGATCAAGAGCCATTACAAATAGAGATCCTAATTACGACGTCTTGAGTCGAGAGTCTGAACCCTAGCGGTGCACTTAGACTAGAGTCGTATCTGTGAGACAGGAGCTCGCCTTCAGCCGCTCTATAAGTCCTTCCGCGGGTTTGGAGAGCCATCTGCAACTCGACTATCGCTCGGTGAAGCTGTTTTTTATGTACTTATTAGTTTCTTGCTATTTTATCTCAACTGCAGCAACAAGCGGACTGGGAAGTAGGCATCGTCGTAAAAAAAATTGACTTTCATTAGTGGTAGAGAATGCCTTATATAAATGTACAATAATTAAGTTTAAAAATGAAGATTTGTATGCGAAGGGCAGACATAGGGGTTCTCTTATATATGAAAATTATATTTATTCACTTTGAAATCGATAAGAAAAAGGCGGTCGAAATTTAAATCTCTTTTTACTATTTGTTTAAAAATGTAGGTGCAATGTTTTTAATAACACTAATTGGATCTTGCCATCAATAACTTGCAGCCACTGGGATCCAATTAGTGTCGAGGGTAGGGTGAAAAAGCACTTGCTAAGTTAGCATAAGTCATAGTGCTGCTATCTAATGAGATATCAATTGTCTTTCTTCAGTGGTTTATATACATAGACCGTATCTACTATACCAGTGAGACAATAAAAGTAGGTGTACGGTAATCGCACATGCCTGCTTATCTGTGTAATACACAATTGCCTACACATGCAATTTCACTTCTATACATATCACCTCATTATATTTATTTTAGTAATAAAAATCAGTGTTCGCCTGCGATAACATTCAACCAAGGCGGTTTTATTTATCAAAAACCCCTCATCAATCAATCAATAGCATTATCACGGAACTGTGGGCTTAAACCCCCACAGAAGGGTAGTCAAGATTTTAGAGTGCCGCCTAAGGTGGTACGGCCATGTCATGCGGCAATCATCAGACCAAATGACAAGAACAGTGCTTCACATATGTACCCAGCCCAGAAGACGCGGCAGACCCCGTCTCACATGGATGACCTTTATTGAGAGGGATATAAAAAGCGCCAAAATAACATCTCTGACGACCCAGGACAGAACGTCCTGGCGAAGTCTGACCAGACGGGCCGACCCCCAATAAATAGAATCAAGCCCAGGCAAAAGAAAAAGGTATTCCGGTGAAACTGCGTGTAGATTAAACTGACATGGAATACTGCTAGCAATGGGGTTATTAGTATACATTACTAACAATACCCTTTTCCCTATGAAGATAGATTCTATCAGAAGAACGATCATGGGATGTCATCTGAAAATCAATGTTATGTACCCTGAATAAGCTTTCACACTGAGCTTATGACCTTTTTATGTTGCTGTGTAGGTATCATACATAATAACACAAACTATAATGGTAATATTATCTATGTATTGTTTTACCTTTATATAAGTGTAGTAGTGTGTAATTAAAAAAAAATCAAATAAACGTCTTATCTATCATTATTCTAAAAAAAGCAGACGATGTAGCAAGTAACCGCTAGTATTTTAAATACGAAAATTGTCTGGCCGTCTGTCTGTTTATTACTTATTCAATAATTGGCGAAATAGATATTATTGAAATTTAACAAGAAAGAAAAACCAGATTATATCGCGGGTAACTCCTAGTACTATGTATTATACATCAAATAAGATACAACTCGAATTTAATTTTCCACCACTAATTATCTCTATTAATCCTGTCTTCTGTTAATTTGGTTGGTTCAGAGCATTTCAAGTTTTAATTAAAACTGTAGAGGGTGGAAATTTAAATAAAGCAATACGTAAAATAGAATTGCCCGTCTGTTAACTTACTAATTGCAAATTTTGCTACAGTTTTATTCGTCTAATGGATACATATGTTGAAATTAATAAAGTAAAATGACAAAAATATAATTAAAGACAATAATTCTAGAGGGATAGTTAGAAACACTGACGATGGCGTCGTGAATGTTAAACTAAACATATTTATATTATTTTGCTATTTCTATTATTGTTTTTTTTTTTTGTAAATACGAACAGTAATCAATGTATCGTAATCACAATCACTGTGCCGTACGTTGTAACTCTCAATTTTCGTTCAATGTAAATAAAGTTCGTATGCCTCTGTACCATAAATTCAATGCAATCGCTTACACTTTATATTAGAAGCCAACATGCAATCAAACTATTTGACTTCAAAAACAGAAGATCAAAAATTCATGAAGAGCAGTTCCAGTTCTGCACTTATAATAATATAATAATAAAGTTTAAAAACAAACATTTCTAAAATAATGTGATTTATTTATAAACACAATGCACATACGTAACAATTGATTTGTTTTGTAACAAGCACAAGTAATAAAATTATCAGAAATATTTTATTATATTAATTTCAGAAAGTAATAATATATTAATAATTACACATAAAATCTCTACAATATTATCTAATATAAATAAAATATCAACAAAAAAAGGATTCTTAATTTAAATATATAACAGCTGTATATATGCGTCATGCACAGCATAATGATGAGGTTTCAGGATGTTGTGGGGCTACCGCGTTATTCTAGTACTGAAGCTGAAGAGGAAACCTGTAGATGCATAAATGAAATATCTCCTTTGGAATGTCCTGAGTACATAAACTCTATCTTGAGGAGATAAAAACCATCGCTCCTGGGCATATCA
This sequence comes from Achroia grisella, assembly GCF_030625045.1. Classification (NCBI taxonomy): domain Eukaryota; kingdom Metazoa; phylum Arthropoda; class Insecta; order Lepidoptera; family Pyralidae; genus Achroia; species Achroia grisella. Next base: position 1,688,299 of record NW_026712795.1, on the reverse strand, counting down.
TTCAATTCTTGTTCATGATGGATCTAGGCAGCGAAGTTTTAAAAAAGGCCAGCACAATAGATCTATGTAGGTCGCAGTGCTACAGGTCTTACTGACAATAGCCCAAAACCCTCAGTAAAAAAAACTCTGGTGCATTTAGCGTGTTCGCTCTTAAACGAACATATAAGTTTTATGTCATGATAAGAAAAAAATGGCATCCTTAGTTATCAGAATGCGCGGTAGCTCCAACACATTCTGAAAACATTGATTGATAAACTTCATACACCGGTAATACAACACTTTGTTCGTGTATATATTGGGCAAAGTTAACTACTTGTAATCATTGTGATTATAATAACAAGGACTAACATAAAAACTAAGATTAGAATAGAAAAATTATTACTAACATTAGTTGATGCCGTTATAAACATATTTATTATTATTAATATACAAAATAATAATAATATAGTAAATATTTTATACAAAAAATATATGTAGGTATTTATTTTTAGTCACGTTATTTCATAACACAAAAGATATGTAGATACAGATAACAAACACTACTTAATTCGATATAGTAAACATTCATGTTTACTATATACTATATTCAATTTTATTCAGCATATATGTGTTGAAACTAAAATTGTTCACAAGAATTAATTATTATATTTAATTGTATAATATATATATATACACAAAAGTCATAAAATATTGTTAAAAATTAAAAACAGAACGTATTGCAATTATGCGATCCTTAGTAATAAAAGGATTACATCTACTAAATTACTTATATCAGCTTAATATAATAAATCTCTTTACTAATTAACATGTATTATAAAACATACAAATTACAACAACAATGTATATAAACTTTTATATTTCTGCAATAAGAAATACAAAACATAGTCATAGATTCTGTATAACAAGAGTACCTACAGGTGCATTGTCTCTCTACGATACAAAACATGTGCTCTTATTAGGTAAAGTCAAATATTTAAATTTATTTTTATACTGATATAAATATTTTTTCAATTGTATAAAAGAAAACTTTAAATAGATCTTGTTATATTATTAATAAAAGTGATTTCGTATTGCTTTGTTTAATATTTTTATAACTATGTACTACAATTGAAGAATTTACATACTACATTTTCAGCTTCTTTGGCGACTAAACTTTGTCTTTCGCGACAAACTGTCGGTGCGAAGTGAAACGCTGCGTTGTATTTGCTAGACTCACCCTATAGAAATCTTCCGAATGAAATCAAACAATTGACTCAAAATACGAATTCATTAAATTCTCGTACATAAACGTTATAAAAATATTAAATCTAGTTACTAAGTATTAAATCTAGATATTATAGATATCAAAATAAATTGTGCATGATTTTGATCCCACGTAACCAGCGCAGTAATAATTTTACATATGTAATCTATTGCGCACTGCGCAAGCTTTTTAGTTGTTTTACTTTAAAAATTAACAGCCGATATTTTTATATTATCTCTTTTTATTATCAAGAATATTGCTTCATTCCTACACTTTGGAGTTACAAATTAATATAAAAGTTAATAGTGATATGAAACATGGACAGTTAGTTAGTTTGACAAAAATATGCAATGCTGGTCGATAATATAATAACCTCCTTATTTATGAAGACAATATTGAAGAGGTTGGTTAGGTTATTTTATGGAAATTATGGTTGAAAAAATATAAATATTGATGATACGGTTATCGTATCATCTAGGCTTAAATATTATAACACACAGCTTTGATTTTATAAAATTCATATATCCATAATTAGTAATTAAACTTAGTTATATATTCTGTATTCATTCCCAATACGAACTATACGCAAATTTGACAAATCAATGTAACAATATCCAATATATTTAATAGTGTAGGCTTCCAAGGCATGAAGATTATTTTGAATATGATTTTTTTATCATGAATCGAAATATTATTGACAAATAATAATGTCATCTTCTAGGTTTAAGATTATTATTACTGTTATCAGGAAACCGATTATCCATAATTAGTAATTAAACTTAGTTATATAATCTAAGCCATATAATATCCCCACATCAAAGTTCTTTACGAACCAACTGCAACAACGTAGAGGCGTATTAACCCTAACGATAAAACTTTTTACTTCAGTTGTACCAACACCATGAAATAAGTTACGACTGCACCCAGCACCTGAAACATAAACGTCGGTTAATATGCCGTTTAGCAAGTTTCGAGATTATAACCGAAATGTAATTTTTTAATAAAAAAATACAATAATAAAAATATTATATTTCTTAGTTAAGCACTGAAAAAATAAGTAAAAAAGATCGATATGCATGTTTAAAAAAATGCTATCAATTATAAACGCTCCTTATTCATAATTAACGTACAATTTGAAATGATCAAGTCCTTAATAAATATAATATTTGGCGTATGGCAGGAATCTGTATGAGAGCGACATAGAATTTAATGACTAGAGGAAACGGAACATCTTTTCGCGTACTTAATCGTATTCTATTTTTTCAAAGATATAATGATTATAAAATGGTGGTCTCTTTCTTGTCAGTTGATTGATTTGAAAATCACACAAAATACACTAGTTTTCGGAAGATTCTATTTTCTTAAAAAGAATTAAAATTCCACTAATTATTTTATAACATAAATAATACAATTTTAATTGTAATTTCACAGCAATGAACAAGGCGAAGGTAGAAATATGTATATACAACTTAAGGTATTACTAGAAGTAATTGTTATACTTACAGAAGCAAAAAGATCCAATGATACTGTGAAGAATTTAGCTCCCGAGATGCTCATTGCCTTCTGACATTGCTGACAGACGATCTGAACAAAGGTCTTGGCTTCCTCAGAACCATCATACCATTGACAGGAGTATGCAGCTTCCATCACAGATGAGCTCTTAAAATAGAGGTGAAGAGTATGAGGCAAATGTCGATAAATTTAATAAAAAAAACAAAGCACCTTGTCTATTATTGTTTTTTCTATTAACCGAAATTTATTAAAAGGAAACTTTGAACAAAGACATTTACGTGAATGAGTACCTCTGTCTCACCTATTTCAACTGTTTCAGTTGAAGGGTGAGATAAGACAGTGAAATTACAGGATATCGAAGTGCTACGAGCGGAGATGACGTGCGTCTACGGCTCCGTACATATATATGCATATATGGGAGACGATTACCACTTCAATGGTAGACCGCCAGCTTGTTTGCTGATCCAATAAAAAAACAAGAAGTAGTTTCGTTTATACTACGTACGTCAAGCACCATTTATCATCAGGTTGGCATAAACAAAATGTAATATAAATATATTAAAATAAAAAAACATACCTCTTCAATCAGTCGATTACCGAAAATACAAAAGTGAAACACTTGTCCCAGTGTATAGCTGAGGTACCCAAGTGTACTAAACGCGTACACATTAACACCGTCAATCTAAAACAAAAATCAACTAAAAGCCAAGTCATTTAGAGTGGAAGTATGGTTACCATTACAGTATTATACCACAAAAGTAAATTATTAGGTAGAATGAATAGTGTATACATTAGGTATATTGAAAGAAATTAAAAAAAATAAAAGTCTGTAAGTTTATGTAAATCTGGCAAATGTATGAATAACAATAAAAAAGTATGGTCTCATATTACTCAATTTGTCGGGCGATTACCCTATTCCGTTTGATTGGCACATTTGGTTACCACTTTTCGCTTACTTGGAATTGCGCCAATTGAAGGAAGAACATTAGGTTGATCTGAGAACTCTGAGAGAGTCTGTGACCACGCGAACATATGAGAGTTATTTGAAGTTGATTAGGACATTAACTTTATTCAGATACTATTATGGAGTCGATTAGAGCATTTCTATAAAGGATGGAGCGTATCAAGCAATATATAATCGAATGGTACAGCATCGTTCGCACTGCCCGTTCAGATTAAACCTGATAATGTGAGCCCAAAATAACAGTCAAAATTATTTTATACAAGATTTTAGTATTTATATTTATTAACTAATTTATGAATTTAACGAGAATTCAGTTACCGCAATATGTACAGATAATAGCCATGAAATAGTCATAAGTATTTATTGCTTTTCATATTCGATCTAAACGGACACCAATCTATCTTTTCATTTACAAACTGGGCTTAATCTTTCTTAAAAAAATATTTCCATAACCTTTCCTTTGATTTTTTTGTCGCCCGTATATTTTTTCACTCTGCAGTATCAGACCCCTAAGAGTTCATGTTTTACCCACAAATCGCATTTCGGAAGTTTCTTTGTGGAATCATTCGCAACATTACAAGGTTCGAAACATTACAAGGTTGACCCAAAGTCGGCTTAGTGCCGTCATTTGTCAATATTTACTACCGAAACTCGCCTCTTTTTGAGTTCTTTGTAATATTTTGTACGTTGAAATAAAAGTTACGTGTTATTCCGCTTGCAGCTATATAAAGTTGTTCTTTAAAATTTGTTATTTATTACCCAATACTATATCAAATATGAAACATTGAACATTTGTTACTTTGTCTTTCCTTGCGTTATTTGTGTGTAAATAGTAATCTTTATAAATTTTCTTTAAGATATAATGAAATCGTAAAATCGTCACGAGGTAAAAACTATCAATTTATCCATTTGTGTGTTAAGATTTCACATAAAAAGGCTGCAGGTATATTCGCAGAATATATTATTAAAAATATGTTTAACGTGTTCAATAAACATAAATTACTAGCGATTTGCCACGATCTCGCACGGGCATCAAACAAAAATTTCAATAATTATGAGTTTTATTACCCAAATACATACATATACATGTGTCGATATTGATGTCTATAGAACTGTAATACATCACTTTGCTCTGTTGACAATAATTTCCGCAGCGTATCCGACATAATGTTTTTTTTTTTGTAATTTTCACACGTATATATATACATATCGAAGTTTTTATATGGATCCTTAACGTTTTTGAAAATATTCTATCTCCTACATTCATCAGGAATTTTTTTTTTCAAATTGGTACAGTAGTTTCGAAGCCTATTCAATGCACACAAGATAAAGAAGCCTTTATTTCTGTGCTATTATACATTATCTTTTTATTTCATTTTTTTGTTACATTTCATGTTCATTCGTATTATTATATTATAGTATAAATTTATTATTATTATATATATTTTTTTACAATTATTATTTGCACATTTATTAAGTAGTTTAATTTTCTATGTTTAATTATTAATTTCATTATCTATATTATATCCCGCAGTACAGAGTGCCTTATGGCAAAGGCCTCCTCTAATTCCTTCCAGTGTACTGTATTTTGGATACATAATGCAAACAAACAAACAGTTAAATAATAATTTTTGTATAGACAAGTATACATACCTTGGTAGCCTGATAAGCCAGTAGAGTAAGCGTAATAGTAGAAATTAACATGTGGAACAGTAGAGCAGTACCATAAGTGTCCCCTATGGATGCCACTAGTCTGCGAAATAAATGTATGATTACCATTCATAGATATTGCCTCCATAAATGAAATAATTAAAAAATAGATAAAAATTAATATTTTTATTGTTGTTTTCCATTATCTTTATATATAAAAATTACGTGTCATGTTGTTTGTCCGCGTTGGACTCCAAAACTACTGAACCGATTGCAAATTTAACTTGCACATTGTTTGCAATTTGATCTAACTTGAAAGATAATATAGTTTACATGTCAATTTATAGTCGCAATATTATTTTATTGCCTAAGCCACAGCAACGCGTGGCTGCTAGTACATATTATAAAACGTAAGACATAAGTATATATACAGAGATTATGTTTTTTCAATTGCCGATATTTCGACACTGTTATGAAGGTAATACCTCTAAAAATGTGTATAAATGTAAAAATCGTGTAAATTCTCTATAAATATATATGTTTTTTATTTTCTTTTATAAATGAAATATCTAATATAAAAATAGTTAGCACCTACATGAAATAAAACCATGTAAATTTAACAAACCCTTTATTTCTCTTTTTAAGTTATTGTACAATAAATTGGTATGATAATTAATTAATCGGCTCTGAACTCGAATAGTATTAAGATAAATAAGATCCTGTGGACCTCTGTTTCGGTTAGGTTACACCAGCCGTGGTCACGAGTTGACTGGGATATAGCTTTGCCAATGTCAGTAGGTGTCAGCAGTTTGTTCAACTATCATCACTAGATTGTTTAACGAAAGATCGTGACATGCAACACTATTAATTTGCCAGACTACGTTTACTATACAAATGATAGTAATAATAATGTTAGGACAATTCACACAGCGCGATCTAGACCCTACAAGCTATAGCTAACTATAGCTTGTGTTATGGGTATTAGACAACTGATACGAATACATAGATATTAAGTACATACATAGAACAATCATACTCATGCATTATTTAAATTATTAACCGGGTCTTAACACGAATAATTTTATGGCAAATAAATGTATTTACCTCTCTCTAGTCCAACCTAGTCGAAACGTCGATGTATATTAAAAGACCCGGTTAATAATTTAAATAATGTATATTAAACACGAAAGTTTAAAAAAAAATCATACTCATGAATTCAAATGTTTGTGCCGTAAGAGGAATCGAACTCGCGACCATCGGAAGTAAGGCGGTATGCTATACCGCTTGACCACCGAGGCCCTCAAATAATAGAATGTACAATTTTATATATAGATGAAATCGATAGTTTGTATACTGTACTAAGTTATACTTTAAAAAATTCAGTATCAAAGTGATTAAAATAAATAATACGACAATTTGAATCGATCGATGTCCTTTTGTAACGACAGTTCAATACTGGACAACTGTTCTTTCTCTCACACTTGGACTTCACAAGGACGTGGGAAATATTATATGTAGATCGATCCATTTACATACAATTTATTACGTGGCAATATAAAAAGCTATTTTTATAGCTTTTTTTTACTTTAAATGGGAACGTTGATGAACTATATCCATTTAGGTCCATATGGGACACCGAATACAACATCCAAGCTTGTGTAATAAAAAAAATGTATTGTAGGAAATATATAAATCTATATATAAATGTAAATATTAATCTATATACATAAATAAATTACGTTTCCGTATCTAGTAATTTCATACTGATTGGTAACCAATGTGATATAATTTATACGAACTTACATAGTCATATATCTATACTGACAATACAGATAACATAATATTACATATGGCAACAATACTACACAGTTAAGTGTCTTGCACATTACTGTTGGCTGAATCTGTATTCCGAAAGGTTGGTATAATTAATCTTGAATATTTAAAGATGAAACTGACTGAAAAAGTGTATCAGTTGAGTTCCTTGCCAGATCTTCTCAATTGAAGTAGCCGAACGTAGGGTAATAATAAGTTATCCATAAGAGGTCGAAAGGTCCTATGTCATTTAATAATTTTGTGTATGTGTTTGAAAAATAAATCGACTATTCGATATTAAATGTATTATGAAAACGTTCTATCATGAAAAATCACTCCATACTTATATTAAAAAAGTGAAAACCCAAAACAATGAGACCAGAATTTTTATGTGTTTATGCGCATTAATCTCAGACTAATTTGGGTGCAGTTTTCACAGATTTTGTGTAGTAAGCGTCGTATCACAAAAAGGTACACAGGTTCAGACGCGAGCAGGAGTTAGTAGAGAAATCATATTTTATTTGAAAACTGTAAATTACTTTTCAGATGTGAAATTTTTTGTTGAAGAGTCTAGAAATAAGTAATACAATCATAATCATCATGAGTTTACAGCCCAATGAAATTCAATCAATTTTAATAATTGAGTAAATGTTAGCTTAAAAATGAGATGAAATTAAATTGAATTGCTTCAATAAAATATTAGTCGATGTTTCTTTTTAACATAAGATAAATTTGAATTTATAAAGACTCATAGAATATAAAATTGTTTTATCGTGATTATAAAATGTACAGATATAGGTATACCTATAGATATATCTGTACATAATAATAATAACTCAGGACAATTAACACAGCACCGTCTAGTTCTAAGCTAAGCAGATCTGGTGATATAGATAGTTATCTAAATTATATATACATTTAAACAAAAAAATTTTGAATTTTTTTTTTGTAAATGTATATACAATGTACGTAGAAAACACCCTGACCAACACTAACAATCCCATTTATGCATACAAATGTTAGCATCGTGAGAGGAATCGAACTCGAGACCATCGTAAGGCAGGTATGTTACACTGTTAAGCTACTGAGTCCGGCAATTTATAATGTAAGTATGTATTCAATGCACTAACCTCACAACGTGCTTGTGTCTTTCCACCCAGTACTTAATAGCAGATCTGGCTAGCATCTCCTGCTTCTGAGTTAAACCATTAGGATTGTTGGTAGTGGGCTGTCCAAAGGTTTGCAGTCTGCCGCCAGCGCCGCGAAGAGTAATTCCGAAGTCCTGCTGAGTGGAGTATATACCACGGATATCCAAGTCTGTAGGTTCTGGTACCTTTTCAGACTTCTCTGTTAAAATAAAGTTACTATAGTATAATGTAATAAAAAACAGTACGATACAGATATAGACATTTATTTATAAAATTTTAATATAAAGATTTAGACTACATTCACAACGCTGAAATGGTGCATCTCGAGTTTTAGTCGGTTCTTATGATATTATATAGGATTGTTAAAACAGTAGTAGCAAATCTGCTGTGAGCAGTATAATGCTCAAACCCACAGGCGCCATCCTCAACCACCACTGGTCGACGTCAAACGTTGCGTCGATGACGGCATCACACAATCGACCAGTGAGAAGCACCGCTCATCACGCGACACATATGAGCACCAATAAAAACTCCACAGCCATGTAATTTAAAAAACGTTAAGTTGTTGCAATAAACGCTTCATGAGAAGAGGTCACAGTTTCATTTAAAAATAGTCTTCCTTACCAAAAAACAAATTAACAAGGATATTCGCAGTAATAAAATACCAGAGTCTGTTATAAATCTGCCAGAAAAAAGATTTAAATGTCAAATAAAACAGTTCCTTTGCAAAAAAGCTTACTATAAAATTGAAGAATTCGTTAACGATAATAATGTTTTTATAGAAAAACTTTAAATCTATAGCACTGACAATATTATCTGATTACATTAATAATGAGTGCGTAGCGACTTCTATATTGATTATCGCATGCCTCTTACTTGTTATACTGTAATTATTTATATAAAAAAAAACATCTATTAAAAAGAGCAACACACAAGTTTCTTGCTCATTCTTCTTGTGATGAATCTGCATTCCGAATGAGTGGTAGAATCAAAATATGACTGTTCAAAAGTGCTTGTAATGAATTTATTTTAATAAAGATTATTTCTATTTCTAATGCGAAATTCCCTTCAAATTTACGTGATTTTGCGGCAATGTAGTAATTGGGGGAATAATTAGTGTAATGATAAATTAACAAACAGACAGACATAGCTTTGAGTAGCAATAATAACCCGTAACAATAAACAGAGCACCATCTAGTCACAAACTAATCAGAACTTATGTCATACGTACTAAGCACGATAGAAATACTTTCCTACATTCTTTTTTTTATACCCAGAAAGAAAAGAGATGTGTAGAAAATACCCAGATCAATAAAAACAATCATGCTCATGAATAAAAATGTATATATTGTACTGGCATACACTATACACAGCGAGGAGGTACTGATCACTGTCCATAATTGAACAGAATCTAAACTATGCTAAACTAACCTGTAGACGAAGCTCTAAACAATTCAGCAGTATTTGGTCGGTATGTGTCCAAAGATGCGCTCAATTCCATCAGCGGTTTCATAATAGCCTTCAGATGCTGAAGCTGTTCACAGGCGAAGATGAGCCAGGAGCAAAACATTACGTCCATTAAATTGGCTATGGCCATTGAGAAAAGTAGCCAATACACCTGCGTGAAAATAAAATTGTAATTTAAAACTATTGAAGCATTTGCTTGCGTTTAGTTGATCGACTTTTTAAGAGTAGTTTAAAAAAGTATTTAAATGCGTACTTCAATTATTTATAAACAACAATTCTGCAAAGTTTGAAACAATTGGGACTACTCAGTAAAAAGTTAAAAAAATATTAATTATTCTCTCAGCCCATAAACCTTTCTACAACCGTCTTCAGACAATATTAATGGTAACGCTGTTAGAAATCAATAATAGTAGATAATATGAAGAAGTCTAATCATGGAGGTTAGCCCAGTGAGCAAACTACGGCCACCTTATGGAAAGTGGTAATCGTCACCTATATATGTACATAGCAGACGCCAGTGATACCGCCATTCCGAAGGACAAAGTTATTATTGGTACCCAATGAGTAAAATATTTGGGCATATCTTATCCAACTTAATGAACTAAAGTTTTCAAAATAATAATATTATTTAATAATATTGGATCAGTTGGACTCGACCGCGACTCTTTAATAGACTTTGTGTAAAATTTCCTTTAACATCTTCTATACATATATAAACAAAGTCCCTCGCCACGTCTGTGTGTATCGTCTGTAATAATGTCAAAAACTACCGAATGGATTTTCATGCAGTTTTTATCCCTAATTAAAGTGATTTCAAAGAAAGGTTGTGATATATTGTGTAAAGACAGAATGGGTTGCTATTATTAGTATAAACAAACCTGCAGAGCAAAAGCGACTATATACATAGTTCCACCCATGGCATTAAATGGATACCAAGCTTTGAGGGGCAGCCTTGGAGCAGGTTCGGTCATAGTCTCATTGGTCTCCTTGTTAGCAATGAACCGCACTGATTCGCCGAAAAACGTTATCGTAACCCAACCTAAAACATTATTTAATGATGTTTAGAAATATAAAAACTCTACAAATACTTAATAATTAATTCTATACAGTAAAAAAAAAACTAATATAGAATAAGTTGTAGGTGAAATGTTTATTTTAATTTTACTAGCCACTTCTTAAAAATTAACATACTCTACACATCAATTACAGGCATATGAGTGTTTTATAACAGTTTTATATATTTTAGGGATTAGATGCTTTGATTTCGATAAATAACTTTAATGTACTATCTATTTAATATAGAACAGCTAAATTCAAAGTGCTCTCTAAAACAGATACGTAATTATCTGTATTTATACTGTCAATTTGAATATGTGCTCAAAGGTAGCTTATCTAATGAAAATAATAATAATAATTTATATGGTATATCAATTTATCCTCATTAAATAAAAAAAAAGTCTAAATCGTTTCAAATTATACAAAAAACACGGCGGACTTGAAAACATCCTCTGTTCTTAAAGTCGGTTGAAAGAGTTAATACTAGTACTATATACTTACTAGCTACAGCTAAGACAGTGACGCCACAGATGCAGTAGAGCAGCCTCCTCATTTTAGTTAGAGCAAGCTGATGGTAACGGGCATCCGACTCCGTGAATAAAGGATGACTATTTGACTGGTTCCATACTGCTAAGGTTCTGGAGGAAGGATTGAAAATAAGTAACTGTTTGGCATAGATACATTGCATGGCATGTTAGATTGTTTCTAAATTATTTTATCTACAGTAATAATTATTAAAATAATTTAGAAACAATGTAAACAAAGGTAGACTTATTCCTAGAAGAGATCTTATCCAGTCAACTCAAAACATTAATATAGTTAGTGATGAGTGGGTAATATTTGGTAGAAACATAAAAAAATAAAGGCGCTTGAGTTTTAAAAAGTAACATACAGACTGACAGACTTACTTCCCAATTAATAATATTTATATTGATTTGTAAATATTTCTATATATTTTATATTAAAGAAATGTTATTATACAATTAATCATTTATAAAACAAGTGTAATGTTGATTATTATTACCAAATTAACATTTTCCTTTATTAAACAATTAAAATCATAAATTATAAATTATGCTATGTAATAAATGTCAAAATAATAATTCAACAGAATGTAAGTTGTTATGAATAAATAAAATAAAAAAACAATGGCAGCGAAATTTAATTTTGACATAATAGAGAGAACCTATATTCTTTTCCTTTATTAAACACGGTTTAGTATTAATTTTATTCCGACATTATGATTGTTTGTATCGGTCTGGGTATTATTTCTATATATTATGTATGTATTTACAAAAAACATATTTATGTATTAATATCAGTTTTCTAGTACTCATAACACAAGCTCTGCTTAGCTTGGGACTAAATGGCGCTGTGTGAATTGTCCTGGGTTATTATTATTATCTTATTTCTTCGTTATTTTTTATATTGTTATGTTTATTTTTCACATAAAACAAATAATGTACTGAATAACATATTCTGCAAAGATTATTCTTACTGTTTCACTGTATTCATAACAACGTAACAATATTTTTGCCGCTTATTATTCTGCAAAGTTTGTTTATTTTAAGTTATTTAAGCATGAGTTAGTAGGAATGTTGTTCTTCCTTTTATCCTACCTCAATAAAGAAATGTTTTATCTGTGTTTTTAAAGAGTAAACCTACGCAGACTTTAGATATGGCATAACAATGTCCGTTTACATACTTTATTTTAGTTTTAAGATTTTTGCGTGTCCTTTTTTTTGTTTACTTAAATTATTAAGGAACCTACAAAATTCTCATTTTGGCAATAGTTATAAAATCATGTATACTACGCGATCTTTTTCAAATATAATTTTAATAATTAATAGTAAATTGTTTAGAAAAAATAATTCATAGTAAGCATATCCATGAGAAACCCAAATTATAAGCGTAATAAAAAATAATTAAAAAAAAAACAGTTCAACGACTTAGAAAAATAATTAAAGAGCTCTTAAGCAATCATAAAAAATATATTATATACCTAAACATTGAATAACTATTTGCAAGTCAGTCAAATCTCTGTTAAGATAAAAGAAAATGGAGGCGTCGACGCGGAGAAAATTATTTTCTATTCAAAAGCCTTTGTGTTCGCTTGTTAAATTAAAATTGGGTGGAAATGAATTTTCTTTGTAGCGACCCAACGATGAGATTATTATTTTTGTTTATTTCTTCGGTGACATTCTCGCCACGTTTTTGAGACGCTCTTGAAAACTTGAAAGGTGTTAAATGTTCGGAGTTTTTCATAAACAGGTTTTCTCTCCAAAATTACTTAGATGAGTGCCTAATATATTTATTCAGTTCATTTAGTCGTAGATCTGATTAAATGTCTTAAATAGACTGCATGACATCTTAATAGATAAGTATTTTTTTATTTTATGTATTTTTTCTTTACATGTCATATAAAGAAATCTTAACCAGGGGAAAAACCGTTTATCTTTGTATATTTACTTAAAAATTACATTAAACTTAATATAATATAATTATTATTACATTAATTATTATTACATATTTAATTCTTATAATATTAAATTAAATAAAAGTGTTTTTTTTATATCCACATCTTTATATATGTGATATTCATAAAGTATTTCTTTTATTATATAAATAAAATAAGCTTATTAAATAAATATATAAAGACATAATAAAAGATAATATGATGAAAAACACCTTGGATGGAGTTTTATATGAAAATCTAATGGATATTTCTATGCAAATCGGATAACGACTATGCTTTACAATTTCGTCCTGAGTCTACACACATAATACCATGTTATTAAAAATTGTACTGGTATCTATGAACAATAATATTTCGCTTATACTTAAGAGTACGCGTGTCGAATAGTGTAATATAAAAAAGAAATGAAAATTATAAAGTCAACTGAGTGGCTAACTGCGGAAAATAAAATCCACGTATGGAGGTAAATGCCTTATTATTCCATAATAAAATACGTCCATAATATCCATTCATAATTGTAGAAAGCAGATTTGTGAACTGTATTTTAATTTCAGACAATTTAAATAAATAAATTATGTTTATAGTGAAAATATTTTTTATTTATAAACTCTATTTTCCGCAGTTAGCCACTCATTTAGGCCGTTGTGCGTGATGCGTCTTGCGTGCATGCCAGTAGTGTACAGATTAATAGAATCAACAAAATAAGTAATTATACCAGAGCCTCTAACAAATGACTGAATCAAATCGCTACTTAACTATATCTACATCATGAAAATAAAGAACCTTGGACAATTAACACAGCGCCATCTAGTCCCTCAGTAAGCAGTGCTTGTGTTATGTTATAAATACTTAGATATTTTTTGTAAATACTTTCATATTATATATAGAAAACACCTAGACGGACACACACAATCATACTCATGAATACAAATGTTTGCACCGTGCGAGGAATCGAACCGCGACTATCGGAAGTAAAGCGGAACTAACCGCTAGACCACCGAGGCCGTTAAATAAATAATAAAGTACAGCGTTCTAATAGAATATAATACCTGCATGTTAATACATCACCTGTAAAAACTCTTCGAGTTAAGAGCGAAGAATAGCAATTTAATGATAGAATGGGCAAAGAAAAGAACGGTAATGGTGTTGGCTGTGAGCTCATTGACTTCATCGGAGTATTGGGCCATGTTGACTGCCATACATACATAGTTAACGACTATCAATACAGCGTGGACGCTGCTATAGACTTTACGTAGAAGCATGGACATGCCAGAGTTATCTGCAATGATACTTTGCGTTAGCTTCTTTAAAACATACTTTTATAAAAAATAAAACAAAATATTTTATAAGGAAACAACATAGATATCAAGGATTTCATAGTTTAGTACCCCCTTCCCCGTCATTCTTATTAAGTGACGTACACTGGGGACGCCTATTAAATAACAAACAGCAGTTCCAAAATTACATTTATTTCAATTTAAAACTTTTCTTAATAAAATCACAGATAAAGTTTAGGTTTCGAAATATGACTTCGCAAATATTTTTTATACTCTTTGTCATATTATGTCTCACTTGGTTGACTCCCTCCACGTCCCTTACTTTATTGATAGTAGATATTGATAAAATATAGAGATATACATTTAATTTATTATATATACTGTCAATAAAATTAAGGGTATGATATAGCTTACAATTTAAGGATAATCCATATGGATTCTCCTTGCTATTTTTGATACTTCAGTTGAAATTTCAAGATGAAAGGCATAATAATAACTTTTCTCGAAATAATTTCTTGGTTCTTCGGACAATACAGGAGTAGAACCAATTCATTAGCAAAATTGTTAACATATAATAACATGATATATGTTGTACTGTTCATGCATAGGCGACTTACAACTTACCATGAGATAGTCAACTAGTTTGCCATTCCATAAAATCACTATTCGAGTTATTCTTTTGTCAACAAAATGTACTTGTTAGCATTTAACTCACAAAGCCAAAAAATTGCTCCTTAACATACATTTTATCTAAATTGAAACACATTCTCAAGCAAATCCCTTTTCTGTTCACAAAATGTTCTGTTACACGAATATTCATGCGGCTGTATATTTAATGAAATCTCAAGGAAAACCTTTCTGCCTAAAGTACTTATGTACGAAACAATACGTATATGTTTACGCGCCTACTCAATTCAATATGGAAATCTTAGTAGAAATATTATTTATTACTTTGCAGTTAGCTGCGATTTCGTCAACTTTTCTTAAATACATAGAAATAGAAGCACTATCTTATTAGTTTTATTATTTATAGAAATAAACTTTATGCATATAAATACTTTTGAACAGTAATATTTTTTTTATTCAACCACTAATTTGGGACACAGACTCATTACAAGAAGAATAAGTAGAAAAATTACGTGTTGCTTTAAAAGAGTAAAATTGTAGGCTATCTGTTATGTATGTACATTTAGTTAGAACAACATTTATTTAAAAGAACAACAGAGATAGGTCTCTATCCTCGTGATACAATCTATTTTGATGTCAAACTGTAGAATGGCAGACAGACATACTATCACATTTATAATGTTAATATTATTACATGCATCACGACTATTATCCCAAATGGGGTACTCAGAGGCATTGTCTGTTTGCTGTCGACGTTATGTTGAACAAACACTGGTAAAATAAATATGTTTTCTACAACATACCTGAATGATAATTAAATAGAAAATGACCGGCTGCCTGCATCAATTTGATGTTAGGCATCAAATCGGTCACAAGACCCTGCGTTTTCACTTTGGTCATCATCTGAAATCATTACATAACAACAATTAATAATAACAAATTTCTGTATTTAAAAATATTAAATGTAAATGCATGTTCTCCAGTTTTACTACTCCAAACATTGAAATAATTTAAATCATAAGATTATTTGTATCTTATTATTGTGTCATATCTAATACAATTCTATGAATTTAATATAAAAATGAATTATTTATTTTACTAATTCCACAAATAAATATTTCTTCCCGTAATTTCATTCGTATTATATAACATATCTTAAAATTCTTATATAGCGAAAATAATTATTTTTAATCGGGTACACGATCTAATTAACATTGAAAATGTCACTGAATATTTTAGATTCTAAATTTATGAAAGTTATTTATTAATTATTTAGTAGTAATAATAATAGTAAACATATTACACTAAGTATAAAATAATCTTTCCTTACTTTTATGTACATGCAGAGTTGCTCAAAGAATATTAATAAATTACTTTTATTATTATTCTGTAAACTTTTTTAAATACTTCACAGACCAGCTACGTATATGTAGTAATGACAAAACCATCAGGTCGTTATCAAAATTATAGAAGAATCCATTTTTTATATAATAATGATATAAAATAATAAAATTTATAATATTAATATAATTTTCTCTTAGCATAGTGATATCAGAATATTCTAAAAGTGGTAAATAATGAATATTCAAGAGTATGAATTACTTTTTTTAAAGGGCTAAATGTCAGAATTAGTGATAATAAATTTAAATGTAGTGTGGGAAAAAAGAGATGATAATTATTTATACATCATTTTATTTACGATGCAGATTTATAATACATTGGATTTGTAAGATGGATGCTATAATAAATGATGATAGAATTTTGAAAATTAAATGTTAATCATACGTTTTAATTACCTTGTCAAATTTTTAGTTCTCTATTCTCAAAAGAAATTAAATCGCAGTAACTGTTACGTTACGTTCAATTGGTTAACCAAACCATTTCGTTGTCTTCAAGTTGTCTGTAAACGTGCAACGTACTCATGCGTCTACCGTGGAATGGATAGATTAATTGATTTTTCAAACACCACTGTACCAACAGTTTTGCACTGACGTGTTTCAATTTCAAAGTCACACACACCAATAGGCTGGAGGTTCTATACTTGGGAACCAACACGTGGCGAGTGGACCGTGGGATAGTAATTTCTGTATTTTAATTATTTATACACCACTCTTGTTTTCTTATGAATTAGGTGATAGCACACTATTACACGATCGATGATATTGAAATTAATGTTTGTTGAAAGAGTGCAAACTGTGTTTTGTCGGCCATTTTGTTTATTTTCCTCATTTGTTTATATTTGTCTAAAACTTTGTTGTTTGTTTTATTTGTTTTGGAGTGTGTATACATTGGTTTTGACGTAAGACTAATTAAATAACTTTGTACCAATATCTTGGCCCGTCTAGATCTGGCGTAAGTTCTATACTAGAACGTGTATCTAAAGCTACACCAGCAGGCTCCAATCAGATTTGGCTGGGCAGGAAGAGAAACATGAGCGGTGAAGGTGAGTGTTGATGTATGTCGGCAAGGTGACCCTTAAACCTACACCCGGGTCAAAAGTCCCAGGAACTGCTTGGGGTTTCCCTCGTTGTCACACAACGGATGCGACTTCCTCATGGTGAATCCATGGAATACTAAGAAGTTTGACAAGAGATAGTGGATTATTTAAACTCCATAAGTAAATTCCGGAAACACTGCTCGATATGAGAATTTCTTTCACCATTTTAAAGATACACTGTTCCAGTGTCACAACAAGCTTATATGCTTGTATTATTTCCCATAAGACTCCATATATCCCGACTCATGTTCCCGAGCTAATCTGCAGCGGACTACAAATATAAGAAATACTGTTATAAAGTAAATGGTAAACAAAATAGACTATATAAAAATTCTCAAAAATAATTTTATTCTGTTAACTTAACGCGAATGTATTTCATATATTTAAAATCTTTAAGGAACAACAAATTTTACCTTTTCGTAACTTTAAAGGAAATCATGGTTATATACACAAAATTCAGAAAATTACTTATTCACAGCACCTTAAAATACCTTTTGCAAAATTCACCGACGTAAATATTGAAATTCTCAATATATAATGTCGCTTGGAGTTCTTTGATCATTTGACAGCCAACTTCAATAAAGCAACTTGGGTTTATCACTTCGAGGCGATGAGGGATGGCCAGTTTGTTAAAATTGCCTTTTGGCCTTTGAATAAAGTAACTTACTGCTCTTAAACTACGGTTTAGTTTGGCTTGACTGAATGTGTGACTGTGAATAATATTTTGTATACACCCAAGAAAATAACATGAATTTAGCTATCATTTCTCATGAACTGTCTTTTAAAGTTCAGAATTAATGGAGATAAAGTTTAATATCAGAAACTGAGGGCCCTTGTAATTTTAACGTTTCATTAACCTTTATAGCTTGCTTACTAAGAAAAATTGCTCCTACGGACATTGACATTGCAGTACTCCAGTCAGCTTGTGACCACAGCTAGTGCAACCTAGTTGAAACTTTGAGAGAGTTTGATTGATACGTTTATTTTCCATATTTATGTATATATATAATATATTATATAAAGAATATACAAATTATTCGTGTTAAACCCTGATTAACTGTATTAATAATGTACTAAAAATACCCTTCCCTCCAATTACATATACAATATTTTTCGACGTACCTCTACGACATACATTATATTCACTTTAAAATGTGTGATTATAATAATAAAAAAACACTTTTTTTGCAATCTCATCTAAGATATTGTCTTTCATTGATAGATTTGAATGAGATTGAGTGTATTTAAATGTTCAGAGTAATCTGCGGTACGACTAATCCGATTTTAAAAATTCTTATTTTGTTAGATAACCCCTTTGTCGAGAAGGGTTATAATATACATAACATCACGTTACGCTGAAAAGGAACAGAGCTGTAGTAAGAAATGTTGTTGTTTGTTGTTGTTGAAAATGTGACGTAAGTAACGCGAGTCAACTAATAATATATGTATACTTACATACGTATATGTAACATTTTGATGATGTTACAGGCATCATGACGATAGGACTATATGAAGAAAGTGATTTGCTTACTTAAGCACTGTTTTAAGCTTAAATCGAGGTTGTTTGCACTTTACATATATATAGTGTATAACCGTAATATTTACCATGATAATATTTATGAGCTCCCGATATTTCGACGCTGTTACAAAGGTCTTTGTCATGGGTCGACAATACCAGGAACTCATAAATAATAATATCTTGATAAATGTCACGTTTATATATTGAATATTTACTTAAACTTATTTCTAGTACTACCTACTCTATTAAAAAAAAGTAGTAAAGAACTCAAAGGACGACCTTCCAAACGCATAAATAGCTTATTCACCAAATAACGGAGGTAGGGTGAGAATTTCCCTTCCTTAACAAGTTTGTTTCAAGTTTTAATTAAAACATAAGCCATTCCCTCTGTATCTCATTTGATAGTTGTTTGAAATAAATTACAAATTCATTATAAAATCTTCCGTTTTCACTCCTGTTGCAGATCCGTCTTACGATAGACTGTTATTAAAACAGGAAATATCGGACAAAATTTTAAACTTTATGTTTCATAGTAGGTAATTGTGCATTGTTATAATAAATGTCGGGTAGGCTAAATTAGCAATAATGGCTCAACTAACAACTGGTCTTTGAGTCACGTCCTCCTTGCATACATAGCATCATGATGACACTGAATGTTCTAAAATATTTAAATCTTTTACATAAAATTTAATTATTATTAAATTTTCTTGATCTTAAGAACATAAAATAAATTAAAATTGATTCAGTGTAACAATAAGAAGCAATATGTTTAAATGCATTATGAAATCAAATCACTTTCATAATCTTGAAGTCAGCATTACAGGTTTGGTTCTGTTGATGGTAGCTTGGTGGTGGCTTTATTCGGGCGTTTAAGGCGATCGATAGACATTAAATTATTAGCCATTTGTGGTCAATAATATCCTTTATTGTACACACACAAAAGAAAAAAATAACAGTTATAAGATAAATGTATACATGAGCGAGCTTATCTCTAAAAAGAGATTCCTTCCAGCCAACCTAGAAAATGTTACAGGATAATATGGTCAATAAATCACCCATACATATGTGTATGAGAAAAGAAAAATATATTATAAGAAATATACTAAAAAAATATTGAAACATTTTTTCTGAATTAAAACTGTTTGAAAAATTAAAAGCAAATTTTAGTTTATTTTTAAATGACATTTTTATTAATTTTAAAATATCTGACTGTGCACAACCATATATGATTTATTTTCTCAATTTTTTTAAATCTAATCTTTATTTAGCTTTAAATATGTTACTGTGCTCGGATACATAGGATTCTTTTTCTAAGATAGTAACTACGCACCAACATTTTTAATGAAACTACAACATTTATTCATTCATTCATTAGTTCTATCATGATATTATTATGAAATAGACAAATAAACATGACGAGCCAAGATAATTTACAAACTTACATGAAACTTGATCTAAACTTGGGAGATATCTCGTTGGGAATACATAAACCAATTTACTAGTCCACTACGAGTTGCACGCTCTGGATTTTACGAAGATTAGTAAAGTATTAACTAGTTGCTACTTTACTACCTTCACTTGTAAGTTTGTTGTTCAACTAAACTCATATTTTGTGTGCCATCCATATAATCTAAGTTATCTAAGTTCAACTTAGTTAATTTTACGGCTCCGTTGGCGCAGCGATTACAAAATTAAGTTAAGCGGTTTGAAATATTTTCTAAGTATAGTCTAATTCAATTTATAATTAATACTTGCTGTACCCGCGACTTCGTCCGCGTGGAATTTAACTTTATTTTCTAAAATAAAAGTAGCCTATGTTATTATTTATTACATCAGAAACCTGCCAAAAAAAGTCCCGTTTAAATCGGTCCAGCCATTTCAGAGATTAGCCGGAACAAACAGACCGACAGACAGACAGAGAAAAATGGTAAAAAAAAATATTTTGGTATATGTACCGTATTTATAATAATCAAATCGATATAGTAAAATACGGTTATTTCAATATTACAAACAGACACTCCAATTTTATTTATATGTAGGTATAGATTAACAATTACAATGTTGTGAAACTAATCTTATATATAAAATACTCGTGTCACAGTTTTCGTTCCCATACTCCTCCGAAACGGCTTGACCGATTCTCATGAAATTTTGTGAGCGTATTGAGTAGGTCTGAGAATCGGCCAACATCTATTTTTCATCCCCCTAAATGTTAGGGGTAGTCCAACCCTAAATTTTTTATTTTATTTTAAGGCACAACAACGTTTGCCGTGACAGCTAGTATAATATAGATATATGCTTGTTAACACTCATGCTTGGTATTAACATCTTCATACAGCTATCATGCGCCCGTCACCCTAATGTTGCTGCTGCGGCTGCGCGCCATGCTGTATTGTGCATCTGTGGTGGTGCATTACGTTTACGCGGGAAAATAAAAAACTACAAAATTGGCTTTATTCTCCAGACATCCTGTCACATATTGTGCTATTCACTAATCATTATTTTATACTATTTATGTATGCAATTTACTTTTGTTATTATAAAATACCTATATACACAACAAACCCGAATATAAATATGACCCCTAGTGACATACCTAACAAAGCCTATGTATTTTTACGACTAAACGACTGAACTTTTTTTTATATTAAAATAGATAGACAACTAGTTTAGTATATATAGTATAGTTCTTAATGTTTCTTAACGGTCCTACAATTGTCCAGGATTATTGTAATTATTTTTTAATTATCTCTTAAAATATTTGTATTAATTCTGTAAACCTTTTAAAAGGAAAAACCAATAATCGTGTGAATAACGAAAAAAGAAATATTAAGGAACCAGACTTCGATTCAGAGTTCAAGATTTTATATTTAGATTCAGAGGTTTTAAATTAAAATAACGTTGAAACCAAGATATTTTTTTTTATAGAAACAATCTCTAGTATAGAGAGTAGAGAGTCTATCATTACATAGTAGAAAACAAAGTCGCTGTCGCTGTGTCGTGTTTTATTTTTAATAAATAGAGTGATTCCAGATGAAGGTTCATATGTATAATACATGTATACCCGAGCGAAGCCGGGACGAGTAGCTAGTATTATAATAAAAAGGCCATAAATTTTACACAACATGTCTAGTTTTCATTTCAGATCACACTTGCGAAGTTTATCTTATGAAAATGAATTTAGTTTCGATATATTATGAACCCTACATGGCTTACATAAGTTTTATAATACGTTGTATATACGCCTTTACAAGTTACGCTTTAGCAAACTGAATTTAATCCACTACCTAGCATCCTAGTGTACTGAATTTCGGTGAGAATCAACGCTGTAGTATATCAACCATACACTGTCTATCTATCTCTTACTTAGTATATATATAATATTATGTTATCTGTGGTATATATACTTGACAACCTCAGTGGTTTAGTGGTCTAGCACACCTCTTTACGTCCGATAGTCGCGGGTTCGATTCCTCGCACGGCACAAACATTTGTATTCATGAGTATGATTGATTGTATCGGTCTGGGTGTTTTCTATGTATATTATGTATGTATTTACAAAAAACAAAGTATTTATATCAGTTGTCTAATACCCATAACACTAGCTCTGCTTACCGTAGGACTAGACGGCGCTGTGTTAATTGTTCAGGGTTATTTATTATTATTATTATATGTAACAGATTTAACTAATATATCCATTCTAATATTATAAATGTAAAAGCCTATCTGTCTGACTATTTATTAAATTTTCACGACTAAATAAATCTTAATAAAATTTTATATGAAGATAAATGGTACCACATTTGGTACACATATAGTCTAGACCCTGAGAAATGACATAGGCTACTTTTTAATGCGAAAAAAAGGTTCTAAGTGGTTGAAAGGGGAATGGAAAGGCTATAAGGGATTATCGTCATTTTTAAAGCTAGAAGTGTGGAACTTATTTTTTAGGCTGTTGATTAAATGTAAATAAATATAACATTCAAAGTTTCTAAGAAATTTACCCTTAAAATAAAATAGGTAATGAATGCTTGTATGGAAAATCGTCATTGGCTAGAAAGGTGAAACTATTTTGTTTTTATTTTTTGGGTTAGATTTTCTTTTATTGTTCAAAGTCACTATTTCACGCAGACGTGGAAGTAGTCGTAGCACAGTTAATTTAATTGTAAAAGCAGTAACAGTTGATTATTTGAAAGAAATAAATATTATTTATCGTCTGTTTGTAATATTGAAATAGCGGTTTATTACTACAAATACAAAATTTAAATATAAATACATATAAATATAAGGTACATACACCAAAATAACATTTGTTACAATTTTTGGCTGTCTGTTTGTTCCGTGAAAAGACTGGAACGATATTGATTTTACAAAAATTTCTTTAGTTTAGAAAAATAAAGTTAAATTCCATTCGCGGACGAAGGCGCGGGTGAAGCTAGTTACACATATATATATATATATATATATGTATTTATACGAGTTATTATTTGATAGATGTAAATCATAAAAAAAGAACGATTTACATTGCAAAAAATATTGCTAATTAGATCTAAGCAGAAATAAATTCTTGTGTAACTGAATCCTATTTGAAAGCACAATAATGTCTGTGGACTAAAACGAAACGTCATCGAGGTGTATATTTGTAGCAACGCCATCTAGTAGTAATCGGCGCGCACTTCATACGTTGAACTGAAATATTTACGCATTTTACTACTAGAGAGTGTATAGAGATAAATTCTTTTATTTTTCAGACTATTCTAATGCTGTTGGCCGTAGTTGGCCTTTACAGCTTCAATGGACGATAGGGGGCGAATGCAGATGGCACTTTAAACCCGCTGAAGGGCTTATGTAGCACCCAAAGACGAACTCCCGCCTAACGGATACGATTTTATTCTAAGGACATCACTAGGGTTTCGAACCTCATCTCAGACCATCGTAATTTGGATCCCCGTTTGAATTGGACAGGGAAGCAATTCGAAGGGCGACCAGGAGCACCGATGAAAACTATACAGTCATTCATTAAAAATTTAAGAGCGACCCTCTTGTCGGTGGAGATCTTGCCACTTTCCACGATCTTCCACCGTACTCTTTAAACCTTGGTACGACACAATTCCAATTGTATCTATAATTTTCTTAATGTAGCTCTGCATTGGCTTTCCTTCTATCTTTCCCTGAATAATAACTTTAATGAATTGACCGTGCCGTATCAATTATCCTAACATATTTCCTCGCTAAACAAACTATCTGTATACAAATAAAATTAAAGTGTCTGTCTGTAATTTCAAATTAATAGCTTCCCACGAATTGCACATGAAAGTGAATACGATATACTTACATAAATAATTAAGTAAAAAAAAATGTCTGTCTGTTTGTTCTTGTTAATCTCTGAAACGGTTGGACTGATTTTGACGGGACTTTCACCCGTAGATAGTTAATGTAATAGAATTAACTTAGGCTAATTAAATTTTAAAGAAATTTTGTTTTAATTATAATTAACGCGGGCGAAGTCACTAGTTACTTATATAGCATTTATATTAAGTAAAATGGAACGATCAAAAGATATATTGCTATGAGACACAAGTATATAATAATTTCTAAATATAATAATTAATAAAAATATTTTCAATTAGGATGTTCGTAACTCAATCAGGCTTAACTATGTTTTAATTAAATTTCGTACACAAATAGAGAAAATGATTTTCAAATTATAACATGGAATAAATTAATAAGCTCTCCTAGAAGACTTTTCATGTTTTTGTTAAAATATTACTCTGCGTATATAAAAATAAAAACTGCAAACTACTCTGTACTACACAATCTCGATTTGATATATTTTTTTATAATCTGTTCCTTTTGTAACAACTACCTACTCCCGGTCATTCGTTGTACGCATTACTTTCCTGTTGTTCTGTAATTACTGAAAAAAATTGCCTACTCCAAAGATCCAAGTAATATTTAATTATACCGCAATTTAGATCAGTTTTTTTTATATTCATCAAGATATAATGAACAAAAATAAAGCAGTTTAATTAAAATTTCAACAGAAACATTGCGGTGATAAAATAAGCTTTTATTTAAGCCGGTTGCTTAATGAAATCTAAATGCTTCCACTAAAACTTGCTTCTACCTCGTCTTTACGCAAAATTAGGACATTTAGTACAACAGGTAAATCTGGTAGATATACAAACGTGTACCGTATTGCTGTTGTTATAAGACTCATTTATGTATTTCTGTTATTCACTGTAAGAATGATAAGTTGGGAAAACTGTCTCATAGGGGTTACTAAAGTTTGTGACTTAAGCCAGGTCAGAACGCAGTGTGTCCTGGTGATTAATATAGTTAAAGAGTAATATTAGTTCCTCTACGATATCTGTAGTACTTTGTAGATATCTATTTATCTTTAAGATTTTATATGTCTATAAATATATAAACCTAGATATTTAACGCAGTGCCATCTAGTCCCACGGTAAGCAGAGCTTGCGTTATGGGTACTAGACAACTGATATAAATACTTAGATTTTTTTGTAAAGACATACATAATATACATAGAAAACACCCAGACCGATACAAACAATGATAATCATAAATACAAATATTTGCACCGTTCGAGGAATCGAACCCGCGACTATCGAATGTAAAGCGGTGCTAAACCGCTTGACCACCAAGACTATCTAATGGTGGAATGAACAAAAACATAAAGCCAGTGTTAAGTTTTTGGTAGTTTAGAAAATGAATTATTTATTAGATAGTGAATAACATTATCCGTGCCCTGACTGCTATGTATGAAATTTCCATATTTATAATGGTAACTCAATGACTGACTTCTGACACTTGACCAGGTCACAACTAATGTTATTAGTATGTACCATACTATGTACCTGTAGTACTCAAATAATACACATTAACAAGGACGAGGCTTACGATGTGATGATATTGTAAACACTATAAATATTATGTTACTGACAGATTGAAACGAATTACTAATCTTAGTTAAACGGTATTTGGGTAAAGCCAGTTTGTTTTTATTGTGTAAGCTTTCATTAGTTCGTTTAGAATATTAATATAGTTTGTATTAAATTGAAATATTTCATTTATATTAGAAATTATAACCTGTAAAATTAATTAAAAAGCAACAAATATCCATCCATTCTCACAAACTGTAGTGGAATTATTACGTACCTGTATAATCAGGGAGGCATCATATCTTTGTGACCCTAAATAAATAACCTAACTTGTAATTTCGAGCAGACAAAACCACGGTCAAGTTATTAATTAATAAACGCCGCCATGAAGTTACCAAATTAAATTACGAAGGTAAACGAAAACGCTGTAATCAACGTTCTGGAAATTTGGAAACTAGATAATTTGCAGCTCCAAGTTTCTAACTCGACACTCTCAAAACTGAAATGTGATTACTAAATGTTATTTTAGTTGAGATTACTTGTTACTAGCTATTTCCCGCCAGTTAGTCCGCCTAACAGGAATATATTAATAATTTAAGAGGTAAAAAATAGGTAAATATTGTATAAAGTCATCTGGGTAGACACATCAGTCCTTGATCCTCAGAAATGGTCAGATATGAGGGAAGCTAATATGTCTTTTAGTAAATAATATATATATAAAATGGGTGGTACACATATACAATATTTTACTACTAATAAAAGAAGAGTCTCACAAATCTATTTTTTTTATTTTTGTAATCAATGTTCTAGAAATTTCGAAACCGATAATTTGAAGCTCCAAGTTTCTAACTGGACACTCTCAAAAATGTGATTACTAAATGTTATTTTAGTTGAGATTACTTGTTACTAACTATTTCCCGCCAGTGAGACCACCTAACAGGAATATATCGATAATTTGAGAGATAAAATATAGGTATATAGACATTGTAGAAAGTCTTCTGCGTGAACACCTTAATCTCACCTGTCAGCTGCCAAGCACTTTGCTATTGTAAGATTTGCTCCCGTTGGGTAGAGACAGATGGCAGTGAAATTAAAGTGTACATAAGCATGATACCTTAATCCCTAGAAATGGCCACACATAAAGAAAGCTAAGATCTCTATTAGTACAAAATCGGTGGTACAGATATACAGTATTCTATTATTCACTAGCTACCCACCCCGGCTTTGCACGTGTGTACATGTTTTCCTCTTGAATTCCTCTATCTATTAAAAAAACCGCTTCAAAATCCGTTACGTAGTTTTAAAAATTTAAGCAAACATAGCGACGTACAGTCAGCAACAGCGACTTTATTTTATACTATATATAATGATAAAGGAAGAGTCTCTCAATTCGAACATTTTAAATTTTAGTAACCAACGTTCTGATTATTTAGAAACTAAATCATTTGTCTGTCATAATCTTTGAATCTTAGGATTTTGTACAAATTTTAAAAACTTTTGGTAGAAACGGGGTGGTTTGGTGGTTTGGTGGTAAGGGTGGTAAAGGTGAAGACATACAATATTTTATAACCGACTTCATAACAAACAAGTATTTCAATTCGATTTCTTTTTATGAATATGTTACTGAATATCATTGATAATATTAATGAGTATTTTTGCGAAGTTGTTTCCCACACTACCATGGACTCTCAATATCTCTCATGACATTTTTTTATATACTACTGTTGGTGGCATGGTGGTAAACAACCATATAGGCTATTTGATTGTAAACAGTTGCCGCATCCACGCCAATTAATACAGATTAAAAAACCACACTACCATGAAATCTCAATATCTCTCATAACATTTTTTTTATATACTACTGTTGGTGGCATGGTGGTAAACAACCATATAGGCTATTTGATTGTAAACAGTTGCCGCATCCACGCCAATTAATACAGATTAAAAACATATATTCAAATCATAGTATCTAGTGTATGTACGACTTTCCTTTTCTATATAAAACAGATAAAAACTTTCATTATCGCGCTTCACAACAATTCCAATTAACAGAACTCCGTTATTAAGATTTCACGCAACTTTTCAGCAGCGACTGTAATTAACCCCAAAGGAATATAATACACCAGTTATTCTCTCACTTCTCTTCATAATGAAGACATTCTGAATTGGCGTATGGCACTTACGAGAGACGATGGCGAATATATTACATAAAAAAACCTTATTGTAATGAGTATTATTACCTTAATATAACATAAAACTCTCTCCACTACTAGTCTTCAATAATATAAACCCTTTGTGAGTCTATATATATTTATCACTAACATTAAATAACATGTGTAGCAGTCGGGGATGTGAAAAAAAATCGAAAATATTTATAATAAAATTAATTAATAAACTTACAGCTATTATATTAACATAACTGAGTCTCTCCAGTTGATGCTTGTGTACATGGTCAGCAATAAACAATGTCTATAACAATTGCGATAATTGAAACACCCAAATAAAACAAATTAGTTCGAGAAACAGGGGTCACCACTGCATATTCAAATATACCGAGCGAAACGTGGACAAGTATTGCCACCACGCCACACCACAACATCGGCAATACTCCTGACTATTCCATTTGATATAACAATTAATATAAATTTAATAATATTTCTTCAATAGCGGAGTAACTGTAAATGGTAACCTACCAATCGTTACCACATTCTTCATCATCAGTCAAAGTCAAGGTGCAACATGAAATATAAAAAAATACATTCGATTATGCGCCTCCGTACCCTGTAATTTCTCTGGTATATCCCACGTTATAAGCGTAACATAGATTTACAGTCACTATAAGATGCGACAGGCGCACGATCATATACACTATACTTCTAATTGAGAAAATATGTAATCTTGATACTTGCACCATTCAAAATACTTGTGTAACGAGCCACTCAAGTGTCAAAACGACTCGCTCATACTCATCGACCTAAAGGCTTGTAATTAAAGCCTGAATTCAAATTCAGAGAACTTATCAAACCTATATCAAGTAAACTGTAGCATAATGTATTTTCTTCTTTGTCGGTTCCTCAAGACTGAGGGTCGTGACCACCAGGAATGCTCCATCCAACCAATACTCTCCAGGCATTTCTATCCTGTGCTAAATGGACCGCTGACTGTATATTTTGTTTGACTGCTTCTCGTACAGGATCAGTCCAACGTGCAGGTGCCCTACCTCTGCCCCTTCTACCATCCACGTGTCCCAACATTATATTTTTTTCAAAATTATCTGGTTTTCGGCGGGCCACGTGGCCGAAAAAAGTTAGCAGACGCTGGAAGCACACAGTAGAGAGACGGGTTCTGATATCCAGTTGTTCCAAAACAGATGCATTAGTGCGACGCTCCGTCCATGATATTCCTAACATTTTGCGCCAACACCACATCTCGAAAGCATCTATTTTGAATTTTACGTGTGATTTCCAGGTCCATGTCTCAGAAGCATACAAAAATATGGAGAAGATTAGAGTCCGTATTAGCCTAATCTTGGTGTTTCGAAATATGTTTCTGTTTTTCCATATCTTCTCTAGTTGTTTTACCGCTGCTTTAGCCATCTGCGATCTTCGTGTTATTTCCTTCATGCAGTCTCCGTCATTTGTTATCAATGACCCCAAGTATACAAACTCCTGTACTGTATCTAGGTCACGTAGCTCTAGGGATCTCTGCATTTGTCCGCCTCGGTCCACAAACATCAGCTTGGTCTTACTTAGATTTATACGAAGTCCGTATTGCACACTTACATGTTCGACTCTACGAAGCAGATCGGCGACTTCCCTCTCGTTTAGTCCTATTAGAGTAGTGTCGTCGGCAAAACGCAAGTTGTTAATCAAATGCCCACCCACACGGATACCGCCTTGCCAGTTTTCCAAGACTTGGCGCATAATATGTTCTCCCACCAGGTTGAAAAGTTGTGGTGAGAGTTTACATCCTTGTCTCACGCCACGCTCTGTTTTGAAGGCCATTGATTCCATATGATCCAAACGAACTCGGGAATTTTTATTCAAATAAACTTAATTTAAGGGGGTCTTCCTATGTGATGGGTTGAAAAAATCGATTTTTTTTTTTCATAAATTGCTCCCTTAACATGTCTAGAATACGGTAGTAAAGCGATTTTAGAAAATTCGAAGTCGTTTTAAAGATACAGCAGGTAAAAGAAAGAGCGGTTCGGAGCGGTGAGTTGGCAGTTAGAGACCGGGCCTATTGTGTACCGTCGGCTTTATACCTGGCCTCCCTTTTATTAATATATTTGTTTATACAAGTTTAGACACGTTTCTACAGACTTAAACAGAAATTTCTATTGTTATAATATTTTACCGAAGTTATTTTAGTCTTGGTTGAACTTCGAAGAGAGCAACAGCTACAAATTATTTTTTTTCATAATGAGTGGACGGAAAGGAAGTACGAGTGGAAATGTTCATCCTGGTCGTAGTAAAAAATGATGAAAACCCTCAGCATCAATTTTGTCCAGAAGGCGAAGACAGTTGGTGTAAATGGCGTAAGGCTGAAGCTAATAATGAACTGGACCAATTTCATCACGATAAACCACCTCTAATTCCGCAAGTCCAAGAAGCTATCAAACCGGTTTTCGAAGATTTATCGAAAGACGAATTATTAATTCGTTGTTTAGGAGCAGAGACACAAAACAATAACGAATCTTTGAATTCTTTGATTTGGACTTTCGCTCCTAAACATCTTCATTCTGGTCCCAAAGTTGTTGAAATTGCTAGCTACTTAGCAGTTATTATCTTTAATGAAGGTTTTCAAGGTATTTTAAAAGTTATGTCGATTATGGGATGCCCTGTTGGTCGTGAAGCCCAAGCGTATGTTGAGAAACGGGATGAAAAGCGAATCTTACGCTCTGAGCGGCGCGTAAGTGATGTCGTTAAACAAGCCAGGATTGACTCAAGAGCTGAACAATCTGCTTTAAAAGAGTTTCACGAGGAAGAGGAAGGAATACTCTATGGACCAGGCATCGCCGATTGAGAGTAAGTTGATATTTTAATAGTTTTTAACGGACTTGAAACTTTAAACGCGTTTTTCTCAAAACTGTGTTTTTCAAACTTTCCTCCATTGTATCTCAGAAACGGCTGGACCGAATTACTTGAAATTTACAGGGCACACTCAATATATGTAAACGCATGGAATGAACTATTATCAATCGAAAATTTTCAAAACTTCGATTTTTTTATAGCAAAAAAACAAAAAAAAAAAAACGCCTAATTTGCAACTTTTATTTCAAATGTCTATCAAAAATCCAATTTTTTTTATATTCATTTGATTATAGGTCATTCCGTGCTTTTAAGCCTACAAATTAAAACGCCGTTTTTTTTTTTTTTTCAGATAAGCCGATCACCCGGAATCGTGGAGGAAGTGGGAGCTCTTTTTTTCGAGGCGGGGGTGTTCAGAGCGCTGTAACTCTAGTTTGACTGAATATTTTTAGCTGAAATTTTATATTTATACTGTCCAAATATGTGTTAATAAATGATAAAAAACTTGAAGCTCTAAATATTTACTGGTCGTAGAAAAAAAAATCCTAAAATATCCCTAAAAAACAGGCCGTCACATAGGAAGACCCCTTAAGCACTTTTATAGTCATCACAATTTTTTTAATCTACCGCTTATTTGGAAAACTCTTTGAAAAAAATAAAACAAGTAGAACGAGCATGAAATTTGTGTGTTGATCTTTTAAATAATTCTTATTTTTTTATATATTTATTTGAAAACTGGAATTTCTTATTTATCTCACTATTAAAATAGTTGTTAACCTAATACTCGTACAATAGTGTAATTTACATATATAAAATATATGTATATGTTCGACGTTTGCCATTTACCATAATCCACCTGGACTGTGAGGTTTATACAAAAAGTGTCCGGAGGGTACTAGTTAGTTATAATTATAACACACGAAATTGTAAACGGAATTTCTACCTCAATAACACTGAATAATGTTCTTCATTCAACCCAACAAAGAAAAGTCTGTTATTTTATTTCTTATACCCACATAATAAATAATAATATACTGTCGCGACTTCTATCTCAGATGGAGTAATTAGGTACACTGTCAACTGCAGATGTCATGATGAACGCAAACACTTATTTCGGTATATTTGAGTTATGTAATATTATCTTATCTGTGATTTGAATGCAACGTGGCAGTGAGCCTATTGTAGTCACACGAATTAATTACATTATTGCTATTTTGCTTCACCCAAGACGCAAAAATTAATACACCATTTTCTTATATCAACCAAATGGGCACTTACGATCTTGATATGTAGGATACTAAATCACCCCCCTCCTTTCGATCCCCCGTCAAATTCAAACGTGGATTGATATTACGAGGCCTGAGCCGAGGTTCAAACCCCTAGCGGTATCCATCAGGCGAGAGTTACCCTTCAGCCGCTCCATCAGTCCTTCTGCGGGTTTGGAGTGGCATCTGTACTCGCCTCCTATCGTCCGGTAAAGCTGTAAAGGCCAGCTGCGGCCAACAGCATTAGAGTAGTCTGAAAAAAAAAACTGAACCACAACGCCACGAGGCGAAGCTCCCTTTATTTTTATTTTATACTCATATGATATTTTATCGAAATTGCTCAATGGATCATTGCGTCATCGATGTATCGTAAGCGGATTATAAGGAGTCAAAGACCGTCTAACACAATTTTGAGGGATGTGTATTAAATTCCTGGCATATCTCCTTGGGCTACGTGACGCTCAGATGTAAAGCTAATTTGTCAAACCCTCAACGTAGATGTTTGGTGACATTCCTCAGAATTTTGAATGATTACAGTTGTATTTGCTTATGAAAGGGGAAACGGATGTAAACACGTTTTGGATTGTATAACAAATTGGTTATATAACAAGAGAACAAATCTAAACTAACATTGTAAGAGGAAAGGTTTGTTTCGTTTTTGTAATGGATTGACTGAAGAAATACTGAAATTCTTTTTCTCTCGTAGACGACTACTTTATTATATAAACAAGCTACACAATAAGTATCATTGGCTATATTATATTTTTAGACGTTCATAATTTTTTGTTATGTATATCTTTACATAGTAGGAAATGAAGTCGCGTCTGCTATATGTTCGGTAATCTCTTTTAAACTACCCAATGGAATTTAATGTAATTTTTAGCAATAGACAG
Source organism: Achroia grisella (assembly GCF_030625045.1). Lineage (NCBI taxonomy): Eukaryota > Metazoa > Arthropoda > Insecta > Lepidoptera > Pyralidae > Achroia > Achroia grisella. Next base: position 1,654,961 of record NW_026712795.1, on the reverse strand, counting down.
AGAGATTCAAGAGAAAAATTTACGTGTATAATACATGTGCACCCATTCTAAGTCGGGTCGAGTAATTAATAATTTATAAATCTTACACTTATATTCTATAGTATGAGTATAAATTATTAAATTAAATAAACATATGTACATAACAAATAACGAATTAAGACAATTAATAGAGAAAATGCAACATTTGACATGATCTAAATTTTCTGGTATTAAATTCATCTTGGCAGGTAACGATCCTACCGCCATCTCTCGGTTTGTTAAGTGTTTACGTCACCGAAGATGATGAGAAATATAAATTGGCAAGAAATGGTATCGACCAGATTCGTGCTCACGACCTATTGTTCATACAACATATTTAGTACAACGATCTCTATTCAATTTACCCTTAATTCCTGTAGAACGCAATACCTGCATCTGATACCTTTATATAAATATTTATTGAAATGTCGGTAAGTATATCAGTCTTTGTTAACTACAAAAACGCTTTGGGCCAATCGCTGAAGATAAGATTACATGTCCAACCCTCGTCACGGAGTAATTCTATTGTATGCAAGTAGACTAGAGTAGGCTACGCTATACATCACCTACTCCTACAATAGTATTGCCCAATTTTACGTAGAACTGACATGCAACAAACTGAAATCATTAGGAAATTGTGTGTTATTTTCTACTAAATGACAAGCATTAATTTAAGTGTTATGTTATATATGAAGTGATATAGTATATGGATTTGTATGTAGTGATCCAAATATAACGAGGAGAAACCTCTCGAAACGGGAAACACGTCGAACGCTGAGGGCTCCGGTAATGAGGTTTGTGTCGAGTGGTCCTCCCTCCATGTCCTCATCAAGCGGCCAGAACCAAATTTAGTTTGTAATTTTCAAATTGTTTCATAATAATGAAAGTGTCTATAACAAAGTAATCACGTCACTTCATTTGCCAGGAAATTGTTATTACACATTGTCAATTTTTTTACATTATTAAGGTCATTTTAACAATATCACGACTTAAATCGAATATTTTATTATTAATTTTCACTGGAGGTAAAATACCAATTTTACAGATTAATATGCAAACATTTTAGTGTCGATCATCTATAACAGATCTTCATAAATAAGTTATGGAGTACTATTAGATAGTAGCGGATACTAATATCTAGTCAAATCTACCATCTGTGTGGAATTAATGTAGAATGTTAAAGTTCGTAGATACGAACTCGACCAGATGATCGACATTAAAAGGTTTGCATATTAAACTGTATAGATGGTGTTTCCATCACCTCCAGTAATGATTAATTATCAAATGGAACTAACTGTAAAGAAGGCGCTAGCTTCATCCCTCGTAACACTGTATACTCAATACATGATCGGAGAAAGGAAGAGGTTCGTTAGCACTGTGGACTAATGTGCCCATTGCTTGTGTCAGGTTGACCTCCACATGGTTCTCCCTCCTTTCCTGGGAAATTTGCCACAATGGGCTAACTGATCTGACCTCATTTTCATCTTATCACTCTCCACTGGTGCCCCTCCCGCGTAAACGTACAATACGCGTGATTCCGTTATCATCCTTAAAAAAGTATGTATGATTCTAGTGAATGTACACATAATATATCCTATGTTATGAGTACATTCATTTCGTTGTTGACAATCCCACTGACGACAGTATCTGGGATTACAGAAGTGACAATATATACATTTTTATAATAATGTAAAAGAATGAAGGTTTGATCGCCTTATTAATTGGCTTAACAAAAAAAACATTGCTTGATTTGTTATTACTGTTTCTACCATCAGATCGTTGATAAGAAATTACTTTTCTATCGTGACCAGATATGATCTCACGATCTCTCAGAGGCTGCTTAACCGCTAAGCTATAACACCTTTTCTCTTGTTATCTGATTATAAACTTAAATTGTGTTTGTGGCGGAATCATTTAATTTTGTTGCTGCGTGTCGCTGTCGAAACGCGAATCGAATTAATGAAGAGAATTTAATAACAAAATACAGTCTAGCCAGCATCTGCTGTCGCAGCTTCAATTTTATGAGTCCCTGCCAACATAATGAAGAGTTGCGTATACGAGATTCCGCCGAATATTATCCATGTTGTTTAATTACATCTTATGTTAACTCTGGAATAGAGTATAATATATGCTTATGCTTTGCTCTAAAATCCTTATCCTTACGGAGTTGTATGGAGAGATGAAAGGTTATATGGAAGTCTCGTCATTTTTAAAGCTAGTAATCTGAAACTTCTTATTTAGGCTGTTGGATGAAGAATACTATGACACTTAAATTTTGCAAAAATTTTACCCTTAAGGGGATAAAATAAAATAGATGATGAATTTTTCTATCTCATTCGTCGTCTATTCCGCGGTCGAAGTTGTAGACGTATAGCTAGTTGTTTTATATTTATATTACTATTAGCTTTTGTTCACGGTTTTTCTTTCGTTAATTTTCCCAAGTGACACCCCGATGCAGGTTATAAGAGGTTAATTTACAAAAATAACATGAAATACTTATGAAATATGAAATATTTGATTTGATTTTCAGAGTACCCTTAAGAAGTACCCAGTCGGAACGTCTACTTGATATTGTTTCTCCATACAAACTTTAAATAGGTATACAAACTAACCCCGTTTCATCCTCTTGGGGATTTATTTCGAAAATCCAATATTCTATTTCTACGTTTTAAAAATAATACCTATGAAAAAATCAGCTTTTTAGGTCCGAGGGTTTAGAGTGGGTGTTTATAAGTCAGCGAATCAGACCCTCACGCCTGATATTTCAGATGTAGATGCACTGTCCAGGATAATCACTACTAGATAAGAAGTCACCTATTATTATAAATATAACACATCAGGTTGACCCCAACACAAACCGCCCTGGAAACTACCGCGGTTAATTCCTGAATTCCTAGTAAATAAGTGGGTTATGTTCGTCAAAATCATAGGCGAAATATTTCTGTTATGGGTGGGTGGTTGGCTTCCAGGGTGGCTACGATATAGTCATGAAAGGGATAAAAAAGCCAAGATGGCAGAGTAACATTGATGGTGTATAGGACTGATTAGTTTTATTTACTGGACAATCATTCTTGAAATCATCCTTCCCTGGTATGTAACCAGCGTATACCTAACTGATACTTTCGCAATTCTGCGTTCATCGATTAGAACAAGAAACGTATTAATAAACTACCTGTGGCCGTGGTTTCATTCACGTGAAATTTAAAGCTGTGGTAATGTATAAGCTATATTAGTATAAAGTTCCATCAAAATCAGTTCAATAGTTTTTGCGTGAAAGAGGAGGAAACATCCATCCATCCATATTCACAAACATTCGCGTTTATTATATAATAAAGGTATATAAGGGGTATCTACTACTAATTTTCTGAGAAAATTGAACCCATACATAAATACGGGGTAGCTAGATTACCTACTATCTTCGATGTTCTGAGAAGTAACAGTATTTCATCTAATAATTTCTGTGAAAAGGAAAGTTTAATATTTTTATAAGGAGAACAAAATGTTGTCTAATTAGGAGCATCTGTTTTGTGTTTAATAAAATCCTCGATTTAAACTTTGATGAAGTAAAAATTGAAAAAGGTTTCGTAACTCAAAACCTCAACCCATAATTCTTTATTAATAAAACGGTACAGCTAATTTGGCCCACCTGAAGGCAAGTGATAACCGTCGACTATATATAACTATTATGTGATAGTAGTAGTATCTATCATGCGTTATTATTTCATAGAATTAAGGTGTTATGCCATCATACACCATAATTTTACTGCCATATGTTATCTTTCTATCGAACACAGCTATTATAACAAATGCATGGCGGCTGAATTAAGTATGATAGAGGCACCAAAACATATATACCCTATAGGTAGTATAATTTAAAAACCATGTTCATAACATTAATGCTAGATTTAAAGACAAACTTACTGTACCTAAGTATCGTTTAGAAAAGGTCTTTTATGGAAATGGGTATAAAATTTTACGATAATATACCAAAGGATATACTGGATATATCTTTAAATAAATTTAAAACATCCGTTAAATCATATATATTGAAGCCACCTAAACGACTATTTAAATGACAAAAGTGCATGGCAATAATTGTTCATTCATAATTCATAAGACAACACAATTCATAAACACCTATATAAGTATATAAAGTAAATAAACTTGTTTTAAAAAAAGAAATTCAGTTGAGTCTTTGCTAGTTCTTCTCAATTGAATCTGTATACTGAACTGGACGGAAGAGAAAAAAATATTAATATAAAAAACTTGTCGTTCATAAAGGGCTAGTCAGTCCTACATGGATAAATGATTTTTTATTTTGTTTTGAAAAAAATATAAGATGTCACCTAGGGACACTGGAACGTGATTTCAGCAACAAAATATAAGATTGAATAAGCGAAAGTTGTATCAGCAAAACATACGAGTACTAGTACGATACACGGCAGTTTATCGGCAGAGTTCCGTAGAGTGTTATAAATGTCACATTATTTTAAGCTGGTACACACAGTTTATTCAAACTATTGAATTTGATCAATCATGAGATTGATTGATTAAGAAATACGCTTAACGCTTGAAAATTGAGTTGCAAGATTCCATCTATACAAATATAATTACATATAAACATTTTACTTTATTTTTTTGTTTAAGTCAAATAAATGCTTGTAATAAAAAGCAGCCTAATTGAGACATAAGTATTCTTTCTTTCGTTTACAGAAAAAAAAAGAAATTTTCTTCACATAAAATTTCTGTGTTGCCATTGAAAATGTGTGTGTACTCCAAACTTTAGGAGTGTCGTCTTGTTATAAACGTCATACGGTTTTTATCGGGACATATAATCGCCATAAAGTTGCTCTCAGCGACATGTGTCGCGAAATAGCCGATTACAGTAGCTTCAGTGCCAATATCGGAACGGAATACGGTATAAAAAGAATACGTTTGAAGTGAAAGGGATGAAAGGCTTTACGGCTTCACCTATAAAGTTTGATTAATTGAAACATGATTTCGATATAAGAAAATAATGTACCTACACATATTCAAATAGGATAGAACTCTAACTTTTTCTGTGTGACTGAAATAGTAGAAAACCGAAAGCTCAACTGATGGTAAATGGCAAACATTTGTACCTCATTATTTTGGTGTACAATCTTCACGGCTTTCGAACTCATTCCCTGATTTCGAAATCTCTCCAATAAATAAATGTTCTCTTAAAAATGTTCATGCTCATCTTTACTTAAGTTTACTGTCATAGACTAAGTTATGTCAAATTCAACATATTAAATATACGTGTATGTAAATGTATATTATTAGTATTATATTGTGTATGTATATTATATGTTATATTAATAATGTGTTTATCTATTCTAGTTTAATCTAATATATGTATAGTATATGTAATTTATATATTAAATGTAAAGCCGTCGTCATAACCATCAAGTATCTGTGCACTTCCCGAAGGTTGATTTGTAGATAATGCGTATAAAATCCGCCTTCTGTACTATAATTTATTTTATTGTTCAGTATAGCCTAAATAAATAAACCGTCACCTATACATACCTAAACAGAATTCTACACAAAGTCTACCTCGGTTAACAAATAAAAGTATTTGCCCATCACGAATATTTTTTCTACCTTACTTAAATATATAGCCATTTAAGTTTTTTAATATTAAACTTTTTAAAAGTAATAACTATTCACGTTATTATTAAAATTCACAAGATACTTGACTGTGGTTCAATTTAAATTCAATCAGTTAACATAATTTGTTTATGTACATACTTAACGTTATATTGCAACTCCTATATAAGAACAACTAATATAATTAATTCATAGAATGTCATGTTCGATTGACATCTATTTTTATTTATTTAATCAACTTTAATGCACATCATACATAAGTAAAAAGTACATATGGCGGACTTAACACCTAGTGGCATTTTCTACCAATCAACCAGGATTGTACAGAGATAAGTTGTTGCGTATTTAAGCAATCGTTTAGGAAATTTACTTAGTAAAAATGTATCAGCATTACATGTCTAAAGATGGCACTAGGAAAACAAAGCACAAGTGCAGTAGTACAAGGAAAAGAAACACTCGAAATAAAACACTATAACATAGCCAGCTTATGAATCGTAGAGTAGGATGAATACATCCTTTATGGGTATAGGCCCGAAGTAATACCAGGTTGTCATGAGTAAATAGAGTCTTACATATCTAATTTTATTACAGACATTTCAACGCCCGTTTTGAAGATCGCCGTAGTCATGTCAGGACTGAAATGGATTATTTTTCTGATAGTTCGACGAGTTTCTTCGAGGTGTCAAAAGAATTTCTCTTGGAATAATTTTATATGTATATCACACTAGGTGATACGCGCTCCTTCGTCTGCATCATATTTTGCCCGTTGTTGCAACATTATCCTTTGCACTCGGCTATTTGTTGCAGTATGATGATATAGGTATAGCATATACTCGAATATTCCTCGATAAATTAACTGTGTAGCACTAAAAGAATTTTCAAAATCGGTTCACTAGATCCAGATAACCCTTTCACAAACTTCACCACTTTGTAATATTAGTATAAATTGTAAACCTCTGTACTGTACCCAGTAATTTCACTGCCCTATCTCACCATTAACACCAAAACACAGCATACAGTTTTATACAAGCTGCTTTAAAAGTTAAATTACCGAATACATTATTACATACTTAACAATTTAGTTATCAGGAATGCATGAGTAATAATAGGTACTCTACGTTGCTCATGCTGTATATATGTAAGCGGCTGTTAGTCAAGCGCAAAGAGTAAAGTAAGTATACCAGAGGAACAAATATTAGTCCTTCCAATTTCATAGAGAACATGTGTAAATATACATAGTTGAATAACCTATATTTCATATCATGAAAATGATGGAAGAAATCTGAATAAATTGGGACAATAATTTCAGGCACGTGTATAATAGAATTCGATACATCCCTCGTTCCAGGCGACATTTTTTACGATTGAATTTCCCGATGTAAATTGAGACGAGATTTCATGAAATAAATTTGTACTTACATAAATATTTCATTATACTAATACTAATATCCAATTTTTTAAAATTACTTTTTAATATGCACCGTATTTACAATTTTTACATACATGATCTCGTGTATCTCGAACCAATATTTTTTTTCGTAACGAAAATGGAACTGTGCTATTGGTATAGATAATAAGAAGTAGAATGAAATTTATTTTTTTCTTACCAACTAAAAAAATACAGAACCGATTTAAGAACTACTGCCAATTTTTCATATTTAATACAAATAACTATTTATAAGCCAGTGAATTAGTATTAAAAGAATAAACATATCTACACGAATTATACCTGCACTCTTATGAAAGGAAATAAGTAAAGTAAAGCATATTGACGGCGTCGGTGGTGCAGCGGTTTAACACAACGTTTAACGGTTTCCTCGCACAGCACATGCATATGTATTCATGAATATGATTGTTTTTATCGGCCTGAGATTTTTATTTGTATAATATTTGTGTATGTATTTACAAAAAAGAAATTACTATATATTTGTATAAGTTATCTAGTACACAAGTTTTAGCTACCTTAACTTGGCTCTAGATAGCGGTGTGTGAATTGTTCTGAAATTATTTATTTATTTTAATTGCACTGTTTAATTTTAATTTAATTTAAATGTTTAATTGTACTTTAATCTATGTAATTATAATAGGAATATACTATGTGAAATGTAGTTTAGGAACATTATCACACGGATCAAATTTTATTAATAATAAAATATATAAAATAATGTTTTATGAATAAAGCTATTTTTATTCTTATTGCAATATTATGTACAACAAGAGATTGTAGTGGTCTACTACGACGATAAATGTCATTAAAATCTAATAACACTACTGTACGACATTAGTAAACATTCTGACTGATAAGAATATTTCTCCTGTGATCGAAACACCGATAACAAACGAAATTTTAGTCTTAAGATGATGGTAGACGCACATTATGCAACGTTGAATTCAAATATTTTGTACCGAGTAAAATGTTGCTATGCCTGTTGTTGTGTTTTACAACATCCACTATTGATAATGCTTCTAACTACTCCATCAGAGACAACAGTCGTGAGGATATGTTTATTGTTATTTTATTATATTGTAAATATTCTAAGAATCTACTTTCAACTAGATTAAGTAAACAACTTCATTTATAGCTTTAAGATACCTAGGCCTATATTTACTCACCCCACATACACATATTGGGTGACTGGTCATTGAAATTGTGGCCGTGTTGTGAATAAATATTAGATCCCTAAACGACCCGAAGACCCTTACAAAATATACATTTTGTTTATATTGGTTTTTGGAGAATAACAAACGTTGGACTACTAACATTGTTAATCGACTTTGTAAAATGAAGAACCAAATCTGTTAACCAAAAACATGGGGAAATGGTACCATTAAAAGTAATACGTAAAGTTAGGCAGAGTTCCATGGAGACCCCTCTGGAAAGCATCAATCGTGGTGAATTCATAATGATAGGCTAATTGATCACTTGAGATTTTCTTACTACATGAAAAATCGTGATTAATTGTTAGTAATTAATGTAGTACATGATATTTACCTCTCTCGGCGTTTTGATTGTTACTAGCCGTGGTCATAAGCCGACTGAGTACTGGAGTATCAGCGATGTTTATCTCGATAGGTGCCGTTTATTAACACGTTAAAGACCGCATGCCCACCGGTGGGTCACTCCGCAACGAAAGTAAATATACACGTCGGGACCGGGTCATCACCCTTGCGTACTTTAATTGAAATAAATCCAGGGGTTAAATAATGTCTACCTTAAATTATTGTACACTAAAAACATATTTAAAAAATAATATACGTATTAAACAATAAAAAAATGCTCTATGTGAGAAATAAAATTTTTCAATGCGATCTTCAATGTGTTAAATTACCGTCAATATATTGTCCACCAAAAAAATTGCGACATACAGTAGTCACAGTATCCGTACACTTATTAACCGATGCTACCGAACTCTGTTTAAATTTATTAATCGCTGTCTTCAACGCAAATGATAACTTTAAACCATCTTTTCGGATAGTTTTCGGGTATTTCTTTATTTCTATGGCCTCCCGTACCTTGCCTATTCTTAGTAAAACTAAAACACATAAATATCAAAACTATGGTTCCGTTGTGAAACTACGGATAGAATATTTATTTTTCTACCTATTGTATCTACCATATCTGTGCTTAAACCTCGTATCTTACAAGTTGTTTGTAGAACATTCATTGTATTAAGTGATAAAACCGCCTTTTGTTAAGCACATTTTTATGCAAAGTATTCTTTTGTACTTATTTTTCCAGTGTTGAATAAATAGAATATTATGGTTATTAATAATATTTGCTTATAAAACCTATGCAATATTATCTATCTGTGGTAAATCTATATAAAAACAATATAAGCAAAAACTTACAGTTTTAAATTAAAACGACATTTGGGAACTGCAAGTTTATTTTAGTATATATTATTAGAGTTAACATCAATATTATTTTAAGTAAAAGTCTGGAAATTTAATAGTATATTATGATATAAGTGCGTTATAATGGTTACAAAACATAATGGTTTCAGCTCGAGCCAAATGCGAGGACATAATAGAGCCGAGTGTGCTAAATACGCACGTGTATCATATGACGTTTTTCAACATACTTTATATAAAATAAACTCAATCTTAAAGCTGAGTTGCATACTGTTGCTTTCCTGATGTTTTACTTCTTCAAGTCAGCACGCTTCGAATAGCTAATAATGCAGTTATTTGCATTTATAACGCACGTTCGTTTATGATCTGCTTTGTATATCGAAACCCGGTGAAAACCCACTTTACGACGAAGTTCGACGTCTTCATAACAAGTCCTTTATAGGAACGGGTATTGAAATCTTTAATGATCGAAACTATAATAAAGGAAATATTGAATTTAATGAAATATGAAATGGAAAAACGCCTTTAACTAAATATAACTTTTTTAATAATAAATAATATAAACTACTCGTATTTGGAATTTAAATTTATTGTCGTAACTTAAACCTGATGTTATAATAAAGCCTGCTGATATGTCTCATATCTATGTAATTGAATTTAAGTAAAAAAAACGATATGTTTTTCAGAGATCAATCTATCTATTTATAGAGTTATATATTGACTTTCGTATTTGATATAACGCGTTTTTCGGCGAAGCAAATATTTATAGCAAACCCCAAAAAGTGGCAGTTATATATTGACTTTCGTGCCACTCATGCGTTTCCATTCCTGAAGAGAAATATGTTTAACGTAAATGCAATATTATATACTGCCGGCCATTCGATATACCTTAAATTAAACGACCGCCTCGGTGGTCTAGCGGTTTAACTCACCGCTTTACTTCCGATGGTCGTAGGTTCGATTCCTAGCACGATACAAAAAATTGTATTCATGAGTATGATTAATTGTATCGGTTTGGATGTTTTCTATGTATACAAATGTATGAATTTATAAAAAAAATATATCTAAGTATTTACATTAGTTGTCTAGTACCCATAACATAAGCTCTGCTTACCGTGGGAGTAGATGGTACTGTATTAATTGTCCAGGGTTATTTATTTATTTATATACTGACAGCCATTCGATATACCTTAAATTAAATATATATCTGTATTTTTTAATGAATATTAGAAGTTAAAAAAAGGCATGAGCTATTATAGTCAGTTGTTTTTAATACAACACTACATTCTGATGTGACTGTAGATATGATTTCTTAGAAGTGATAATAGAGCTACATAAATATATTTTGATTTGAATTGATTTACTTTATATGGTGTAAAAAGTATAGAACTAATAATATTTTCATTACATTTCATTTCCATTTCATATATATCACGGCGTGCCAATATTAATTACGTTTATTCATGGAAAAGAATAATCTTAAATTCCTATTTTTAAAGCATCATATAAGTTAGTTAGTATTACCTAAAATATTCCCTCATCGCGATACTTTATTCTTAGAAATATTTTCAGATTAAAATTATAATTATATAGTCACCATATTTCAGGACATATTGAAAGGTATTCAAGACAATGGGTAATGCCGACTGTCGGGTTAAGATTGAAATTGGACTTTACCTCCAACCATCTTCTCAGTTCAATTTAATTGATTAAGTCGATTTCAAGAGTTAATTGTGACTGTTTATAACACTATAATATTAACTACCTATATAGTTAGTATTAGTATATATTATATATTAACTATATAGTAACTTATTCAAGAATAAGAATACATTAAGGACTTTTTTTTATAGTATAACTAACAGACCCGTCCACGCTTTGCTGTAGCTAACAGTTTCTTTATATATAAAAATAATTTGCAATAAAACAATATTGCGACTATAAATTGAGATGTAAGCTATCCTATTTTTAAATTTGGATCAAATTGCACACAATATGCAAATCAAATTTGCAGTAGTTTAGGAATCCATCAAGGACAAACAAAGTGACACGTAATTTTTATATACAAAAATTACTATAATAAGAATTTCCTTAAAATGTTGTCAGAAATCAATACATCGGCCCAGCCGTAGCAAAAATCCTATACTATATAGATCGTGTTTTAGAATATTTCAATTGTAGAACATCTAAGTATTCTGTTCGCATACATAACAGAATATTTCTACTTAATAATAAGGAAATTATGTTGTTAGCAACAGAGCAGTGTCTGCTGTATTTCTCTTAGCGAGGAATATTACTCCTTTCTCGGCGAATACGTGTTGTACTTTCTTTTGTACTTATTTCTTTTGTAGTCACAAAAAGTAAATCGTTTTAGAAAAATATGGTTTCAAGTAAATTAAATTATTTATACGAGTATATATGTGTATACGAGTATATATGTACAATAATAATTATTATTATTGATGCGTATTTAACGTTTCCATTATCATTTATGTATTTGGAAACAAACTAATGATAAACTAACATCTGTTTCATTTACATAACTGTATGTATGACAATTTTAATTTTATTTAAATTCATTTCATTTTCCTAACTTATTTCCACTCATGTACCACATATTATATTTTTTTGTAAATACTTTTATCCCAAAGGTTGTCTGGAAGAGATTGCACTAGCGATAAGACCGCCCTTTCTATTATTTTTATAATTAATCTGTTGAAGTATTTATAATCCATAAAATAGTATTGTTTGCATGCAGCGCCAATAGATGGCGCTGTAACAAAATTGAAACTCGCTAACGTTTCGTTTTATAGAAAGGTCATATGTATTTTACTTTGTAACATTTTTTGTACCTGTATTTGAAACCGACCAATAAACCTTATATACACGAGTGTAGTGTTTTGGTTTATAGTACCCTTAGGACCTTGTGGTTTTAACATTTGGTCCTTAGTTCGAGTCGGATTTATGACTGGCGCTAGTTACTAGCCCGGTATTAAAAAACACTGGTTGAAGTAAACCAGTTTTTTTTTAGGGGCAGTGGTTCGCTGCTCGGGGCGCCCCTCATCAGGTGATTGGTGCCTATGGTGGACCAGTCAGAAGGACCTGAAGTAACAGCAGAGTGAGGAGGAGCGTCTTCAAGGCAGAAAGAGACAGCAGCGGTACAACCAGGGTGCGGCGGAGGTGAAGGAGGAGAGGAAATTTCGGCTGAGTGGTAAAGTGTGAAGTGAAAAATTGTGAGTACTTTTAAATATATTTGTCAAGCTAAAGTGAACCTTATTTCAAAGAAGACCGGAACTTTAATATTATAATTGTAACTTTAAAATTAAACTTAGAATAATTTGCATGGTAGTTTAGACTTAGAATAATTTTACAAACTCTGTTGAGACGGGGAACCTATGCCCGATTTTACCTAGGTTGGTAAACATTTTAAAACACTTGTAATTTTTTCGTGATTTTAATATAGGAACTTAAAATTTTCTAAGTGTTTAATAGTGAGTAAACACTTGTAAAAATTAGTGAATAATTATACTACGGAACTTGCGATTTTAATAGAAACAAAAAATATTAGATTAAATTCATCCTTAAAATAAGTAAGGTTCAGTTGCTGTTCTCGTTGTGAAAATACTATTGTTGTTCTGTGTTATTGCTATATTTGTTTTTATAAAGTTTATTTTGTTATTTGTTAAAATGGAAAGTCAATTAAATCTACAGGAAGATGTGCTTAGACGTATTAGAAATTCATTTAAAAATTATAAAAAGGCTTCTGAAGAGTGTGTAACAGAGTCATATATTGAAATAAGAATAGATATTTTAGAAAGTCTTTGGTTAGAATTTTTATGTAATCATAAAGATATTGTAAACAATTGTCAGTACAAAGAAAGTTCATATTTTAAAAATAATTATTATGATATTACGGAAGAATTGTATATTGAATATAAGTCAGAGTTAAAATGTGTGTTGTCGAAATTAGTGCAAAGTAAAAAGTGTGATACTACAGATATTAGTTCAAATAAGAATGTACAATTTAATTTACCTAAAATTACTATTCCAAAATTCTCAGGGGACTATTTACAGTTTTCTAGCTTTAAAGATTTATTTTTGTCACTAATACATAATAAAAAATATTTAAAACTAAAAACTAAAAAGTTTATTATTAGGACTCGGAATAACAATTCTCTAGATAAAGTTCAAAAATTGCATTATTTGAAAAGTTGTTTAGAAGGAGAAGCAGAACAGCTTGTTAGACACATACCTGTGTCCGAATTAAATTATGATATGTGTTGGAATCAACTTGAACATAGATATAATAATAAAAGATATCTATCGCATTGCATAATTAAAAGGTTATTAAGTCAGAGAAGTATCCAGGTGGAATCCGCAAATGCATTAAAAGGTTTGTTAGATACTACTACAGAATGTTTAGAAGCGTTAGGGAATTTAGATGTACCAGTACAGACTTGGGATTTAATTATTATATATTTGATTACGTTAAAATTAGACAACGAAACGAAACGGCAATGGGAATTATCTATTTCGAATAGCAATGTGACAGATAACTTACCCACCTTTGATCAGTTTAGAGAGTTTATATGTAATCGTTATAGAGCTTTAGAATTTATTGAAAATGAGAATGTACCTAAACCTCAAAGTAACATTTCGAGAACAAAAACATTTCATGCGATAACAAACATTGGTTGTTTGTTTTGTACCGAAAATCATCGCATTATATTTTGTAAAAAATTCGCAAAGGAAACATCCCATAGTCGTCGTGAATATGCACAAACTAAAAAATTGTGCTTCAATTGCTTGGGAGTAAATCATTCAGCCAAATTTTGTAAAGTAAAGGTAACGTGTCGCATATGCAAGCGTCGCCATCATTCTTTATTGCATCCTAAGGGTAAAGGAACGAGTAACACAGGTATCAATGAAATTGAGGGAGTCAGGGAAGAAACAATCAGGTCAACTGTTGAGAATTCCATGGTAACGGAAAAGTCCGCTGCCTCAGCTGGAGAGTCACCAGCTGTTGTTTCATGTTTCTCGACAGATGGCGCCTGTGGGCAGGTTTTATTACCGACTGCTTTAGTGGGCATTGAAACAAATCGCGGTATAAAAACTGTAAGGGCGCTTATTGACCAAGGCTCTCAAGCCTCCTTTCTCACGGAGGCCGCGGTTCAATTATTGGGTTTACGGAAAATCCCAATAAAGGGTATAGTATCAGGAATCAGTGGAGATTCTCAATTACGTTCGAAATCAATGGTAAAAATAAAAATGCACTCTTTGTTTGATAAAAATGTTGTTATTCAAGTAATTGCTTATGTTTTAAAGTCAATAACAACCCTATTACCAACAAAAACAGTGTCTCTAGAATGGGAGGAATTAAAAAAGATCAAACTAGCTGATCCAAACTTTAATACACCTAATAAAATAAATATATTATTAGGAGCCGAAGTGTATGGCAGGGTAATACAAAATGAAATGATGAGAGGTCCTACAGGTATTCCAGTCGCGCAGTCGACATCTTTGGGTTGGATAGTGTCAGGGGCTGTAAATAATAAAGTTAATGTAAACACAAATATTATTGCAATGCATACTTGTTTAGAGAAAGGCACCATAGATAAGAAAATTCAAGAGTATAAATCTGATTCAGTACTGAAACAAAATAAGATATTAAAGGTTAAGGAAGAAAAATATGAACAGTTATTCTCAAATAGAACTCATAGTAACATAAGAAAGTATATTAACAGCTTACCTTTCTGGAATCAAGACGATCCAAAAGAGATTAATAATAATGAAAAATTTAAAATAACTAGGAAGCAGTTATTTCGAGGATTTAATAGAGATAGAAATAAGAAAGCGAGTAAAACAGTTATAAAAATGTATACAGACTATTGTGATTGGTTTCAGATAAAAAAAAAAGTTAAAAAAAAAGTAATGTAAAAAAAAAGTAAAAATAAAAAATGGTACTTACCTCTACTCGTTGTTGTGAGATTTGTCAAAGAAACATCCTGTAAATAAAAATAGAAAATTATATACTCATGTTAACTTCAATATTATAAGTCGAATATACTTACATGAATACAGTACTTTGTTGAAGAATGATGATTATCTGCATATCGGCTTATCAAAACATGATTGACGATTAATAGTGCATATATTATAAATAAAATAAATTACTTGGTGGTACAGATATATCAACAAACAGCACACGTGGATGGTAATAAGAACAGGAACGATGTATCTGCAACTGAAAGAAAATAAAACATTATTACATAAATAATATAATAGTAAAGTTAGAAAAAGTAAAGGAAATGATTAGGAGAAATGATGTAATGAGAAAGGTTAATATAAAAATAGAATTAATAATAAAAGCATTTGTACTTACTTTACTAGTGAAAATTGATAAAATTTCTTGAATATTGTGATATGTGTGATCTTAATTATAGTAAATATATAATATATAAAAAAGTACAATGAAGGACAATAAAAAGTAAATTATAAAATTTGAATAAAAAAAAAAATGTTGTGTATACAATGCAAGGCATTAAAATATTGCGAGTTATAGGTAGATTTAGTTCATCGTAAATATTACATTAGGAAAACTATAATTTGATAAAACTTTATTGTTGTAAAGAACATATAGGTAGTAGATACTAATTTTATGTTAAGTATCATAGGTCAAAAAATTGATTTAAATGAAAGTTTATAAAGGCACACATAATACATTATGTGTAACAATTACATCTTACTGGCGCCGTTGATCTCAGAAATATCTGGCGGAATGTTTTTACCATTAGGATGGTAGGTTTGACTGGCAAAACTAAGCTAATTTTGGTTTGAGTGAATGATTTATATCTAAGCAGTTGAGAATTATAATAAAATAGTACATAAACATTCCGGAAATATAGTATTGTCTCAGTGGTTACTTTGAGATTTAAGAAATACTAACTAAAAAACCTATTTTTGTAAATGAACGCTTTTTGTAATTTCTTAAATTTAATTGTAAAGTGCAACTGTGTTGGATTGTACTTATAGTAATTTGGTTGTGAATTTGATATTTGTTGAACAGTGTATGGCTATAAATAAGTTCGTGTATTGAGGTAACTCAGCAATGAAAAATTTGGTCACCGTCCTCATGGTGGGCGGAAATAGAAGGAAGGAAGAACAAATAGAAGTTTGTTCTTGGTGGGCGGTATGTTAAAGTATTATAATCCATAAAATAGTATTGTTAGCATGCAGCGCTAATAGATGGCGCTGTAACAAAATTGAAACTCGCTAACGTTTCGTTTTGTAGAAAGTCCATATGTATATTACTTTATAAAACTTTTTGCACCTGTATTTGAAACCGACCAATAAACCTTATATACACGAGTGTAGTGTTTTGGTTTATAGTACCCTTAGGACCTTGTGGTTTTAACAAATCTTTCAAATTTGTTCATATCCTTTACACGTTGGTACAATAAAGTGTTATAAATAAAATAAATAAATAAATGATAACCGTCGCCTATATTGATGAACAACACTGTAGTCATCACGTTATCATGTAACACCCGTGATAGCATTCATAAGGTGCTATTCCACAGGAGGCAGCCTATAATTGAAACACAGTTTACAAAGCAAACCTTGGCATCACAGCCGAGAATAGACAAGTAGCTTAACTGTTACTATTTAAGCACTGTGAAAAAGCCTTAATGAAGCTTCGTATATATTTACTGCACAAAATGTCAGTTCTGTTGAATTGTAAAAATATTTGTACACATAAAATATTATAAAATGCATTAACTTAAATAAATAAAATATGAAGAATCTACTTTAAAATGTTATGATTAAAGTCGTTTTCTCAATTTCTTTCTTTTGGTTAATACAGTTTATTATTATGCGTGGAATATAAAATATACTGAATAGACTACCTCAACCGAATCCCATTCAAGTACCGTTATTTAACCCTACAACCGACTACAAATGGAGGTAGCGTTGATATGGGTCATTCCGACACCCTCGAATCTTTTAACATCCACATAAATATACCTAATTTAAGAGGTGTATGAAAAATGAATGTTATGTTACATTTACAAAATTATATAATAATGATGTAGGATGCTGCTTGTAGGGGACTGGTCTGTTCGTGTTACGGCCACTGATTAGACTATTTCCTTTTGACATTTTTGAGTTAAGGTACCATTAGGTATACAAGTTTTAGCAATACCATAGTTTCAACACTAGGCTTAACTGTATAGTGGGTGATTAGTTTAGTCTTCATCATAATAGAAAAAAGGTGCTTGTATGAATATATACGATACAGTATAGGATATGGTTTACAGACAATAAATAAAATAACTTATATGTCACTATTAAAAAAAATTGGAACTACATATAATTAAAAAAATAAAATGCTCCTAATATCTTTTTAACAATAAAATAGTTATGGGTTTCAATATATACTATACAATTTGAAATACTCAATTGGAACATAATAAAAAATAATGAGCAAATGAGAAGGTTGTTAATATACTTCCCTAAGTTCAAAGTTTTAAAAGGTACTTGACCTTTTAAAACTTTGTACACTATCAAATTCGTCTACAATGGTAAAAATATATAATGAACTAAAGCCGCCAAAGTGAGAAGACGCCTACCACTATTGGTCCTCTATAGGAGGGGAGTAAAACTCCACAATTTCCCTCATTAGGGACCCTTTTCAACGACTAGCCCGCTTTATGTCTTCAATTCTAACTTTTTTACTGCCGTTTGCAAAGTTTTGTAACGAATTTGACAACTTGCCCTATTTCAACCGTTTTACCCATTTTATATTATATTATACTAGCTGTACACGCGACTTCAGAGATTCAGCCATTCGGTCCAGCCATTTCAGAGATTAGCTGGAACAAACAGACAGACAGATAGACAAAAATTCTAGTAAAAACGATTATTTCAATATTACAAACAGACACTCCAATTTTATTTATATGTAAAACGGTATTATTATATTATAACGGCATTATCTGTCCCTTTAAGTAGGTAGTAAATATGTGAATATGTATAATGGTAACTGTTGGGTTTAATGTGGTATCTGAATGTACCACATTAAGGGGTTAGTTATAGCCTCATAAGCAGTAATAATAACGGAACAAATAGCAACTGAAAAGACTTAGATGAGAATATTATCTGTGATAAAATCGATTATTAAGTATCAACACACTTGCTCGTGAAGTGGATCTAATTTCACCGATTTTCGATATATATAGCAGCTCATAAAACTCGTGTGTGTTATATACGCAAATAGAGAATTTACGAGCATATTCCATAATCGCACTCTTTTCTTTCTCTTCTTTTCACTCTCTCAATTTCTTTTTTATCAAATTTCAAACTAATCGCCTTTTTTTCGGACTACTCTAATGCTGTTGGCCGCAGCTTTACAGCTTCACCGGACAGTAGGGGGCGAGTGCAGACGGCACTCCGAACCCGCGAACCCTTATCAAGTGGCTTAAGGCCAACTCTACCTGACGGATACGACTTTAGACTGAGGGCACCGCTAGGGGTTCGAACCTCGGCTTAGACCGTCATAACATCGGTCCCGTTTGAATTGGACGGGGGATCGATCGGAGGGGAAAAATTTCCATGTATCGTTACTGAGGATCGAACGTAGGCCACTTTATCGACCTTAAGGAATTTGTATACTAGTTCCATTCTGCCAACTCAATATTACTGATCGCTGCGCGCCGCCAGTTCGGGGATTTACGCTTAATTTAAAAAAGTAATATGGCGGGAAATACGTATCACTTTAATAATTGTAGGTAGTATCACTAACTGTTTCAATGAACAAAATACAATATTATAATTTTTTACTCTCGCAAGTGTGTTGTAAAATGTCGTACGATATAGGTCCGTATTTAACACGCTCGACTATATTAAGCCCTCGACTTCGGATCGGGCTAAAATTCCGCCTCGTGGCCTATAAATCACTGTAATGAACTTATAATC
Organism: Achroia grisella; assembly: GCF_030625045.1. Classification (NCBI taxonomy): domain Eukaryota; kingdom Metazoa; phylum Arthropoda; class Insecta; order Lepidoptera; family Pyralidae; genus Achroia; species Achroia grisella. Next base: position 1,635,482 of record NW_026712795.1, on the reverse strand, counting down.
TCATATACTATAATTTACTTTCCTAATAATAAACCGTTTAATAATGTCGAACTTTTACTGAATTCTAATAGATTTTATATTCGCATACTACATCCTACTATTTGTATGTAAAATTTAATGTCAATCAGTTTAGACTTTAGAGCGTAACAACTCGACAAACAAATCAATTTTTAAATGTAATATATTAGTTATAAAACACATGTTAGGTTTATTTAAAATCAGAGTTCAATTAAAGTGACAATATACGTAATAAATAAAACACGATTGCCTCTTGTTACAGTAATTTACTTATAAATATTCCAAGTTTCAAGTTACAACCTCCAAAATTAATTTAGCCCGTTTATTATTAAAGTAATCTAGATATCTACCTAGTACTTTATAATGTACCTACTTATAAAGGAGAATACTTACTAAAATGAATGTGCTATCGTACTTAAGTCAGCGGTTTTATTAAAATATTTATTTTTAAGTCTCTTGCATTAATGCATAGTACTTCTAATGCTTTCTGGTATCCTGGTAAACATCTTTAAAGACCACGAAAATAATTAGGACCTTTCACTATATACACGTTTTTATTTATTAATTTTAAAGATCGTATTATCAATTAAAAGATATTTATTAAATATTAAACCGTCTTAAAATTACATCATCTCAAGGGTATAGGATACGAGGAGATATTGTAGAAATAATGTATGATTACAAAAACTATAATAAGGAAGCGAACCAAAAGTAACAATAGAAACGATTGTTAATTTAGAATTTAGTGTTCAAATATAAGCTTTATAAAAACAACACTGTTTAATCACCGTATTTCATCACAACGCAGCATATTTCACCACATTCTATTACAACGCATTAACATAAGGTACTCCTTTTTATTATATCCGCTGTCGCTCATATACGAGTCCTCACCCATTTAGCTCTCCCCAAAGAGCATTACACTTAACACCTTAAACTGTGAACTTGAGTTCACAATTACGAAACGTCGCCATTTCTACTCTTTCGTAATGAAATTATTCTCTTTGGCTTAACACTGGCTTGCTGTAGAGCTGGAATAAAAGTATTTATTATAAAATAAGTAGGTATTATTTTATATTATGATTTATATATTTTTTTATGTTACGATGGTGCCAAAAAGCATGCGGCCATCGGATGGTAAATGTTTACCATAGTCTATGGACGCCTGAGACACCAGGAGTGACACGTACGCGTTACCAACGCTTAAGAAACCTTTATATATCCTTCTTGAAAACCCCCATGCTGTAGTCTCGTGAGAAAAGGTGACGTTGATTCTGAAAATGTTTGTTTTCGAAGGCATAGCATCTTCATGCTATATCTTTCTATCATTACGCAGTGACTTTTAGGGAAGACGGTGAAAAATTATGTAGACTCTGATTATAAAGCCATGTAAAGAAAGAAGAGATACATATTGGCTTATTTTATAGTATATACTACATAAGTACAAGATGATTGTCGTGACTCTTGAAAGCCAACGCCGACAAACAGATACAAAAACAGATGCACTTTTTTATTTAATACTAACTGTCCCGGGCAACGTTGTTTTGCCATATAAATAAATAACGCTATAAAAAAATACGGGTTGATGATAGAAGGGTGAAAATTTAGATTTGTATGTATTTTTGTATGTTGTATCATAGAAACTAAAAAATCAAATAGAAACTAAAAATTTTGTCTATAAAATAAAAAAAAATTTAGGGGTAGACTACCCTTAACATTTAGGGGGATGAAAAATAGATGTTGGCCGATTCTCAGACCTACTCAATACGCTCACAAAATTTCATGAGAATCGGTCAAGCCGTTTCGGAGGAGTATGGGAACGAAAACTGTGACACGAGAATTTCATATATAAGATATTAGTATTGATAAAGAGCTGGCTGTTGGTGCACTAAAGTCCTCGTGTGGCGACTGCAGACCGGAAGACGCAACGTGGGAGGTGGATAAGGTGGACCGAATATCTGATCAAGGTCGCTGGAAAGCGTTGGTTGTGCTCGCAACCAACCACAGAACCGATCGTCGTGGAGATTTTTGAAGGGTGGACGTCTTCCGGGCTGTAATGATGATGATGATGATGATGACGAATACAACTCTTTATCAATTGATAAAGAGTTGTATTCGCTAACACCACAATATAACTCCAAATGCCAATCAAGAAGTTTGTCAAATGTTCCCGTCACGTCCTTTATCTCGATTTCTTTTATTTTCTGGAGTTCTTCCAAACAAATGTAGTGAGAGGCTTCAAATAAACAAAGTCCAGCAGTTGGCTCACGTATTCCTTACTACACGTTCTCTGAAAACTCGTGAACACGCGTGATAAGAATCCTAAACTATAGGGTTCATGCTTTACATGCGGTTCAAGTTACAGGTTAAAAATTATCTATTAGATTTATAAAACTTAGAAAAACTAGCTAGTACATAGAGGTTTTCTCGATCTGCACAAACTGTCATCGTCTATTTCTCCCCATGAAAATTCTTTTTTGAGATATCCGATATGTCTATCCGAGTAATATAGTTAATCAATCAATCTCTTTATTTTACTTAATATAGGTATATAAGAGTGGCAAATAGTAAATTTAACTATTTCCCTATATTCTGTTTCAATGACTAGGTCTAATTTAATTAGAATTAGTCATGAGAAGTTAAAAACGGACGCAGACAGTATACATTCAAATTTATAATATTAGTTTGAAGTGTAGATTATCATATATCTTTTTTGACAGCCTAGATGGTCTAGCGGTTTAGCGGACCGCTTTCCTTCTGATGGGTTCGATTCCTCGAAACATTTGTATTAATGAGTATGATAGTTTGTATCGATCTGGGTGTTTTCAATGTATGTTATGTATGTAACAGTATGTTATGTATTTTAAAAAAAGTATCTAAGTATTTATATCAGTTGTTTAGTACCCATAGGACAAGCTCACAACTGCATACCGTGGGACTAGATGGCGTTGTTAATTGTCCAGGTTATTTATTTATTTATTTCTAGCGCTACCACTCTTTATCTTTTAACCTCTACCTAAAGTTTGTCTGGAAGAGATTGCATAAGTCTTTTATACCCTATTATTCTGTTAACTATGATTCCTGTAATTTATCAGGTGCAATACAGAGTATATAAATAAATAATTATTTCCTACAGGATAACTTGTAACTTGCACCCAACGACATGGCGCGTCCTCTGTGATCAAGCTATATAAAGGTCGTAATTACCTTTGGCTCTAACTGCAAAGGTAGACAAAATTTAGATAGCATATCTACTAAGAATTTTGATGGCCTTTGCCGAGTCAACAATCTCAAAATAAAAAAGAATAACTATTGTCGCCAAGCTGCTTATAATAAACATGGACTTTTACGGTTTCGTTTTCATATAATATTATCATATTATATTTTCTATACTAATAAAAAAAAGGGAGAATGGATTTTATTATGACGAAATTAAACTACTGAACATGCACTGATTTAAAAAATTTCTTCATTGTTTGAAAAGTACATAGTTCCAAAGAGACGTTTAATGTGTTTTGTAACATAACATAAAATACATAACGCATAAAGTCATGAACATCCATGTAACAGTGGTGGGCCATTATTATCTTTGGATCCTCGCCACTTTAAATTCAATCCCATTCAATTTTCAAAAATCTAGTACAGTTTGAGTTTCTCTCCGACTAAAACTATTTCCGTAATGTTTTATTTTGTTATACGTGTATTTATTTGTATATGTACCTTTTGTATTTGTATGTATGTATTCAGTATTCCTATATTATCTAATTATATGTATTTTTATAGTAGGCCACCTAGCTTTCCCCTTACTAAAACTTCTATCTTCCAGCTTGTCTGTAGAACATTGCTTTGAGCGGCAAGACAATCTTTTGTTATTTTTTGTATTTGATTTGTTTTGCACAATAAAGAGTATTATTATTATCTCATCTCATCTCATCTTTGTCTCATTTTCTCAGCGTTTGCTGGTTTTTTAGGTTTTGTGGCGGAGTTTGTGTGTGAATGTGAGTGCATGTTACATGCATACTTATTATTATTATTATCATACAGTACCTACTCCGTAAGTCTGCCACATCTCACTCGCAGATGACTACACAACAAAACGAATATTAAATTATTATTTTTATGAATATCATTATTTATGTTTGTAATGATTGTTATGGAAAGCATTTCAAACGTTCTCATTTGTATAAAGAAATTTAAAAAGTACAGGCAGTAAAATTATTATCTGTTATGTTAATCATACAATATTATGTAGTATGTGTATATATTTATGAATGGGTTTATGTAATGAATAAAGAGTGGAAATAAAAAATATAACGTATATTTGATGCAATATTGACCTTTTAATTAGTTTAACTGCCTAATTATGAACACTGACAAAATTATCATATTACACTTCTACTCGAAAAGTGTTCCAAGTAAAAACAAAATTATTATTAAAAAAATGTTTTTCTAGCAAATATTAGAAGTTATCTTACTTAAAATTTCGGGACTTAGACATGACATTATTTGAGGTAAAGGTGTAATTAATTCTGAATAATACATAACAAGGATTTTAAAATATATATTAGACATTAAAATATCATCGATGGATCATCTAAAATCTAACCAAGAGGGAGACATTTTGTCAAGCACAAAAATTCCGGTAATGTTTACTGGAACGAAAACTGGGTATGAGAGAAACTAAAGCGGATAAGAAATATAAAGAAATAAGAGGTAAGCACAGACCTGATAATAGCTTTACTTAAGAAAAGTGTCTGAAATATTTCTGAATAGAACCCAGCGAAATAGAATGAGGAATTTTACTTATTTTCTGTCGAAAAGAGAGTAAGAACGCTTTAAAAATATTAACTGGTCGTTGATCAGTAATAGTTATATTTTATTTATATGATATTTATTTTATGAAACGTGCTAAAAAAAATTTTCGTACCTAATATTATTTTCTTAGAGTTTTAATCATTGTTTTATTTATTTTTTCCCCTTCTATACATTAAGTTTTACTAGTAAACTGTTCTAACAACCAGTAATAGGCTTTTTAAAAGTAACTCTGTCGTAATGTAACCAGCTTGTAGCAATTTATCATTGTCTAAAATTTTTTAATTGTAATGTGTAAGCTCAAAAATACTTGAGATTTTTAAATTCTTTCAACAGAATATCCTACAACATCAGGAAGTAATACACACTATATTTAACACTGATATCAGTCGTTTTATTTACTGTAGTACGTGTATATATTTCATGAAATACTTCATTGCAATTATAAATTAGTAATGACATATTTTAAAAACTACAGGCTATCTGCCCTGGCTTAGCACGGGTGTACTTGTGTATATTATACATATTAATTATATTAATAATTACTCTTGAATCACTTTATCTATTGCTAAAAATTTCATTAAAATCCGTTGCGTAATTTAAAAGATGTAAGCGAACAGACAGCAGAATCGACTTCATTTAATACTGTGTAGAGATAATAATTATACATATATTTTCTTAGATACATTTACTTATTATATACAAAAAAATCTTGACATATTTTTATAGATCAAAGACAATATATGAAATATTTGCCGTGGAGTGTACCTACGCATGTTACGTTACCCGCCCCGCGCACACGTACTTGGAAGGCGGAGGGAATTCAATATTAGAATACATTACGGACAATATTTTGGAAGCGCACACGAAATATATTATGCATTACGAAATGTACGCACGTTTTATTATGATTATTTCATAAAAGTATAATTTCTCCACACGCCATAATGTCGCACACTCTCGACGGATTAAAAACAATTTAGATAAATAAAAATATTACATTCCAATTCTTCGAGTAATTCAATGCAGGTACGGTTATTTCAATAATGAATGAATTTACAGTTACATACAGAAAAAGTTACAATACTCTTTGTAAATCCCACTTCATTTATGTTTGTAAACATTTTACAAATCACTATTCATTTTGTAGTTTTTTTTTTTACTTTTATTGTACTGAACTTATATCTCTATCCGGCTTCCCTTTATTATATGACGCCCGACCGTTATTGATAATAGTTTAAATTACCACAGGTATATGTGTTTACATCAAAGTCATCTGTGGGTAGCTTTGTCTCCCCCATTTCAGCCAGACTTATAGGAGTTTCATTGTAAGCTGTATTTCAGTTAGAGTGTGAGATATTATAATAATAATAATATCTCAAGACAATTCACACAGCGCCATCTTGTCCCAAGCTAAGCAGAGCTTGTGTATGGAATAACTGGTACACACATTTCTTTTGTAAGTGCATACATAATATACATTACATATATCATACGCATACATCATAGTCCTGAATATAATGAAATGTGCGAGCAATCGAAGCCGCTACCATCGGAAGTAAGGCGGTATGCTACAGCGCTACACCACCGAGTCCATCAGTGAATAACTGAACATCTTAGCCCTAATGAAAGGCAACGCATAACAGATACTATACATACGGTCATATGATGACATGAAGTCTATGACGGTCTTACCAATAGAGCCATCACTTAGTTTAACAGATCTGTAAGAAAATGCCTTCCAAAGCTTGAATTATTTAGCCAGACATTCCATAACATGGTACGAACTCAAATTACTGGATCTCTTGAAAGGCAACGCAAGGTACAAGGATGACATGAAGTCTATGACGCTCTTATAAGCGGAGCCGTCACTTAATTTACTGTACTACTTCCATAAGAAAAGGCCTTCAAAGCTTGAGTGATCTAGTCAGACTTTCCATAACATGGTACAAATAGCTCCCGTATAAAAGTATCCACAGGCGATATCGTGTCGTGACGTAGTTCCTAACCGCACGTGGCGTGAAACGCACAAAAACCCGTCTCTGAGTGAAACTAGGGCTACCATCATTTTTATTTATTATAGAAGTGTCCTGTTTTTCGCGTCACTTATTTCTTAAAGCAGTACCAACAGTACTTCAGACGACAATTAAATAATATAATTTCAATCTAATTATAGTGCACTAACTGTAATGAAATACTAATTAAAATTTAAAAAATCTCTAAACTATAGTTATGTTTAGTATATTTTTATGGAGTTACACTTTATACAAAGTCATTCTCGTGGGTATGTCTATCTTACATATTTCAGTCACCAAAAAACTTACCTTGTAAGATAAAGTTCGGTTGAACGGTGAGATACGTCAGTGAAAATATGTTCTACGCAGGGATACCAACTTAGTTCCAGAATGACATATTTTAGTTTATATATCGATCGGAATAAGCTAAACACGAAATTTTAAGTGAACCTTACCATAATATATTACTGAAAACTGCACCCAAATCGGTTAAGAAGTTTCTAAGTTTAACAGCCAGAAACAAAGAGACAAACGTTCTAAAAATCAATACTTTGGATTCTGTTGGCAAACTCTCTGTTGGTTGGTAACATTGGCAAAGTCTTCTAATAATGATTTTCTGATATATCTATATAAAAAGACAAGGTTTAGTAAATTTCAGTACAATGTTATACATTTACCACTAGATTTCAATATAGATAAAGATGTGCCTCGAAAACCAGTTTCTTTCAGAATTCTATAAATATGAATAAAGACATTTGTAGTTGTATGCATACAGGAAACAAAAAAAAATCATATATTAAAATTTATTACTAAAACTTCCTCATTCACCTCTTCTATATCTCTTGTTGCCAGTTAATTCGGGTGGGTTTCCTCTGATGCGGTGTCATCTTCTCTGTATGTATATCTTTATTGTTTTGTCAGTCTTTATTGTATTCAATCGAGAGCTGGACTGGTCGAATGTCATGGCGAATATACCCGCCTCCGAATACATAGAACTGAGTTTCACAGCAGATTGTAATCTCTAAAAGTTATATCTTGTCCGCAAATCTCAGCATATACGTTTGTATACAATAAGAATAATAGAAAAATATAAAATACTTACATTTTTTTCTTACATATTAAATTGTCCAAAATTTATTATTTTTGTCTATAAAAAAGGAAAGAATAGAATGTGTGGTCGCCCGACTGCCAGCTCTCATCCCCATTGTACGGCAGCACTCGTTTGCGCCTCCACACTTTCAATCAGGCCAACAACGCTTTTTGAATACTGAGTGAGCCCTCGAAAATAATGTGTAAATGAGTTTTTGGCTTGCCAGCGCTTTTTAGCGAAATAAATCGGAGCCAGTGTGACTTTTATTTTGCGAGCTGATTTTCTATTGGTTTATGCCAAAACCTTTTGTGAATATTCAAAAATTGTTAATGTACTAAAAATAGAGTGATGTCATAGTAATACATTATAAAAGTAGATTTTTATATATCATTACCTTGACTGACTTGACAATGTGAATATCAATATGTTAATTGTTAGAATTTTATCTAAATTTTAGTTTTATATGAAACGTGGGTAACAACCTACTCGTCAATTAATGTAGAGACTAGGCTTGTAGATAGGCTAGCGGTAGGCTTGATCACTGCTATAATGATTCAAATGATGTTTCTGGACAAAATATGGTCATCTGGGTACTGCGTTTTCTACAGTCGATTCTGTGTACCGGAGCAGACTTTTTCCAAACTCGTGTACGTTAGTGTCTGTCTCGTCTATACTCAACGTAGCTTAATTTGTATTTTTTAGCCGTTTCAGATGAAGGGTGAGATATGCCAGTGTAATTACAGGGTAGACAGGTTGCTACTTGAGACACAAAAAGATATTTATTTAATATTTAAGGTAACGAGCACTTGATACTGGTGGTATTAGATACGGGTGACCTGGTGTTTCAGGCGTATGTAGGCTACGGTAATCGTTTACCATCAGATGGGATGTATGATTGTTTGCTACATATATAGTATTAAAAAAAAGAAGAATACGACTAGATAGAAGATAAAAAAAAAAGAAACGAATTTCGCGAGCTCTTTAACAACCCCTGGACTGGTTGTAACAAATTTTATATGATACAAATAAAAAAATATAAAAATCTCTCTCTCTCTGACTACCCTATCTAGGTTAATAGTCGTGATATGTATATGTTTAATTAAAATTCGGCTTAGGGCTTCCTAATTTACTTGAACATTTCCATTGTTTTCATGCCTTTGTACCGCCAACACAAAAATGAGGCTTCCTTTTAAGTTGAAATCGGTTTTACGGTTCACCAGCGTAACCGGGTTGGTCATTACGTGGCTATATTTTGATCCGGACTCATCCAGGTTTATCCGGATAACTGACAACCGGTGAATACACAACCGGGAAAGGTGAAAATATATTTGTTGTCACTGTAAACACGATATTAGATTTTATGAGTATTGTATTAGAGATGATTTTTTTTGGTATTATTGAGACTTGTCATGTTGAAATGGATGTAAATACAATCTTATGTGACAACTGGCCATTTAGGATGTTTACATGAGTTTTAAATATTACATATAAGGAGGCTGTAAATACAAATAATTTCCTTAGAAAAACTTCTTTTGCCTCAATCGATGTCCTCGGTGGTCTAGCGGTTTAGCAAACCGCCTTTTTTCCGATGGTTAGTGGTTCGATTCCTCGCACGGCACAAATATTAGTTAGTATACACAAGTCAAATTTTGTGATTGATGATGATGATGATGGTCACTATTGCTATTACCACAGATAATATAATATTACATACTATTACTAACAAATATAGATTTGTTAGTATATGAATATGAATATGAATGTGGATGGACGTAAAGGGAAGGGACGCCCTAAGAAAAGATGGATGGATTGTGTGAAAGATGATATGAATAAAAGAAGAGTATGTTCATATATGACGACCGATAGAGAGCAGTGGAAGAGAATGACATACTGCGCCGACCCCAAATAATGGGATAAAGGCAAAGCAATGATACTCCAGTATGATAACTAGTAATTGTAGTAATTGTTAAACAAATGTTACACAATGTAATAATATGTTGATATTTGTAACTTTTTATCTTTCATTCCTGTTATAATTTCGACTAGCCTAGTACTTTACGGGAAAAGTATCTGTCTAGCGGTCGTTTTAGGAGTTTCTAGTAATAGGGACTAGCGACCCTATTACTAGCCATACCATGTCAAATCGCGTTCCACGCAGTGCTCTTGGAAACCATGATGATTTCCAGGGACCCTGCGATTCATACTTGATGAAATCTAAATGTCCCGCCAGTGTAAACCGTTGACGAGCGTAGGAGTAAATTTACATCACAATTTTCAGAGACGTTTAGAGGTACATCAATCATACTTTATGTCAAATATTTAAATGTTAATATTAGCCCTCATTACTACCAACTACAATATTTGTGCATTTAATTGAACAAATATTTATCTTCTATAAATTATTCTTTATTTGAATATATAGGGCTGCTGTGCTAATATAAAATTTACTAATTGTAAAAACAAATAATACATTTTAATTTATTTTTTAAGTTTCTTTTTTTCATTCTTTACAGCACATATCGTACTAAATGTAAACGAGAAGATTTGTAAGTATGGATTAATGAATGATTGTTCTCTTTCACGTAAAAACTACGGAACGGATTTTGAAGAAATTTTACAGAAATAAAGCTTAAATATCAGAATAACACATAGGCATATAATTTATATAGATATTATATAAATTCGGCGAAACATAATGATAAGTATGCAGACGAAGTTGCGCCGGTCAGCTAGTGTATAATAATTGCAATACATAATCAACATTTTATAGTGGCTTAACACAACACCGTCTTGCTCCCGACGGTGCAGGTTCGATTTTTGCTTGATACTTATATGTATTTGTGAGTGTTTTTTAGCATTGTTCTTGTTGTTATCTAAAAAAAAATTGTTCAGTATCCATAGTTCAAGCTTCATTTGGGATCAGGTGGTGTTGTGCGAATAAGGTTATTATTATAATATTATACGACGTTCAGAAAATTATTCACATTTCCATAGCTAATTATAATTATTACGCAGTATGTACAGTACATTTATTATGGCTACACAGTAATATATCCATTAAGTTTTATGGTAGCAAACTAATCGTAACCAACCAACTCCTAAATCAGTACAAACCACACACTTAATTTCCATTTCATCTAGGGTTGGCATATACATAGAAATGTAATTCTACTCCATTAATGTTTAAAGTTAAGGTTATATCTATTATACTCTGAAAGGATGCTGTTTATGGGGATTGCTGACTGCAGAAACAATCACGCTCGCTATAAAGTTCAAACTTGTAGCGGCATGGTGGACCAGGTAAATGTGCTCGCTCTAATATAGTTGAGTGCAATGATGACTAGTTCATTCGTCATACTCGTGAACGTGCTGCTTGTGAGGATTGGTCTGTTCGGGCTACGAACAGTGATTAGACTATTTGCTTTTGCAATAGCATAAGCTAGCGGTCACTCTATTTTCCCAAATTTGAATTTAAAAATTAATATGTATTATTGTAAACATGTACAATATTTATTTGAAAAGATTACGAGCCGAGTTTCTTCTCAGTTCTTTTCATCTCGAAATCATTCCGAACTGACGGTAGATTTGACATATCAGAGCACCTACATGAATAAAGATAGGTATTTTGAATTTGTTTGAATTTTTGCTCTCTTAACAGGGAAGTATTTTTTTTGAATGAGCGGTAGAATAAAAATATTACTAAAATATCCGCCAGGTTATTATAGCCGTAGGTGGAGGTGAATTGTCCAAGTGGCCAAAACTGGAAATAAAGTACAAACCTCAGAATATCTATTTAGCGCCAGCACTAAATTCACAACACCGACGCTATAGCCGCGTCAGATAAGTTTGTGGAACCGTAACTTTATTTGAATGTGGTTTATTTCTATTTTAAATATGTGGTAACCTTAGTTATACCTGATTTGCCACAACATTGGCGGTAACATACGGCTTTCATTATTATGTACCCATAGGCTTGGTTATTATTGTTTAGCCCCAGATGTTTCCTGTTTTATGTCTCAGATAGTCAAGCTTATATATTAAGTATTTACGTTTTCACATAATGCTTTCTCATAAAACCTGTTTTTATGCACCAAATCAGCCGTACTATATTTCTACATTAAACTTTGTGTTGCCATTAAAATGAAAAAAAACAAAATTGTGTCACGAAGATAGCAGTTTGCATTATACAGTAAAAGAAAATAGGTACATCTATATGTACATACCTATATATATGAAATGTATATACAATCCACTAGCCGACCCGCGCATCTTCATCTGTATAGCAATTACTTGACATTTATCATTATAATTCGTCTAATTTACACAATATCTTTTTAGATTATAGCCTATATGTTAGTCCGAAGTATAAGCTATATTACTGTAAAGTTTCATCAAAATCCGTTTAGTAGTTTATGCGTGAAAGAATAACAAACATCCATCCATCCATATTCACTTTCGCGTTTATAATATTATATATATAAACATTTTTTTAGAACCATTTTAGTACTTTATAAGCATCAGTATAAAAAATTTGCTTCCGCAATCATTACCTATCTAGAAATCCAAATCTAGCAGATATTCGGTGACCTAGCGGTTTAGCGCACCGCTTTACTTCCGATGATCGCGGATTCGATTCCTCGCAAGGTGTAAACATTTGCATTCATGAGTATGATTGTTTGTATTGGTCTGAATATTTTCTATGTATATTATGTATGTATTTACAAAAAAAGTATCTAAGTATTTATATCAGTTATTTAGTACCATTAACACAAGCTTTGCTAACCGTAGAACTAGATGGCGTTGTGTTAATTGTCTAGGGTTCTCTGTTTATATAAATAATAATAAATATAATTTATATATTTTAACAGAGGTAGACTGTAATAAAACTACATGGTTATATAACCCGTGAAACACACGCACTTACATGATAACGTGATGTCCATGGTCCGTGTTCGTGTATTTAATTAAACAAATATAATACTACAACCGATTACAATCAATTCGTTTGTAATTCTTATTAAAAAAAATAACATTAATTTCTCCTCATATTAATTTTTGTTTCACATATCAATTACGCATCTACATAATTCTTATGTAGAAGCTCTTTCGATTTTAAGTCACTTGAAGAGAAAGGGAAAGATAAAGAACATTTAAGAGAGTATAAAAGAAATCCTCAACAGAACCACTACAATGGACCAATTCAATAACGCCTTTAGTGTACACGAACTGGGTCAAAGTTCCATTCCATTGCAGGCTTTTATACTTCAGATATTAGGTTTGAGCTTTGTGTGCAAGGAATATAAATAACATCTAGTGTACACCAGTTACATATCAATGTAACTAATAATACTCGAGTCGCACCTCGAGTTTCTTTCGTTTGTGAACTATCACTATCAGTATCAGATTTTTCTCCAATATCGATGTGAACACTAGTTCACATCGATATTGGAGAAAAATCTGATAATTTAAAATATTAAAAGAAGGTAGTTTAATTATAACTCGGTATCGTTAACTAGTTGCGTATAATCCACACATTTCTGTTTGAGAGGAGTAAGTTTTTGTAATCCACCGAATTCAGCCGACGAGCACGTAACGTGCCAATTGTATTTTAAAATACTAATGTGAATAGATGTAGTTAAATTAATATATACATACATTTATTAGTACCGCGGGTGCTATTTTAATACATACAATTAACGGTATAATAATTATATTTGCTCGCACTTAATGTATTTGGAGAAAATATATAAAAACAATTCGAATATTGTCTTCTTTTCGTAAGTACAAGATATTTTGGATGAACAATTTTAGAACATATTTTTTTAAGTTAATTTATAAGAGACTAATATTATAAACGTAAAATGAATTTGTTTGTTATGCTAAACAGCGTTTGGTTGTAATGAATGATTGATTGATAATGAATGAATTGTTTATAATGAATGTTATATTTTTTAGTAAGTATATATTGTAGAAGGGATTCTGAAGATGGTTATAGACTACGCTTTCGACTTCGGTGGTCTAGCTTAGTTTAAAGTGTGTAAGAAATATATGATATAATGTAATATGCACTATCTCTAAAAGAAACTATGTCACAAGGATTACTGGCAATTTATAAAAAGAAAATAAAAATAATTCCCTATTGGTCTAGCGGTTTAGCCCCTTCGCTTTCGATGGTCGCGGGTTCGATTCCTCGTACAGTATAAACATGTGTATTATTGTTTATGAGTATGATTTTTATATTGGTTTGGGTGTTTCTTATGTATAGTATGAATGTATTTACAAAAGAAAATATACATGAAAATAAGTATTTATATGAATTTAAAAAAATCAAGGGATGCAATAGAGAATGAAATTTGCTCACGAAGTACAACTGCTACGCAAACGAAGTTGCGACCATCAGCTAGTAATAACTAAAAAGTAATAATTTTTTGTAGACTATAAATTTATATTAGGAAATATAAAAACTTCACAGTACATTACATTTATCGTTCCAAATGCCGATATAAGTATACGGTAATTTAATTACTTTGGGTAAGCACTTTGATCGTAATAATAAACTTAACTTGAGTACCTACTTAATTCGATTTCTGTTAGACTCCGTGTACGAAATAAAGTAAAATTATACACACAACTACCTGACCCCGAAAACGTTGTGTTGCCATATAAATTAAATCGCTATTAAAAATAGAGTTTCTCGATAGAATAATGAAAATTTAGGGTCCCTAAGTGATAAGGTTTAAAAATACATACAGTATTTTTGAACCTTATCACTTACTGATATGAAAAATAGGTAGTAGCTTATTCTCAGACCTAATGAATATGCATATAAAATTTAATAAACAGAGGTCAAGCCGACTCAAAGGAGCATGGTAACTAAGATTGTAACACGATTTTACATATTTAAATATACATTTTATTATATTAATTTTACATATATGTAATATTACTGCTCCTACTCACGACAAAGCCTAATCAGATTATAATTATAATAAAAGTCCTCTGCGTGTACCTCAATATTACCTATATCAGCCGCCAAGCAGCTTGCTTTATAAACTGCATTTCGGCTGAAGAGTGAGATCAATCAAATTACAGAAGATTACACTAAGAGACAGGACATTTTGGTCATCCAGAATGACAGTGGTATCACACTCATGCGTTGTCATTCTGGATGACTAAGATGTCTCATGCGGCGTCTTATGTTATATGCTATATTACTATATTCTGTTATATTCTACGTCGTCACCTATTGGTGACGTTTCTATATTGAGAAATAAAATGTGACATAGGTTATCTATTTTTAATACAATGTCAACTTGTAATATTACTTCATCGAGTAATGTGATTTGGTTGATAATAAATATAGTGTGTTTTGCAAAGTCATTTTTATTTATTTATTGAATTTCAATGCACAAAAATAATGTGTACATATGGCGGACTCAATACATTGCGATGTTATCTACCAGTCAACCATGAGTGGTGAAGAGAAAGAATGTTTCATTCATTTTGGTATACTACTAAATTTAAATTATGTTTTATTAATTATGTTTAAATTATGAGCGGGCCATGGAATTTAAAGCTTATTATTATGATAATTTAATTCTGACAGACTCTTCCTGATCATTGATATTTTTTAAACTGTTATTAGAATCAAACTCTGATAACAGATAAAAAATATTCGATAAAAGCTGTACGCGCAATATCAAGTGCTAACACCACAACATTGACAGTCTGTAATGCCTCTGACTACCCCGTCTACAATAACAATCGTGACTATGTTATTTTTATTACAGAAAATAGAAAGATAAATTTTTGTTTATAGAAACTTTATTTACATTATAACATTATTATTTTACACCAGTTTTTTTTCAATGACAATCACTCTTATGATGTTCATTCAATATTGATGATTGGCGCTATAGTTAGATCGGTCGCCAGCAACAGATCTTACTGATCCAGCCTTGTACCTACCCTGGGCTGCCAGTCCGTTAGCCTGGAAATAAAATAAAACATTTATACAAACAGCAGTAGATAAAAAGAATTAGTTTTTTTTTAAATTTCCTTCGTCCATAGATTAATAACACTATAATAAATTAATAACAACATAATGTCTAATTAGATAAAATATACATAAAGTGACGATAGACATGTACACTTAAGTTTACAAATTCAATTAAGCTACTAGACCTATAACATAAGCTCTGCTTAAGATCGCGCTGTGTCAACTTTGCCAGGCTGTTATTACTAATTGTATACCGTAGCACTATCTGCGTGGAATAACCTAGGTCGTTCTCTGACAACATATCTTTCTATAGCCGAAATAATGGTTACAGCGAGCTGATCTGATGAAGATGCTGAGAATTAACTAAAATATTAACTCAAACTAATGTTAACTAAAAACTGTCAAAAGATACACAACTACGTTCACTAGCTTTTATGGACGAGTGTCGCCATATTTGGGTTGAGGTCAGAAACTTTTGTGACAACCCAGGTAGTAATTATGCGAGTAAATTTGTAAATAGTACATACCTTCGTCCTTTTCAAGAGTTCCGCTTGTGCTTTCCTCACGTTTTCATCCTTCCCGGCCCAAGTCTTCCACACGGAAGCTTGCAGAGCTCGTCCATAGCTGAAGGTTAATGCCCAAGGTTTCTTCAGCGGAACACTGTTAATTGCGTTCAAATTCAGTGTCGCCTCCTCTTCAGACTGACCACCAGACAAGAATGTGATGCCTTGGAAGAAATTAGAAATTTTTAACCTGTTATTCGGGAAACTTTAAATGATATATAAATTTATTTTTCTGTTGATCTATTATATATATATATATATATATATATATATATATGTATATATATATATATATATATATATATATATTTTTCCTTTTAGAGCTATTTCATAACTTGAATGTAAGTGACATTGCTCTAACAATTAAAGCATTTTTGTAAAATTTTGAAGTTTTTATGAGTAACCAAAGAAATATTTATCTTTCCTCTACCACTGCATCGTCATCGTCATCACAAGATCCATCGAAAAGGCTACCGCTCTTAAATAATTAATGGTTTAAATTAAAACTAATTTAAAAAATGTGTAACCATCGCCTACAGATATGACCGAGACCACAAATCTTGGAGATAACATTATGATGTTCATACATTCATATGTTGCTATTTCTAGAGACCAAGATGTTATGCTACTGTGTCATGATATTGATCAATCGAGTCAAATAAGCCATAGTCAAGAAGTCATCACAACTATTCTCAAACACATCGAGGAGGCTGACCCCCTAAGTATACTCTATACTGTTAGTTCTGTTTCGTTTGGAATCAGATAGAGACAAGTCATTCATCCGACCCGTATTTCAGGCGTCCATAGGCTGCGGCCTTTGTGGTGTACAAAAAAAGTAAAAAAATCTGTTCTAAAATATTAAGACTGAAAGCCGCAATTCAAAGATTTACTCGATCTTTACTGTATCGAATAAGAACTTTAAAATGACTGTACCTGGTACAGCAGCTGGTACGCCACGTAATAATGCTGTAACAGTTCTGACTGCGATTTCTTCTGGGGTACTCTTTCCAGAATAACCTTGACCTGGTGTTACCTGGAAACAAATGAACAGTTTAGATATAACTAGCTACTCGCCCCGACTTCGCACGGGTGTACATGTATTATATATATAAACCTTCCTCTTTAATCACTCTATCTACTAAAAGAATCGTTTCAAAATCCGTTACGTAGTTTTAAAGATTTAAGCATATATACATATATATACGATATGTAAGCAGCGACAGCTATTTTGATTTATATCTACTATGTAATAATATATCGATGAGAGTAACCGCATATCAATCTACTATTGATCTAGGCTGAGCTGGGGCTTATCAATTTATTTAATCGTTACATAACCTAGAAGTGTAAACAGATCTATAAATTCTTTTTTTATGTAACGAGAAAGGTAACCTGAGGAAATGTGACCACCGTCAGCTATAGATTCATATCTAGCAGCACCAGCAAACATGTTATCACGTTACTGATACTAAGGTGTCTTATGTCCGTACCCTGTAATTTCTCTGCCATATACCTTTCAAGCCAAGACGTAACTTACAAAGCAATTTACTTTCACGCATACAACCGTGTGAAATTTACCTTACTACATTTAGTCAGTAAGCCATGTTATAAAATGTACGATACGCTAAATATTTACCATATTAGGCTTCAATAATGTCCCTTCCAAGAATACGTGATGATCGCTTAATGCCTTGTAAAGTGCCGCTAAAGCCACTTCCGTTACTTTTTGTGCTCTTACGATGTCATGATTACCTGGTACGTAAAATAACATTATTAATAAAACGCTGTATTTTTTTATTTTTAAACAACTGGAGTGACTTAAAAACTGACGGCACTTGATGGTGAGTGGTACACCGTTGCCAACAATATGAAACAATGTCGCGACATACGTTAGCCATTCCATGACACACTCGTGTCATAACTTAATATCCTATAATTTCACTACCTTATCTCTTCTCTTCAATGCAAATTGCTTGGCAGCTGAAATAGACGAGAGAGGTAAAAGAAACAAAAGACTTTTTAATAAAGTCTAAAAACTCGGCAAATACATATATAACTACATACACCCCAAAAAATATTTGAAATAGGATGGAAGAATAATTAAAGGTTAAGTGCGAAGCTATAATTACATTATATTAACTATTTGAACTTTCTACATTAAAATTACTTCAGCAAGTAAATTATAAATGATTTGCCAGTATGTGTTCAAAGTTATAATTACTTTTGTGAAAAATAACAGTAGGTAACCTCTGACTTAGATAAGTACTAAAATATAGTGTACTCCAACGATCAATATTAAAACAATGAATAATATATTAGGTGAGAATAGCCACGTAAGTCTAAACTTAAGTCACACATTTCCACATTAAATATTAAAATTTAGAAACGGATTAATCGATTTTTTCTGATAGCAAAATTTTCATTTCAACTTTAAACTATTAGATAATTACAATAATATTTATAAGAGCAACACGCAAGTTTCTTGCTCTTTCTTCTTTTGATGTGACAGCTTTCCGAATGAGCACTAGATTAAAAAAACTATTTAAAAGTGCTTTAATTTAAGATTATTGTAAGAAATTATTTTCTATTCTGTACCATTACCTACCATCTAATAAAACATCAGGTTCCACGATAGGTACTAAGCCTTCACTTTGGCAGATGGAGGCGTATCTGGCCAATACTTGGGCCATATCTTGAACGGCTTGAACTGACGGCGTCCTTTCACTGATCTTCAACGGACAACGCCACTTAGCGAATCTACAGCCCTGTTTCCTGTATTCTGTACACCGTTTCGCTAAATCGTCAAGACCTAAAAAAATACATAATGTGTTTTATAGTAGTAGATAACTTAGTTAAAATATATATAGTACAATTGTACTATAAACTGAAACACTCCCATATATTTCTGTTCGTCTAGTACTTTGCAAAAGTGTAAAATAATACCAAAAGACTTAATTCAACATTTATACTCTACCTGTGTACATTACATATCTGATCATATCTAATTATGTCAACAATAATCTAAA
This sequence comes from Achroia grisella, assembly GCF_030625045.1. Classification (NCBI taxonomy): domain Eukaryota; kingdom Metazoa; phylum Arthropoda; class Insecta; order Lepidoptera; family Pyralidae; genus Achroia; species Achroia grisella. The sequence continues at coordinate 1,615,959 of NW_026712795.1, read as the reverse complement.
TATATATAACTCAAAGGTGACTGACATAGTGATCTATCAACACACAGCCTAAACCACTGGATAGATCGGGCTGATATTTGGCATGCTGCTAGATGTTATGACGTAGGCACCCGCTAAGAAAGGATTTTTATTAATTCTACCCCCAAGGGGATGAAAGTTTGTATGAAACTTTGTCAATTTTAAATCGATCGGGCTTAAACTTTGCATGCATAAATCTTCTATGACGTAGCCATCCCCTAAGAAAGGATCTTGATAAATTCCACCCCTAAAGGGTTAATTAACGCGAGCGGAGCCGCGGGCAAAAGCTAGTCATCAATAAATATTTAAATAAAAACTTAAAAAAATATACTTCAACTTCCTCTACACTTTCACTTCAACCATATTATAAATGCACATATGAAATATCCCAATTCAAGTCAATAAATTTAAACATATTATTATAATAGTGGAAAAGAATTTAAGATAAATGAAAAAAATGCATATTTTGCAAGTACCTTGTGTAGTGACCTCATCCTCAGACAAAAATAACGGAACCACATCTCTGTCCAGTTTGATTCCCGGTATAATATTCTTCTGTCTCAGCACCTCAATGAACGATTGTCCATTGTCAGTCTTTTGGTATACGGTCTCGTCAAATAAGATAACAGCTGACACATTTTCTGAAAGTGCCTGTAAATATGAAACGTATGTATTTATTTATTTTTTTGGTTTCAATAATATGACAGTAATTGACAAATTGGATCCAAAAGATCAACCCTCAATTACAGTCCGTATAGTATAGTATAGGTTACAAGAAGTAGAAAAGTATCGTATTACTACGAATTATTAATTATTGTTGTACGATGTTAGTGTTATGTTTCAAATTGTGTACGAGAGTGAGATTTTACACAAACCCAACTCTTTTGTGTGTCTTGTTGATATATATCTATTCTATAAGCTTCGTATTTCAAATACCAAATTTTATTCTAAATTTTCACTTCTTTCTGTTAACCCTTTCGGTTTCCCTTCCTGGCCCTAGTTAGTAGTTTCTTTGTATAGTATATACTATAGTATATACTATACAAAGAAACTATAACTTAGGGTATATACTATAGGGTCAACAGAAAGAAGTGACAACCAAAAAGGTTGGGTATGTGTAAAATCTCACACTCGTACACAATTTGAAACATAACACTAACATCGTACAACAATAACGAATAATTTGTATTACTCTTTCCTACTTCTTGTAACCAATACGGTCTGTAATTGAGCAATATACACATCTTACGACAATTCCCTGATTTCCTTTATCGCCCACAATATGCTTATAATTTTTTTTATATTAGATATATTGAGAAGTCTAGATAACATATATTAAGACGTGTCTTAAGTAATAAATATTCAGAAATCCCAGTCCAATCCCACGTTATAATATTCAATCATAATCCCCGCTATAATGTTATTTGGGTACGGTCTAATATTGCAGAGACTGCTGAGATATATCCAAAACAACATCTAGTTTAAGGCATCCCTCATATTTCCTGCCTTCTTTAATATTTAACAAAAAAGGACTGGGCCCCAATGGGACCATTTGTTCGGGAAATTCGCTTGGCTCCGTAGGAACTTTTTTATTTGCCAACAAAAAGGTATTTTGGGGATATCTGCAGTAACTGGGGTCACTTCGTGCCACGATAAACATTGTTCAGGAGCACTTATCTTATAAGTAGTTTTTTCATGGATATTTAGCGGAAACTTGTAAGAGATTTATAAACTTCTAAATATTTTAGATGGCTATTTCAAATATTAGCTGTGGTAATACTGTGACTTTATCTACACGAAGCCCAGCCATTATAATAGGAATTTAAATTAATTGAAATAAAAAATATATTTGTTTGTTGATGGACATCACCATCTTAAAATGATTAATTAGTCTTAAAAGGTATACATAACCAAAATCTAATATCCAAAATCATAATTAACACATGAAACTTACATCATCAGCTGTAAAAAGAAGTTGCCTGTACCGTCTTCTATTATTTTCTGTGTTCTGCAAGCCCACTGCTGCTAATAATTTTCCAATACCCTCTACAAACAGAAATTTAATGTAATTATATTAGTAATAATTTAAAGATCGATATCAGATGTATTTATAAAACACGGTATAGTCCAGTCACCAATCAATTTAAAAATAATAAAGAATAGAATAGAAAATTTTAATTACAGGGTTTAGAGGCATGACATCATAGTGCTCTGGAATGGCAATGAATTATATCAATATTATTGAATTATGTATGTATTTACTATTCCTATTATGTGACAAAAGTTAAAAAAGATAATCGGTACTTATAATTTTAGTACAGCGGAAGCGACTTCATTCTATTCTATACTAGCTACCCACCCGGCTTCGCACGGATGTACATGTATTAAATATATAAACCTTCCTCTTGAATCACTCTATCTATTAAAAAAAAACACTTAAAATCCGTTGCTTAGTTTTACAGATAAGCATACATACTGACAGCGACCGCGACTTTGTTTTATACTATGTAATAAAGATTTATCGTTTCTCAGTTCGCCACTCTATATTTATTTGATGATTAAATTATTAATAACCCCACCGAAGCTAATGATATTCACTGTCTGGGACCAGATAAGTAGGAAAGGTTGAGAATGAAATTAGGTCAGTCAGTATAGCGTGGGGAATTCATAAAGAATTTATGAGAATGGTTTTTAGGATGTCGGTACTTACCATTTGTCTCATCAACAGCAAGTATTCCCTTTCCTGGTGCAACTATGGCTTCGGCGGTCTTCCTCAGCTCATCTTGGAGCCTAGGGTCAGGGTATGAGAAGGTAGTCGACATTGTGATATACTGAAATTTTACAAAATAAAACATAATTAGTGACGTTGTATATCTCGAGATGTTATCGTTCTGTCAAGGTTTAGTTCAGGGTTTAAGTAAATAAAAATAGTCATTTGTTATTACAATGTAACATTGTTTTTTATATATTACAGAATAATATAAAGGTATATGTATAAAAAAAAATAGTTTGTGTTCGTTAGTCATGATGAAACTAAGAAACGACTAGACTTATATGAAATCCTTTTTTTTTCATTTACACGTTATAATGGATGAATGATAAAATCGGCGAAAAAGGGAAAAATAAATCGGTACCTTTTTATACGATTTTGGGGCACTACTTTTTTCTTAAATTTAATAACTTTTAAAACGTAGTTCACTGGATTATCCTATACGAGTAGGTATATCTTACAAATATTATAAATATTAGTAAGATATACCTACTCGTAAAAGTTTGTGAGTATGGATGGATGTTTGTTACTCTTTTAATTTTGATGAAACTTTACAGTCATATAACTTATATATATCAGAATAACACATAGGTTACAAATTTCATGCAGGTGAAACGCTACTGTAACGTAATTTATTTCATCGATTTCTAGTTTTTTATGTCATAGAACACTTTCTATAGAGGTCATGCCACCTAAGCTATAATTTCACTTACAAATCTCATTCTACAACTGAAACACATGTTACAACGCAAGCTACTTGGCGGCTGAAATATACACTTTTTACAAATGCTGCTTTGTTTAAAGCTGCAATTTACCAACCTTTAGGGAATTATAGTAATTGAAAGCGCAAAATCTATATACTTATATATATAAATAGATAGGTCTTTTTTATCTAAACATACGCATTATTATTATTATTTTAGTATTTTAGTTTTCATTATTATTTTAGTACAAGAACATTAATTTAAATTTATTAAAAAATAAGAAAATTATACATTTGTGAAAAAGATTCTCCCCTGTATAATTAACTTCATTTTCCTCCTTATATTATTAAAAATTTAAAAATTAATCTATAATATTTATTAACGATTAGGCCATTTTAAATATATATTTTATAGCCATAATACCAGATCTCCATACGTTTCTATAACGACAACTATTTTTCAGCGTAGTCATATTTGTATGATAGTAGAATAGAAATTGTCTTAAATTAGATATTGATTTCACATAGTTTCATATAAAATATTACGATTTTATCCCATAGTTTGTTATTCGTAAATTTTATTTCCGCATTTGCGAACTTTTTTACTGCGAATAGGTGTACATATAAGACATTCCCGTGATCTACTAGGTACTATCATCGTATAGGTATAACATTAATGTTTTTTTTATGATTTCCTTATTACTTGCACTTAATAATGAAAATAAACTCTGAACAGACAGACAGACGGATGGCCTGACGGAAAAACAAACGCACAACAAAATAAATTATAAGTCATTTCATTTTTCTACCTATAAAAAAATAACACTCTATTTCTCCATTTAAATAGATATAAATCAAATAGGGTACTATATACAAATACAATACGAATCTTTTTACTGTATCTCAAAAGCGATCTTGTTTAGTTTATAGAACTTGTAAATTAAGAACATAAGAAAATTTTGTATTTAGCTATACTGGCATAAATAAAAAAAAAATAGTGTTGTGCTCACCGAATTTCAGTACTGCACCGGTGACTAAAACAAATAGAACTGAATAAAAACAGATTCCACAGTAACTTAAGATACAGTTATCTGTCAAGATACGGGTGGTGTCATAATGGTGGATTAATTTTAACAACATAATTATCATCAGCGCCTTAGAAACACGCGTTATAGGCACTATTACAACATAACGTGATTATGTCATAGTTGTCAAAAAATATTGTCAAGCTAGTAATTTCATATGAGATAGTAAGATTTTTTTTCGGACTACTCTAATGCTGTTGCCCGCAGCTGGCCTTTACAGCTTCACCGAACGATAGGAGATGAGTGCAGATGGCAACGGAAAGACTTTCGTGAAGGCCAACTACGGATACGACTTTAGTGAACCATGTTAATCGATCCCCGTTTGATAATATCGGAGGGGGTAGTAAGAGATACAGTCCACAGATTTCGTTATGGTGAACATGTTAGTCTATATCATGAGACCAAATTTCTTATTCTTCATTATATTTTACATTTATAAAATTACAATAAATAATTAAGTGTACTGGATCAACGATGTATCAATTTCTAAAGCTATTTATGCATATCATTCTCTACTACTCTTTAATACCTTTATAAACCTTTAGAATATTTTGTGAACTTAATTGTTATGAAAATGTTCTAATTCAATAGTTAAACGCACATTCTACATATACTACTAGATACAAAAAATTCAATACGTGCATTTCGACAAGACCTACTTTCCCGCCTTAATTTTGACAATCTACTTATAACGTAGAAAACCTTTTTTAAATGGAACATTAATATATATGCCCTCTATTTCTTACTGTTTCAAAACTTTAGTAATGTATGTCTATAATGGATAATCGATTTATCAAATCGATCGACTTTCTATAGAACGTTGATATGACATCGTTACACACTTAAGACCCATCGTTACATACAAAAAATCTATGACATTATTATAATAAATATGGCATATTAAAAAGTGTGGCACCTCTAATTTCAATGTTTTTATAGAGTACTAGCTATCCACCCCAGCATCGCACGGGGGTATGTATTTTACATATAAACCATAATATATTCAGATAAATAGCATACCTGGTAATGAAAATTTATTAGTATTAGAATGTTAATATGTCGCTTTCAACATTTCAACAACAACAGAGGCCAATTACGTTCCACGTGTAAAGTGATTTCTGGTATAATTCATGTAAAGCGTGCTTTTGTACCTTCAGCTTTAAACCACAAACAATAGCTACTACTACCTATACTCGAGAACCAACTTACAACAATTATATTGAATGTTAGGAACACGCTGTATGTATGTAAGTCTTGAGCCCAGGGCCATATTAACTATTAGGCAAAGTAGAAAAATGGCTAGGAGACCAGGGCTGGCACAAAATAGATTGAAAACGATACACAGTGCAAAAATTTTTATTAAAATTTATCCCTATTGACCATAGGTATTGAATTATTTTTATTCGATGCAAGCTGTTAATATTAATAAATTTTAGTATTAAATCAAATATTTTTTTATCGTGTGAGCTAATAAAATGTAATATAATAAAAAACTGGCTGCCGATGTCGTCTTCACCGCCACTAGCCTTCCGCGTGATTTTTCGTAACCGAAAAATCCAAATACTTGTCTATATAGAAGTTTAACTTCAATAAATGGGTACTGTTGTTACGTTATTGTGGGTTATATAATTGTGGGCCCGCGTTATGTAGTTTGGGGTAAACGTTTTTTTTTACTATTACCAGCACCACATCAACAATTTGAAATGTAGTTGTTTATTTACAAACAACTGATATATCGATAGTATATATATATATTATGAAGTAAGAATGAGATACCAATATTTAAGACTTTTTTTAAACGGCGATGGCCCAGATTCATTTTATTATCCAAGGGCCCTGATATAGTCAATCCGTCACTGCCTGAGCCATACCATTGCACCATACAACAACACGTGATATACATTATGATACTTATATAATAACAATTTGTACAAGTTCACGAATAAGTAAGATAATAAAACACGTTTGATAATATCATATACCATTGAAAAGACGTTTTAAGATAACCTCCATAATGATATCTCATGAGGTCATGAGTACCATGAAAAATAATGATGGTAGATACAGACAATTACGTCAATTTATAGATATTTAACAAATTCCATTATCATCGCCAATATATTTGCTGTAAGTGGTTCACCATCTAACATAAAGTTACATCTAATTTAAATATAGTGGTTATTTACTCAGTGTTATTTGTAATAACGGTAACAAACTAATTATAAAAAAAGCCAAAAGAAAAAACCGATTAAATTGAATAGAGATTTCTATCTCTATTTAATTTAATCGGTTTTTTAACTACAAAGTACTAGGTAATACATAGTCTTTTTAAATATAAATCAAATACCTAACGCTGCAGTTAGTAAGCATACATATATAGTAGTTCTCAATAATTTTCAGTATGGGGATGAAAAATTGTCAGTAATGTGAAGTAATAATCCCATTGCTAACAATTTACCAAGTCGGGTTGACCTTCACGTGGTTTCGTCGTGGAAACCATCCTGATAATTTCCTGATGGATTTGTCACAATGGGCTAACTGACCTGACCTCATGCTCATCTTGTGATCCTCTACAGCGAGGGTCTTCAACCCACGGCCCGCGGGCCTCATGCTGCCCGCTGCCATGTTTCCTGCGGCTCGCCATCAGCATAGGCCCACTCTCGATAACGACAATAATTAAGTAATAAAAAGTACCTTTAAGTTGTCGAAATTAGTGAAAACTACACAGCTGTGTACGTTCTTTTGTCCCTTTATTATCATAGCCCGTAATTAACTCGACTGTCGGGATCATGCATACAAACAAACAAACGTTCTAAGAAATTCGTTCTTTTGTTTACAAATTGGAATTACTTGCACGTGTAGACAGTTGTTGACCATTTTGTCAGATTTTTTAAATTTTTTTTAGCATATATTCAGATGGCAAACTGTTCTTTAGTCAGTAAGTGCTGAGCGTTGAACGGCCTGTGTTGTGCGAATTTAAGCCAGTACTAGTCGAAAACGCAAAGTTACGGATGAGCGCCGATTATTTCAAGAAAAATGGACGAACTTATATTTATTTGTTTGTGTTGGAGAAAAGCCGATTTGCCTCGTATGCAATAATCGGTGCTGTAAGGGAATATAATATCAAACGTCATTACGATTCCAAACATTCAAGTAAGTTTGCTCTCTTTCAAGGACAACTTCGTATTGATAAGGTGGAGTCCCTGAAAAAACAACTTGAACGCCAGCAGCATTCATTCCGCAAACATAATGAAGACAGTGAGGCAGTAGTAAAAGTAAGCTATATTATTTCAGAAAAAATTGCATGCAAGTCAAAACCATTTACTGACGGTGAATTCATAAAAGAATGTTTGGAGGATGCAGCAGATGTTATTTCCCTTACAGAAATCACTTTACTCCAAAATAAGTTTGTCTGGTGTTACTGTAGCTCGAATAGAAGACCTGGCAATTCGTTTATTACTTGCACTCGACGAGAGTACAGACTTAACTGATACCGCGCAGTCGGCTGTGTTTATTCGCGGCATTGACAGGAATTTTGTTGTCACTGAAGAAATGGCTGCTTTAGTTCCAATGAAAGGCAGCACAAAAGGTAGTGATTTGTATGAATCATTCAATGCTGTCGTAAATAAATATAAACTAAATATGTCAAATTTGGCTGGGATTACTACGGACGGCGCTCCGGCTATGGTTGGAAAAAATGAAGGATTTGTTGCTTTAGTAAAGAAAAATAATCCTCATGTTTCTTTTGTACAGTACCATTGCATCATTCATCAAGAAAACTTGTGTGCAAAATCTGTTAATATCAAAGAAGTAATGAGTATTGTAGTAAAAACTGTGAACTTCATTAAATCTCGAGGATTCAATCATAGGCTGTTTCAGGAATTTTTAAAGGAGATCCATGCTGAATACTGTGACATAACTTATTTCTGCGATGTTCGTTGGCTGAGCCGAGGTAAAATGTTAAAACGAGTTTTTGACTTGTGAAAAGAAATTGCCGATTTTATGCAAAGTAAAGATAAAGCTGTGCCGCATTTCAGCGATGAAGAATGGCGGGCCGATTTAGGTTTTCTTACCGACATCACATCACAACTCAATGACTTGAATCAAAAATTACAAGGAAAAAATAATTTAGTTCACGAATTACTTGATTTTTTAAAAGCGTTTGAATTAAAACTCGAACTATGGATCAGCCAGTTCCAAAGAAAAATTACGACGCATTTTCCTCATCTGTCATTATTCCATATTTCGAATATGGACAAATATATTTCTGCACTTCAGGATCTGAAAACACAATTCCATTCGCGATTCCCTGATTTTCGGAGAGACGAAAAGTACCTGAATTTATTTGCTCGTCCATTCAGTGTTTCGGTTGAAGAAGTTCCGGAAGAATTTCAGATGGAATTGATAGAACTACAGTGCAATTCAACCTTAAAAAACAAAATTGATGTTGATTTGCTTGATTTCTATTCGAAATACGTCTCCATTAGAGATTTCCCCAAAATCAGAGATCATGCACTTAAAACTATATCACTTTTTGGATCCACATATACATGTGAGCAGTTATTTTCACGCATGAAAAACGTGAAATCTAAAATGTGGACCAGAATCACCGATGTTCACCTTGAGAATAGTTTGAGGATTGCAACCAGCAATATTAAACCAGATATTGATAAACTGGTTAAAAATAAACAGTGTCAGATATCTCATTAACCAATTGAATTAAATTGATTTTTATTTGATGTTAGCTCAATAATTTTTTTTTTCTACTTATCTACTTGTTTAATCATCCTGACCATTGCCTATAAAAATACCTATGGTACCAGAAAAAATTTTTTTTTTTGCCCTTGTATTGTAAAACGTTGAAGACCGCTGCTCTACAGTGTAAACCGTTGGCACAGGCGGATGATCCATTTTACCATAATCCATTAAAAAAAACTATTTTCAGTTTAGGTAATTAGGCAATAAAATAGTAAAACAGCAGCCTCAGTGGTCCAGTGGTTTAGCTCACCGCTTTAATAGAATCTACAATGACAGAAATCTTGTTAATAAAAAAGTTTTTTGTATGTAATTCTAATGGCTAACAAACTGACGGCTCAATGGATGGTAAGTGGCAACCATCGCCTATATACTTAAATGAGCAGACCTAGGACTACATGTTAATGTGTGATATATCTATTAGGTGAGGATATCTATACCTACATTGCCATTCCGAAGTATTAAGATGTTGGTATGTCTCTGTATCCTGTGATTTGCTTATCTTATGCTTCAACTGAAACACATCTTACAAAGCAAGCTGGTTGGCTTCTGAAATAGATGAGATCAAGATATTCTTAGGCTTAGTTCGTTCGTTCGAGTGATCTTATGGATTATAAAAAATGTCCTGTGTTACTTTGAAATTTAATATGAAAAACTTCGGCATTGCAACTAAAAATTACGCTATGTAATATTTTTTACGATTTTACATTATTCTGTGATTAAATATTTTATTTTATTGAGCGTGAGTACATTTACACAAAAAGAATATGAACAGCGTCATCTATGTATTGTGGATGCAATCAATATGAATTGCTTGTGCATTGTTTTGTTTCATGATCAACAGAACGTGCTACGTTATCTTAAATTGAAGCAGTTTCACAATTTTCTACTAGATGTCGTTTTATAATCTGCGACAGAAGTTGCTTGCTATCAGCAGACCTTCAAATGACCTTTCAATCGTGTCCTTTCTTCGACATCCATCCAAATCATCCAAACCGTTTGACAGTAATATAAACAGAGTAACAGTTTGGGAGTGTCTGGCTGCGTCTTACACATAAAAAATAATAGTAAGTAATTTTTTTTATAAAACTTGACACTAAAAATAAGGGAAAATGAATAACTTTCTAACGGTAATACCTGTATGATTAGTTAGGTTATATTACTCTAAATATAATACAATATTTATTTTCCGGTTATACGGTATCCGTCAATTAACACTTATTTGAATTAATTAAACGCAAAATAATGTTTGGTTTTAATATAAATACTTTTTAAGGTGTATATATGATTAAATTGTTTATGACGAGGAGATTCTTTTTATAATATTAAAATACATTTTTTATTCTTTATTCGACAATATTAGTGAATATTGTCTTATTTTTAAATTATATCTTGTTATCTAATTTTTAAATTATAACTTGTTAGTAGTGTTAAATTAAATAAAGAAATATCTTCACGTTATGTTGAATATTAAACATTATTTTTCATTTACATACAAAATAAATAAAAGTGATGAAATATTAGGTGCCTATAAAGCCTATATTTAAGATCTGTCAATATTTTATTAATGTTACAGTTAATATTTTATATAAAACTATTACTTTTTTTGTTTTTTGTATATACTTGACACGTTGTTCTTTTCCGGTGACCTTTCAAGGTTACTGTCTTGTAAGAAATGAGAGTAAAAGTAGTAGTTGATAGGTAGGTTTTCAATATTTAATTTTATATTATTCTCAACCAGAATGTGCATTTATCTTACCAGGCAAGAATTAAATCTTTTATTTTAAGCAGTTATAATGATAGTAGATATATTTTTTTATTCAAACGCAATAACATCCTACCTTCTAATAATAATACAATTATTATTCACCTATTGCTATTATATATGCTTTTGATAAATAATAAAATCTCGAAATTCGATTATAACTTTAATTTATACATATACCTGGCACAACACTATTCGCTGTCAACTAATTAGTGTCGTTGACCTCTTAAATTATTTTCCAATTTCAAACTTTTATTTATTTTTAAATAAGAATTACTTTGAAAACAAAGAAAAACTGACACAATTGCTGTGGTCAAGGTGAGTTTATTACAATTATATTAGCCGTAATGTCGAGTATATTTTTCTGATAAAATTAATTTTAAGTGAAATTTAAAATACAATGCCTCCAAAAGGCAAAAAGGGAAAAGGTAAAAAAGGACCACCTGAATCAGGATGGATGCCAGGCTTCGGGACGAAGGGTAGGCCTTTGATTTTAAAATTTGCGGAATATAAATTCCAAACGCCGATAGAGTCACGTACCTACCTCTGCAAAGTCGATCTATTCTACGTTGATGATTAATATTAATATACTGTGACTAACGCAAAAATACGAGGTAAAATGTGTTTATGGAAAGCAAAAATCAATGGAATAACTGTGTCATAAACTTAGCGTTGTTTTAGTGCTTATAGTGAAGGTATTGATTTTATCTGCTGATTATAATAATTTATCTATTTACTGTTCCGTGTTGTTTGACCCGTTTATTATCTGCTTTTATTTCCTAAGTCCATGATAAATTTATTTTTGCAACTATAGTGCTAAATATTAACAAACATGATCAAAGGCAAGGTTAATCGTTAAGGGCACACTTTCAAAATTTGGTGCTCCTGTAAAACTTTTCTGTAGCGAATGTGGAATTTTTATAAAGTGTAAAACCTCTATACAAAATGTGCAATCTCAGAATATACACAAGTTTTTCAGATTTCCATTTAAATATAGCTCTTTAACAGATGAATATACAGTTGAACAAGATTTTGATATTTTATCTTAGCGACTTTGAAAGTTAGTTTTTTCATTAAGTAGCACCATTTTCTGGTACCATTCACTGGTTATTTGGTACCTTTCTGGTAGCTAAGTTGATTTCAATACTAATCAAACTATATGTACAATTATGACTATTCTTCCGTCTATGCTGGTACTGAAATTATTACTCGTTCTATCCTTGGGTGTTCTTTGGTGAAATACAGAATTCAACCAACCTGATGCCAAACAGCAATTCATTGTCGGGAAATCAATGGCGCATTATAACTGACACAATTGTTAGTTGATCCATCTTGTACACATAGCCATAAAATATGACTATACATTTGTCACTGGATCCATCTCATACACATAGCAATAAACTGACTATAGCACACAGGAAGTATGTCACTAGTGCAGCTAGACTAAGATGAAATAATTTATAGTTTATAGTTTTTGATTGTTGTGGAGACACTTACATAATATTGACTTTGAAGTTATTTGTCTCTGTGTTCTTATCTGGTAACATATCAATATAAAAATATTTTAATGTTATTTCTGTCCTATATATAACCTGCCTACTTGTAATAAAAGTTTTTTTGTGCTTTTTATTAATGTTGTTATGAATATAATTATTGATTGGGCTTATTTCATTATAACTACTCCTATCTGCTACACGTTTAGTGGTCTTGTAGAAAATAAGTGTGAAACTTTGCAATGTCAAAGACAATAAATAAAATTAAAAATAAATATGATAATGGTGATCTGGAACGGACTAACCCAAAGAGAAGGAAAACTGATGGTATTTTAAAAACAGTGATTTTAATATTTTTTAAGTATACATGGAAACCAAATTGAAAAATCTTTTGAGTGGATTTCTTAAATGTTTTTTATTAATTATTTTTTTATTTATTTAACTTAATGCACACAATACAAAATAGAATTTTGTATTGTGTGCATTGAAGTTAAATATACTATGTATTAAATATACTATATTATAGTACAGTCCATTTGGCGGATGTAACACTATGCAGCATATTATTAATTATTATATCACTGCGTAAATGCTGTCATAAATAAAACACAATATAAAATGTTGTCAGATTACATGTTAAAGTTAGACCATTTTTCTAAAACAATGTTTCAAAATCATTCTATTTTAATTTTTCATAAACATTTTACATCTTTATTGTTAGACCATTTTTCTAAAACAATGTTTCAAAATCATTCTATTTTAATTTTTCATAAACATTTTACATATTATATATATATATAATACTTGTGATACTATTTGATTTGAGGAAGAAGTTTTTATATAGAAATATTAATTCATTCTATTAGTTAAAACTTGTTCACGATTTTTAAATAAAGTTTTAATGTTATGTATGTTTCTGCAGCCACAATGACTACCTACTTCCAATACCCCACCCCCGAGCTTCAGGAGGAGCTGAAGAAGATCGCCCAAGCCATTGTTGCTCCTGGCAAGGGTATTCTTGCAGCTGATGAATCTACAGGTTAGATTTATTACAACAATTCTTTACACACATTTAATAAAATTTATTTACTATTGATACTAAATTTTATACTATAATTCTTAAATTTATTATGTGAGAATATTCCTGATGGCTCCAGTGATATAGCGGTTTAACACACCAATGGTCGCAGGTTCAATTCCTCGCACAACACAAACATTTGTATTCATGAGTATGTTTGTATCGGTCTGTGTGTTTTCTATGTATAATATGTATTTACGAAAAAAATATTTATCTATGTATTTATATCAGTTATCTAGTACCCATAACACAAGCTTTAGCTAGCTAGGTCTAAATGTGCTGTGTGAATTGTTCTGAGATTATTTATTATTTATTACTATTATTGTTATTATTTATTCCTGAAATTATAAGATAAGTACCTTGACATCTTAGTCCCCTGGAATGGCAACATATGAGTGGTACTACTGGTGTCGCATGAACCATCAGTTGGGCAGTCATCTTATTTGCCATTCCAATTACAGAGAAATTATTTAGTTCTTGATTGTCTTAAAAATTGTTTCTATTATATTATGTTCTTGTGATTGGTGACATGAATAAAGCCTATTACACACTAAACGATTACTCGAATGACAAACATGCCCGGTAATAATACTTCATGCACGGGATTTTTCACTTCTATGTTAAACATAGACACCTACATAGTACACAATGAGAAAATTTGGTAAATATTAAAAAAAATTATAAGTTTCTTGCCAGTTCTTCTAGATTGAATTTGTATACTGAACTAGACTGGTAGAAAAAAATATTAATACAAATAATTTGCCGTTCCATAAGCGGTTAATGCCCTACATGAATAAATGATTTTTGACTTTGATTTTGAATATGTTGTATTATGTTTAGGGACCATGGGCAAGCGTCTCCAGGACATCGGAGTTGAGAATACAGAAGAAAATCGCCGCAAATACCGCCAACTTCTCTTCAGCTCTGATGCGGTAACCTATACTTTTTATGTACCTAATTGGAATGATAAACAGACTGACAAGCCATCTAACGCTAAACGGTAATCATCACCTATATACATGAACAGCAACACGGGACATTATGTAATCACGTGTCACCCGTGATATCACCCATGCTTTGCCATTCTGAAGGACTGAGATGTCATGCATTTTGATTTGTAATTTAACTGCTATATCTATACTCTGTACTGATTAGGGTTCATGATTTCTCGAGCTTTTCAATTTCTTGGGTCTCGAGAATTCTCGAGGTTAATTTCTCGGGTCTTCTCGGGTTGTCGAGAAATTTACATTTACGTACGTTTGGTTTATTTTTTGTTCCAATAACGTCAAAAAACTCAGTGGTTTCATTTGAGACGAAAATCACTGCAGTTTTTGTTAAATATTAATTATAAAATTTAACTATAAAATTAATTATAAAACTTTTATTGAGTAGGTATATTTAAAAACATTATACATATTATGAAGAAGCCATTTTTTTTAAATACTGAAATATATTAGGTTCTTAAATATGAAATTAGCGTTTTGTCGTACTGGCCACTTTGATCTTAAATATCTCCTCTTTGGTTAGAAATTTCAATTTCAAATTTATACGGCTATTCACTCATGCATTTGTTTTTCGAAAACCGTAATACATGTGCTTGGTTTTTTCTTTGGGTCACTCAGCTTACAAAATGGAAAACTTAAAATATCGCGTCAATATACATGAAAGAAAACCTTAATATCTTGTATTATTGTGCCGCTACGCAATACAACAAACGTCAATTTAATTTCTATATAGGTACTTGATTTCTCGAGTTCTCGACTTTTCTCGAGCTTGATTTACCGGGAACAGAACCCAAGGATTTCCCGGGAATTCTCGACCCGAGAATTCCCGGGAATGAACCCTAGTACTGATATATACTTGTATATAGTAGTTTTCTTGTCTCAAGATCACCAGTTTTTTTGGAAGATAACCAGCCTTATACAACTCCTGCTTCACATTTCGTGATCATCTTCGCATAGGATGTCTTTTTCGCCGATCTTTCATCCGACGTTCTTTCCTCATGCCGGAATCAATATATTCACTTTCTTTTTACACCGACAAGCTCATGAATTTGTTTATTACCAAACGAATACCACTATAGAAATAATATACAGTTTTCGAAGTAGTATGTAGTAAGTTGCTTGTATTTTTTTTTATAATTGCTTGTATTATACAAGCATTTTTAATACAAAATGCTCAAAATCTACCACAGTCCTCCTTTACTTAATACTAGACGGCTACTACAGAGGTGAATGCACTCGTATCTTGTTGCATTACTGGTCTGGAAATCAAGTTCTCGCAACTCAGTTGGAATTCATAATATTGGTTTCGAGATATACATAACATTTATGAATTCCTGGTACTAATATTAAATTAATAAGGTTCGCCTGTTTGATTTGATCTGGGTATTTTTGTAAGGTAAATAAAAATGCATTCAATCAAAGTATCGAAATTAAATAGATAGAAAAAATAAATTTGTTATTAAAAAAATAATACAGAATGATACTTTCTTTTTATTAAATTTTTATTCTAGATATTTGTTATTATTAAAGGTAAACACTTTCCACAGCTATCTCTATCTCACCTATGTATTTCTCCCGCTAGAAGTTTACTCTACAGATTAGTAGGAGGGTGTTGTTTGCCGCACTGATCATATCTATGGCGAAGTTTATGTACTAAGTTAAAACCATACTAAGAAGGTCACTTTAAAGTTTTTTTTTATTAGAAATTAAATAAATTATTACTCATTACAGGCAATTTCCGAGAACATTTCCGGAGTGATTCTATTCCACGAGACCTTGTACCAGAAGACGGATGATGGCACACCCCTGGTGTCTCTATTGGAGAAACGCGGCATCATTCCTGGCATCAAGGTCGACAAAGGTGTCGTACCTCTTTTTGGATCGGAAGATGAATGCACCACTCAGGGTAAGTAGTAACTGTTTTGGAACAACTGACATGGTTAACTTTCTTGTCAAATTGCCGAAAAAGAATAATATGAACAATTCCAGGTGGAAGTAGGATTTGGTGTACCATTACGACTAACCCTTATTAATGAAAGCATATACCCATGGAAACAGGTCACAACAGGAGTGAAATAAAAAAAATGTTACTTAACCAGAATCTTCCATATGCGATATTGGCACTTTCCGTCACTTTGATTTATTTCTACATTGCGTCACCTATCTTATCTATTTCTTATATAAAATATAGAAATAATTAGGTGCTCGTTTAACTTATCATTTTTAATTCTTTTGACCGAGAGTTTCCCCAAATAGGTCATTGTATGAGTATGACTGTTCAAAGTCCAAGCACCGTAGACTATCCCAGAAAGAAGCTTCTATTTGTGCAGATTTCTGGAAAGTATACTAGGGGACAATAAAAAATAATAGTAATGAACTACATGTAAAACTCTTTCACTTTTCTGTGTTCCATATGACATGAACTTTATATATAATAATTAAATACAGATAAAGTATTATATGTCTGTTAATTTTAAACTTTCGTGTTTAATATACATTATTTAAATTAATTATTTAAATATTAAATACCTTTATTTGCCATAAAATTATTCGTGTTAAGACTCGGTTAATAATTTAAATAATGTATATTATATGTCTGGTTCTAAGCTAAAGAGAACTACTACTGTAATTTTTACAAAACTACCAGATATTAGTAAGTACATTTTTTCAAATATATATGCAACTTAATTAAATAACAGACCAACACAAACTGTCACACAAATTAAAGTTTACTTTGTCCGGGTTAGATTTCGAGACTATTGGTAGCTAAAAGTAGGGATACCATAGTCATATAGTTGTGATATTCTGTCCTTTATATACTTCAAATATAAATAATCTTTATTGAAATAAACTTAATATAAACACTTGAATATTCAAATAATATTTTTATAATTCTAATGCTCGGAATCGGAAAGCAGACACAACATAAGAAACTGTGTTCCTCTTTTAAATAAATGAATGTCATACAAAATCCTAAAGATGCAGTACATATTTAGGATTTTGTGTGAACAAAATCCTAAATATGTACTGCATCTTAAATATAATCCAAACTGCCATATAGCAAGATTGATAAAAGTAAATGTAATAGTCATTTGAGTGACAAATATATCAGTAATAGTTATCAAGACCAGTCCCTTCATGCAGCATCTGTTCATCTATATAGACAACTGCTAATAAAATACATGTAGGCAGTCGTATTGTTTGCCAATATACGGTCATATACAAAAGGGTTATGGGCTATATTTTTATCGAAATTAATATTTTTTTTTGTACAATCAGAAATAACAAATGATCCATAATATATGAAGAAAAGGTCATTTATTTTATAAAAAAGAGATATTATATCGATTTATTAAATTCTACAGTATAATAAAATTACTATCGTGTAAATAATTTAATTTCGGATAGTGCCACACCACAACATTCAAAAAATGTAAATAATGAAGAAATATGTCACAAGTTAATAGTTTTTTTTTAAGGCTTGTTTATTATTATTTAACATTGGATATTGACTTTAATTTTTGTAATTTATCAACTTGTTTGAGCCGTAAAACAAATTGATAAAAAAAATCGCTTGTTTGACTATCTATCTACACACATATCCGTATATGTTATGGTTTTGTTCTCTGTGATGGATACAAAACGCACGCGATGTGTTGATTGGTTGTTATTTGAAATGATAATTATATCTTATATAAGTATTAAATACATTTTTTATGATACTGAGAATTTATTATATTCAAATGCAAAATGTTATATTTAAAAACATTATTGCATTTGAGTATATTATGTATTTATTTATTTTTAGTTGAACTGGGGTAGACTTTCTATAATGTCATCTGCTTGGGTACCTCTGTCGTACTTATCATAACGTAATTACTAGTTATGAGTCCTCCGATATATGTAGTAAGATACAGTTCTTAAGTGGTAAGTGTATAGGCGACAATTTATTTATAGATCATCAAGCATACCTTTTCTACGTCTTCAGAGTTATGCTACCCTGGTGAACGTATTGTTTGATAAATAACGATATTAATCGCATCGAATGCATAGTTTTTGAGCCTGTACACTAATCAGAATAATTGCAATTTATAAATCTTTAAAAATAGTCTTCTTTTTTCAAAACATACTTATTCTATCTTTATCTAGTTATGCTACTCTGGTAAAAGTGAACTTATTGTTTCATGAATATTGAAGGAATAGTTTTTATTTGACTTAGTTTTAAAATTAAAAAATAATCTATATTTGTTTTAGGTCTTGATGACCTCGCCCAGCGTTGCGCACAATACAAGAAAGACGGTTGCCACTTTGCAAAATGGCGCTGTGTATTGAAGATCGGACGCAACACTCCATCTTATCAGGCCATTTTGGAGAACGCTAATGTCTTGGCCCGGTACGCCTCGATCTGTCAGAGCCAGCGCATCGTGCCTATCGTTGAACCCGAAGTTCTTCCTGATGGTAAGTGACATCTGCAACTATTTTGTGTTTTCCTAGTAAATTTTGTATTAATAAAACATTTTTATTTTTGATGAATTGAAATGGATGATGATGAAATGGTGCTACCGTCTGTCGAGACACTAGCGCATGAGTATAAATTCAGTCACGTTAGTTAGTACATTGTAATTAATTCTCCAGGAATTAACCAAGTGGCCTGACCTTTGCCTACGCATCATAGTCTCCATTATCAACACACAACCAATATGTTGCCACATTTTGGAGTGGATAATCTATAAGAGATATAAAAGTGTATACTTGTATTGTAAATAGTAAAACGTAAACTTAGATTTGTTCCTTGACTGCTTAATGTATAATTGTCTTTAATAATAACTTGATCATATTTGTTTGTGATGAATAATGCACTTTTATTCTAGGTGAACATGACCTTGATCGCGCACAGAAAGTCACTGAGGTCGTCCTGGCAGCTGTGTACAAGGCGCTCAACGACCACCACGTCTACCTTGAGGGTACCCTACTCAAACCTAACATGGTAAGGCAGTTTGACTTATTAATACTTATTTATTCTTTATACTTTCTGGTGACTTTGGCCACTTTTTTTTAAATGCCTATATCCTTCGCGATACAATCTGTCTTCCCGCCAAATTTCAGGAGGATCTGTTAAGGCATTTTTACTGAAAAGGTAACAAATAGGTAGATCTAACAATTTTAATACTAAATTTGGATTACATTCTAAAATTGTGTATAATTGACGAGCCATATAGCATTTTGTATCATTATGAATTATTATTGTTTCTATGCCAGTGAAAGGTCTCTGTCCTGCTTCCTAATTTCTTTATTAATCTTTAGATTATAGAGTAGCCATTAAGATGCTGTCTATTTCACTCTGTTCATGTCCACCACTCATCATTGCCTCAGATATGAAAAACATACTTCAATGAGTTTTTATAATTTTAATAAAATACGAATAAAAATGGGTATTTAAATTGACTAGATGTTTCAACTTGGTTTCAATCGTAATAAACACATTGGATTACAACAAAGTAAGGAACTGAAATAATTGTATCTAATTTTCTTCTCTAGGTGACTGCTGGTCAGTCCTGCAAGAAAACTTACACTCCATTGGACGTTGCACGTGCCACCGTCACTGCTTTATTGAGGACAGTTCCCGCTGCCGTACCTGGTGAGTTATGATCAACATTGTTATGGTACCCTAGTATATGATCTGATTTATCAAAGCCAATGACTTAGCCCAATAGCAGAAA
The DNA here is from genome assembly GCF_030625045.1 of Achroia grisella. Lineage (NCBI taxonomy): Eukaryota > Metazoa > Arthropoda > Insecta > Lepidoptera > Pyralidae > Achroia > Achroia grisella. The sequence continues at coordinate 1,595,568 of NW_026712795.1, read as the reverse complement.
TTACTTTGTAATTCACAATGATAGTGGGTATTTAAACAAAATTGTTTATGATTAAGTTAGCCACAGGTAGACATTATTCAAAGTCGCCTGGCTCGCCTAAATCTACAGTTAAGAAGCTAGTCTAGTAGATGAGACCATAGTGCTCACATATAAAGGCAACAGTTCAACTTCCCATCAGATTGACCATCACTTCGATTTCAATTTTAATTTCATAAAAAAATTTGGATTAAGATTCTTCAAATATAATCCGAAATTTAAGGTAGAGTTGTCTAAGAGATTAGATAGAAAATTTGTGTGGTCAGTCACTAACATCAGTATATCTACTATTTTAGTTACACATAGATCATAATCTATGTTCGTTGGTTTTATTACATCGCCTTTTTTATATTTCAGGCATCACATTCCTCTCTGGTGGTCAGTCAGAGGAGGAAGCATCAGTACACTTGAACGCCATAAACTCAGTAGATCTGAAAAGGCCGTGGGCCCTCACCTTCAGCTTTGGACGCGCCCTCCAAGCCTCTGTCCTCCGTGCCTGGGCTGGCAAGCCCGAGAACATTCTTGCTGGCCAGCAAGAACTGCTCAAGCGTGCTAAGGTGAGGTTCTATGTTAACAATTATGTTAATAGATAGAAAATACTAATAAACCTCACAGCCATAATATAAAGCCAAATAATAAAGAATTCACACAGCCCTTCCAATCCCAAGCTAAGCAGAGCTTGTGTTATGGGTAATACACAAGTGCCAGAATATTTTTTTTTTATAGAGTATATACAAACAACTCCCATACCAATACATACAATCATACTCGGGAAAACAAAGGATCGAGTCCGCGATTATCGGAAGTAAGGCATTCTGCCGAAAAGCCTAGACCACCGAAGGCTTCCTATTTTTCTTTTAGATTGGAATAATTCTCGATTATGTATTTCTGTATATAAAATAGAGAAAGCTAGATATCTTACTGGTCATTTTTTGTCATCGAAATTGAGAATTGAGGGAATGGTCGTATAGAAAATAAAGTTTCCAGTTCTATATTTATATTTCAATATATCTAGATTCTAATAAAGTGTAAATTTTTTTAAATGCTGGCTACTTCCTGCAAATTCATCTGCTTTTTTAAACAAAACATGTCTAGCCTATGTCTGTCCTCGAAGTATTATCTATTTTCATACTAAATTTCATTTAAGTCCGTACACCCATTTAGTAGTGAAGAGATAATATTAATTTTCTCTTCATCTTACAAGAGCCAACATAATAGACCCATGGAGTAGATATGTCTTAGTTTAAAATTTTTAGTTTTACACTAGAATACATTACTAATTTGTTCTTTTTCTTCCTTCATCATCATCATCACGCCATCGTCTGATCACCAATGGCGGCAACAATGTGGATTTATATCGCAACTGCACACCACGCCCTACACTGATTCTAATTTTAAATTTGTTTTTTTTTTTAATACAATAACCAGGCAAATGGCCTAGCGTCTACAGCCAAATACCAGGCTGGATCTATTCCTTCTCTAGCTGCTGGAAAATCTAACTTTGTTAAAGCGCATGCTTATTAATAATTTTATTATATTATTAAAAGCTATAATTGACAATATCGAATTAAATCTGTGGCCTTTTTTTACAAAAGGATTTTGTTTGATCCATACTTCGTAAAGTTTTATTTTCGCTAACTCAGACAACTTATTTAGCATTAATTAAAATTAAAACGCAGCTCAAAGTTTTCTAAGTTTCTCATAAGTTTTTCGACATATTAGATATTTATTAAGTTTATTTTATAGAAATCTAATTTCAGAAACGTTATTTACTTAATAAGGATTTTCACAAATTTATTCTTGTATTTTTCGGTTATCTTTATGTTCTAGTCAGGCATTTTTTTATAAATTCTATTTTTGAAAATTTATATAATATTCTTTACAATTATAAATGACGCAACAATGCGCTTCAAGAATATGTGTTCATTCTCAAATGAGAATCTATATATTTTTTAAGCTACATGCGATATTTAATTATTTTAAAAAGAAGACTTCCTTCTAACTAAACCTACATCACTAGTACAGATATTCGGCTAGAACATTTTAGTGCCTATAAAATAGTTAATATTATAGTTTATTCACGCGTTTACTGTAGTACTTGTTATCATATTATTAGAATTCATTTTTCATTAAATTAGATATGTATTAACTGCATGCTCAATTCACAATTTGTGATGTGTGTGTGTGAAAATATAATAAATATTATATTTTTTTAATTTTGTTTTTTTATGTTTCCATGTTGTTTCTTTAACTCATCATTATCATCATCATAACCTAATTCCTGTCCAAGTGTGTCGTGTATGTCTCTTTCTAGATTATCAAACGTATTTGTTGTATTCATAAATCCTACCAGTGGTAAGTTAAAAAAGAATCCCGTAATACCTTCCCTTTGGGGCGGTAAGGCCCGTGGTATTTTGTCCGATCTGCCGGTACCACTTAAAAACCCACGAACTGTTTAAAATGGGAGTGAGTATAAATGTAAAATTATTCCTGAATCTAACATTTAGTATATTATTTAAAAAGGGAACTTCGATATGTAGCTTTTTTAGATAAAAAAGCTCAATTAGATAAATTCTCGGATGATGTAGCTACGTTACAGAAACATAATTATGTAGATAGTATATAATAATGACAAATAATAACCCAGGACAAAAGCATACAGCGACATCTAGTCCCTAACGATGCCAAAGCTTGTGTTATGGGTACTAAAGAACTGATTAAAATATTAAATTTTTTAATTATATATGATAATTAAAATCCGTCCAGCTGTTTGGTAACGAGTAACAGGTAATAGACAGATACTTTCTCATTTATATTCATATATTGTCACATGAGAAAAAATACTATTAGCTATTTGTGTAGTACAAAATAATGTAACGGTGAAGCGATCACTGCGCCCCTTAAATTGCGGCAAAATAAAGCAATATGAATGCAATGCTTTATTAGCACTATGCTACAATTAGAGATACTTATTGATAAAAAGTTCAACATTTTATCAAAAGATGTCGCTACGTGTTTGAAATGTAATGTGATGACCAAAAATGTGCTACTTTGTACCAATTGCAATTTCTAATTGACAGGGGTTTGTCTATGTCTAACATAATATAAACTCCAGATTCCAATATTTTATATAATAATGTCGAAGTAGTTACCTAGATATAATGTTTATAAAAGTCCTTTATTTCGGTACTAGCTGACCCGCACAACTTCCTCTTTGTCACACTTCACATTTATCATTATATTTCATCCAGTTTACATAATATCTTCTAAATTATAGCGTATGTGTTATTCAGATGTATAAGCTACATTAGTGTAAAGATCATGAAAATCCGTTCAGTAGTTTTTGCGTGGAAGAGTAATAAACATACATCCAGATCTCTATATCTCTCCATACTCGCAAACTTTCGCGTTTATACTAGTTTTAGTATTTACCTATATCTTCAATATACGCGAGCTAAATTAGAATTAGATAGGTACTATTTTCCACGAATGATAAAACAAATGTTTTATTAAATAGTAATTGTAATTGATTTGTAAACAACTCGTCGGTTTTGTTTTCAACTACCTGTAAAATTATTTTATCTGAATATAGTTTAGTTTTCTCCCCGACATTTCAAACTATAATTGAATAATAACTATTACATAAATGGTATCTATATTTACCGTGATTGTTGAAATACCGGATGTTAGTGAACTTGCCAAATATTTGTGTGCAATTGTTAAATCCTGAAAAAAGTTTAAAACCGTTCATAATACCTGTTATTCATACTTACTCATTCTTATTTGCTTAACTCCCGTATTCTTATGGCTTGCGCAATAACATTTTATTGTTCTAATTATAATTAATAATAATAAGAAAAATTGTGGTTAACAATGTTCGTATATATATAAAACTTGTACACACTGTCTGTTGAATGAAAAATAAATAAATAAACACAAACATATACAAAATATTTACCATTTAAAAAAATAACGAAAAATTGACCAAATTAATTATTACAGTGTTTTATCACTCTTTTGCAAAGAACGGTAGTACAAAACACTAGTTAAAATTAGTGATAAGACATATAAAGATTTTATATGTAAAGATATTAAAATATGTTATAATTTTTAACAGAAATAACTTCAGCTTTGAAGATGTTACTCGAAAAGATTCGATTCCTCTTTCCCCATAAATAAAAACTAAACTAATTACTTGTTGCTCCCGTCAAGACGTCCATTCAAATGATGAAATTTACTGTTTATTAATCGTTTAAGTACAAAGATAAGGTTGTTCTGATCTTTGAACTAAATTATCTCGTTGGCAAACAATCGCCCAGTGAGAAGTGAGGATTAAGGGCATTAAAATGCCGCTGCTACACTAAATAACAACGGAATTCTGGCATGGTATTTTTATAGAGGCTTTAATTTGACACATTTTATTGCACCCGATAATAAATGAATTAGTAGAAATAAATAAAAAGATTTTTTCTTCAAATATATTTTTTATAAAATTTTCCTTTAATATTTATTAGATATTAATATTATAAATGTCAATCTGTGCCTGTCTGTCTGTTACTTTTTACCAAGTGAATGCCTGAGCAAAGTTGAGAGTACATGTAGATATGTAGACCGTACCACGGGGACTGATTTAGGACAATTTTTATTTTAGTTATAACTATCAAGTTTCATTTTTCGATTGTTTTCGTTATAATTTTTCCCCGATTCGAACAAAAATAGATTTACGTCATTATTGTTTTTATTATGAGGCGGGTTTTAACATCATTGCTCACTACTTTAATCCTAATTCCCGCAAACAAATCCACTCCGATCGATCACTCATCCAATTTAAAGGGAGATCGAAATTACGACGGCCTAAGCCGAGGTTGGGGGTGGGAGCTGGCATTCGACGCTGCATAAGTCCTTCCGCGGGTGTATTCGCTCGTGTATATATTGGATCTGTATACGCCTCCTATCGTCCGGTGAAGCTGTAAAGGCCAGCTGCGGCCAACAGCATTAGGGTACTCCAAAAAAAAAACTTTTTCTTTTTTTTTCTTGTTGCAATCAGTATGTTGTTAATCGTCCTGTTTTGTATCTTTTCAGGCCAACGGACAAGCGTCGCATGGGAAATACGTAGCCGGATCTGTCACAGGTTTGGGCGCCGATGCAGGCCTTTTTGTTGCAAATCACGCATACTAAATACATGCACATTAATATCACAGTTATAAAATGCAGTTACGTTGAAAAAATGGACATTGCGTGAAAAAGTATTTTATAGATACCAATTTATAACTGGCTGACAATATTTAGAAAACTACTTTTGTGATAGAACAGAAAAAATAAGTGCATTCTTTTTTTAATTATGGCGCAATTACAATGTGCCTGTATTTATTTGTTACCATATTTTCTACTATAGTTTAGTAGTATTAATGTTATTATAAGTTGTTTCATCAAATGATTGCATTAGCCCACTATAACTGTTGAGATTATAAAAATACTTTAGATTGATGAAAATATATGTACATTTCCTTGATGCATCACATATAAGCACAGATTGTAGTTATTAGCCTATATTATCATAAATATTGCCATACACTCAATTGCAAAAACTACTAAATAAATGAAATTGTGATCCAGTGTTCTAAGTTTTTGAAAAAATGTCACATATAATATTTATTTGTAGTTTTGTGCAAATTTTATTGTTTACTGAGATTGTTATAAACAATATGTAATTATTGTAATAAGTAAGTAGAATCATGTAACTTTTTTAATATCGTTATCATATAGTTGTATAATATATTTTGATACTTGTAAGATTATTATATACTTTATCAAATATATTTAGAGGTTTCATTCAAAACTCTTTTTGATATTACACATTAAGGTTGTTATTAAGATTGCTATAACTTCACACATACACCGTTATAACAAAGAGTTCTCCACATACCTCATGCAACTTTTTACGAAGAGTTCGTAAAAAGAAGAGAAAATACTGATGTATATATACATCATCATGCTTTTAAGGGTTAAAGGCGATAATATTTTTTAATGATAATGGAATGGTTCACTCGCCTTCTCTAACGGTCTGCGCTGGAGTAATAAATAAATAAATATCCCTAGACAATTAATACAACGCCATCTAGTCCCACGGTAAGCAGAGCTTGTGTTATGGGTACTAGACAACTGATATAAATACTTAGATTTTTGTTTTAAAAAACAATATACATATAATATATCCAGACCGATACAATCATACTCATAATAAATTAATTATTCTCCTTATGATGATGATGATGAACTTGTCACAGAATATGTTGCAATATTTACAACATACTCTGTGACAATTTCGTAATAATTCCTCCAGCTGTTATTTTTTTATGTATGACAATGGAATAGTACACCCGCTTGTGCTGACGATTCCAAGAATTTATCACAATGGTTTTCAGGGGGAACCGCGTGAAGGTCAACCTGATATGGTACATTGCTAGCAATAAGATCATAAGTCCACATTACTACAACAGTCCCCTTTCCCCCCTCCAGCTGTTATTGTGTTCAGGCAAACCTTAACACAAACAGATAAACAGTTTTTTTAACATCATGATTTCATAAAGTGTGCGGGAGCCGTTTCAATCGTTTGAAAGAGAGAGAGAGTTAGGGAAACACTTAGAAGTTTTCGGGTAGGTATGTACATCAACACTCGCCTTCACCGCTCGTGTTTCTCTCCCTGCCCAGCGCATTTAGGTAGGAGCCTGCTAATGCATCTTTTGATACACGTTCTATTATCTTACCGCAGTTCTAGACAGGCCAACATCTTTTAAAATATTTTAGAGTCACTTCGCCTCACCGACTTCGTCTTTTAACTTCCAACTCATATAACTTATTGTAGTTCAGCCATATGTCGTAAGTAAATAAAAACTTAAAAACTACGCGCGGATGAAAGCAATCCCTTTATTTCTAATATCGCAGAACATACCTATTTCATAGTATTCATAGGTCAGAGACCTCCTGAACGCTTTAAATATCATCAAAATAAATCTAAATACTCAAGTAATACCGGGAATCGTTTTCCACAAGCGTGTTTCGATTAAAAAACTCATTAACCACGTTTGGATCCGATTTCACATCAACTTTGTACTTATTGAAGCGACTAATAAGTTGAGGGGGAGGGGATTGTTAGTAATGTGGATTGATGACCCTTTGCTAGCAGCGTACCATGTCAGATCCTCGTGAATTTATCTTGATCGTAAATTTCTTCCAAAATTGCTAAGTTGGACTATGTCTTCATGGTAGTAAGGACATGATGTCCTCCTGCCTATCATCCCCCGACGACCGTTAGCGTACTCGGATACGCCATACCATCTATCATACAAACATATATAACACATTTGTATTAGCGTACAAGAATTAAAAAAAAATGACAGGAATATGTTTGGTGTTAGTATAACCTAGTGTTGTAAATTTTATTAATTCGTTACGTGGGGCAAAACTACGTCATCAGCTTGGTGGTACCACTATGTAACTTTCTACAAAGCAAGCTATTGATGTATAATTAGAAACTGTAATAGCATAGATTTGATACAATCATACTCATGAATACCATTGTTTGTATCGTACGAGGAATCGAACCCGCAGTCCATTGGAAGTAAAGCGGTGTCCTAAACCGCCAGACCACCAAAGGTAATCAAATCTATTATAGGGTAAGTACATATACATGACGTAATGTCCTTAGTTCTGGTCATGTATATAAGCGAAGGTTGCCATTTACCACCTTTAGGGCCGTCTGCTTTCGTACCATTCCTATTACATACAGATTAGTAATAATAATAACAAAGACATTTATTCAGCATTATAGTAATATTCTTATTTACTATATATTTTATTTAATATTTACTATACAACATACGTACAGATAACAAAAGAAAATAAAACATGATTATGACCATTTCATAAATAGGTATGAAAATTAATCTAGGCATAAATGCTATTTTCATGAATGTACGTAGTAAATTTTGTATATTATTTAATCTAAAAATATATAAGAGCGACAGTCAGTATTCGAACCTTTGAACTTTAAATCTAAACAGATCCTCATGTGCCCTGTCAACTAGAAACTGGGATAACGAATGAGTCTAAATTATGATAACCGGGATGATACTTTAAATCTTTACAAATGACAGTCATAATGTTTGTACGTCAGACAGACGGCGTTGAACTCGCAATTAGTCTTGTGTAGTTCGCAAAGGAACTAGTTTGGAGGATCACTAAAGAACTTTTTCATAGGATTTCTCTCTAGAGATCGTGCTCTAAAAAAAGAGTATCGTATTTGCGGTCTAGGAAACATAGACGCCTAATCATTTAAAAATCGAGATATTTGAAGCCTAACAATAATAAATATGGGCGCAGAAGTTAAGCAGCTTACTGCTTATCTCTTACTCGAGCTGAAGGAAACGCGGTAGCTCACTGTAGACATGAATGAGATAAATTAAGAGTCTACCAACAATAATACGACTTTTTATGACTCGAGTTAAAACCTAATAAACAGTTCGCAGTAGATTTACGAACTAAACTGGTTTCAGGTTGTCTGTAAGACATTGCTTTGAGCAATAAGGTTTTCAAGGCCTTCTGTTAGTATATTTTTAAATTGAGTTCTTTTTGGTATTTTTTTATGCACAATAGGAATATTATTATTATTAAACTGAGCGCTCCGAGACGCAAAATTCTCGCAACTCTCTGTCTCGAGTTAGAACTACTTCGTAGTAGACCCGTGGGTTAAATGAAGAGCCGGGACATGACCCGTGAACTATTACGCACAACACTACTCACAATTCAGGGATTTAGAGTGCGCCCTCTTTACTGTGACACCTTTAAGGGTCCAAGTCAGGTGTCAACAGCCGCATTTGCATAATGGAGTTCCTAGAAGCTATTTGGTTATTCCGCAGTCAAATTAGATTTTATTAATGACTAGATACATCCCGTGGCGCATTTTATCTCCGTTAAGACTAATATTGTAGGTAGCCTATACAAAATGTATGCGAAAGACCTTTTAAAATCGGACAAATTTTTATTTTGATTGTATGTATTAGAAACAAACAAACAAGTTAAATATCAAATATTTCTTTATTAAATTGCTATAAATAAATTTGATAATGGTAAATAAATCGACCCACTAATGTTTTCAATAAGAATATTAATTAAAAAGTAACGTAAATGAAGAGAATTATTTTTGACAAAAGTTTTTATTAGATGGTAATGGAATGGTGCACTCGGCTGCGTTAATCGTATACGCTGGCGTAGCAGCAGTGGAGGACGATAAGACTACTTACCCTATCGTTACAAATTCACCATGATGGTTGCCATCGGGGACGGGTGGAGGTCAACCTGAAGTAGAGCGAACAGGTTCACCAGTACTGATTACTAATAATTCCCTTATACGCATCTCTTCATTAATAAATTTTTAGATGACTATTTCCCTAATGTCGAAAAGGGTTGCTAACATTTCTACATTTTGTTTTAATATGAACTTTGAGTCTAATAAAATGGAACAATTTAATCAATAAACACTATATTCTAATTAGGTACTTGCATTTGATAGGTAAACCACCGTTAATTATGTACACGTGATTGTGTAGACAAATGTTAATTATCCAGGCTCATTGTGATTGTTAAATGGTTTAATGTTTATTTTCTATGTTGTTTATGTTAAAACTTAATTACACGGTCGGCTAAACGCGTCGTTGGCTTCTATGTTGGGCAAACAGACATCAAACTTGGTCTAACATTGGATCCAATGTTTCATACAGGAAGACAAGCATCGTAGTCTCCTGGAACTCTACACAAACTTAAGCTTAAGTTAAAATCTGGCCAACACCAAATAAATATTTGTGTCTAATTTGACATTACTTTTTCTGACTCTCTCCGCTAAATAAAACGCCGATATCAAACCAAAAAATAGCGGATAGCCTCCTGGCCACATTGAATTCAAATATTCCCATTGAGCGAAATGCGAAGCGATCTTAGAGATCAGGATTTGTTATAACGATACTCCTCCGAAACGGCTCGATCGATCGAGACCAAAATTTCATAGAAGGTCGACCTCGGGGCCTCCATCGTTTACCACTCATTAGTATGGCCGAAAAGAATAAACGCACTCCGCTCAACATGTGACCTGATGTATAAACACACCGTTGACAAACTGTCAAGTGTTGCATTCAACACGCATCGATAGATGACCTATTTCTTCGACTGCTTCTGATAACAATTAAGTATAACATATATATATATTTTTAATATATTCAGAGAGAGACACAACTCGAAACATGCTCTAATAGTACCAAAAGTAGAAAATATTAGAATCGCTTTTATTTTCTGAACATTTGTTTGTAAACCGTTTGGAATAAAACAAACACCAAAAAAACCGCATTAAAATACGTTAAGTCATTCAACATCGCCCAATATTTTTTTTCTCATTTATCGACCATACACAGATAGCAATCGGTTACATTTCTATTTTAGGTATAGACATAGTTTTTATATATATATATATATATACCTATTAGAATTCATTATATAAACACTCTTAACAATTGACAAGATAATTATAATTAAATTAACAAATGGATTACATTTCAGGTTGACAGCTACTCGTACAACGCTACACGGAACGCTACAATGTGCTATATAATTCTGTTTAGTTGTACATTTTTATGTTTGTCTTAAGAGAAATATATACTTGACATTAGTAATACTGCAGTTTTTTTATCTATAGGGGACGGCCTATAGAGAACAGAAACACTCTAGTTACATTTTTTACAATTAAAACTATAATTTTGGTTTAATGAGATATAACTAAATTTAAAGAAATAACTCAAATATTAAGAGTAAGTCTTTTTTTTATTCGTGCCATGTGACAAAATTCTGGGATTTATTTGGTTTGTTATAGGTGTTTGCAACACTAGAGAGCTATATGTAAAAATTGACACAAAATAATGTTGGCTAGATTTGAACTCACGACCACTGAGGGCTTTGTTAGGTAATAAACCTAGTTGTCAAAAAGATCTCCAATATCAGTATAGAGAATGATTTACTGTAGAAGAGAAAAATAATTAAACAAACTGAAATTTAAGAACTAATAGTATTTATTATTTAATTTACCGCTCGGAAAGCTACCTCGTCACAAGAAGAACGAGCAAGAAACTTGCGTCTTGCTCTTTTGACAAATATTGTAGTTTAAAATTGTATAAACGAGGAAGGGAAAAATACAAATGACTGTGTGAAAATTAATATGGCAAAAAAGGGAGTGAATAACTATATGACTGCAAACACGGATGAATGGAGAAGAAAAACATTACGCCAACTCCAAATGAATGGGATAAGGAAGAAGCAATGGAATTAGTTCGATGTACTGTAGATGGCGTCCTTGCGATCAAGGTTACCTTCAAGGGCCTGAGATAGCAGCGTCACGTTCGCGAGAGATCAAGCAGTGTTGAAGATTAGTCGATTGTCCTTCGAAAAGGATGAAATTGGTCCCCGGAGTAAACGTAAAGGGATATATTTCCTTGTCTTTGTTCAAAAAATTTCCTTTTTTGTGTGCCTACATAGAATGCAATACCGTCTTTTATGAAAGTAAAATGGTAAGCTGAGGGCCCAAATGATGGTATGTGGTAACCAAACAAGGAGATTGAGTGGTAGACGGTGACAACGGTTCCGTACGAATAAGTCTACCAGTAAGAGTCTGAAAAATTTGTTTTTATGAACGCGCTATGAAATCTCTAATCTGTCTTTAAAAACCCCTTTTTCTCATTTAGCCCCATTCTTAATTAAGGCGTAGGTAGACAAAATTTCTGTTAAATTGAACGGTGAGTGAAAACACTGTCTATACATTATTAATATACCTACATATAGATTATATAAATATCTATGGAAGAATATTATTCATATTTGAATTCTCGTGTTGTTGATGATGTGTTGATGTATATCTACATTTCGGTAACTTTTTAAAGTCGTCTGCATGGGTACCTCGAGTCTTACTGATCGTAGCCGTCAAGCTGCTTGCGTTACATGATGTTTTTCAGGCAGTGAAATTACAGAATAATATGCATGACATCTTATCCTACGGAATGGCAACACATATTTATGTTACATAGGTTACCACTTACAATCTAGAGGACTGACAGTTTGTTTACCATTCAATTTATCTAAAATAAATAGGAGCACGTGTACTTTCAGTTAATGAGGTTGGATTGGGGCAAGCAGTCCTGCTGTGTCTAGAGTGTACCCATAAATATCTTCAATTGACAACACGTGGCAGCACCGTACACGAGTAAATTTCATATAAGGTTTTAGGCTCGTCTTTTGCTTTTTACAGCATTATTATTCCAAACCAAACATTTTTCGAATGCACTAAATACTATTTTGATAAATAGTAAAACTTTGAGTTCGAATGGATACAATTATCCCATATTAGTCTCTATGCAATAGATATATAGATAGACAAAATCTTTACTCGTATCAATAATATTACAAACAATAATAATGGTATAAACAAATATGTTCAACGGTCTCGATAGTCTAGCGGTACAGGACATCACTTTTCTTCCGATGGTCACGGATTCGATTCCTCGCACGATACAAACGTTTGTATTCATGAGTATAATTGAACTGGTCTGAATGTTTTCTATGTATATTATGTATGTATTTACAGAAATATATATGTATCTAAGTATTTATGTCAGTTGTCTAGTACCCATAACACAAGCTCTGCTTACTTTGTGACTAGATGGTGCTGTGTTAATTGACCAGGGTTATGATTATTATTTATTAGCAATTAAACGATAAATTATAATCGTCCTGACACGGAAATTGACATTTCATCTTTCATCACGTCGTCCTCGTTGCTCCATGAAATCCCATGGATTAGTTTACGGAAACGCCTTGGGATTGCTGGTAGGGTTCCCACCCGTGCTTTAATGTATAGGATCATACTATATTTCAGTAAATTGTGCTATATAATATAGAAATAGCAGATAGTAGAATATTACTATTGCAAATTCAGTTGCGTTTTTGTAATGTAAGCTGGAACATACGAAATTTATCACATTTGTCACTTGTCATAAAAATAAATAGGTACTTATGTAAAATAAAATAAAAAAATAAAACAAATGTGTAACTATTTGACTATTTTCATTAGCAAAAGGCTGTACCTTTTGCTTGTGTTCCTATTTATTTGCTATTTTTGTCATAACTTTCAAATCCTGGTGTTTCAAGCATACATAGGCTACGGTAACCATTTACCATCACATGGACCGTATGCTTGTTTGCCACCTTCGTAGTATAAAAAAATAATAATGTAAATGTGTTTTTGTAACTTAAACCAAAAATACTACCTAAAAAAATGGCAGCCCTAATTTGATGGCCATTGGACCACAATATTTATACACGTTCTCAGGGATATCCGTTTTTCTACGAGACCATTATTTCGCCGTTGCCGTAAGGTCGACTGAGATCAAATAACAAATCATTTTATCTCATCGTAAATGACAAATTTAGATTTGGAATTTTACAGTGTTTATGAAATATCACCTTCTGGTATATTCTTGTGTTTGTTTTTTCAGAGATGACAAAGTCAAAGTCAGAAGAAGCATTTATTCGTATAGAATTTTTAACCTTGTTGGCACTTTAGTTTTCTATTACTATTGTTTACGCAATATACATAAAATGAATAATCAATACGACACATAATATATAAAAATATTACAATATACGTAATTTCTATTTGCCTTTACTTTGGTTCTGTATATCAAGATGTTACTACCTACTATTATTTATAGTTTTTTATGTAATTGGAATAGAAAACAAGCTGACGGTCTATCTAATGTAAGCGGTAATGGTCGCCTAATATACATACACGAACAGCTCTATGGATATTATCATATAACGCCCATGATATCCCTGTATTGTCATCACTAATAAGTCATACCTCTTATCCTGTATTTTCACTGCCCAATCTGCACCTTGCAACCAAAAAGTTTACAAAGCAAGCTGACTACCGAAATAAGTGAGACTGAGTTACCCACGCAGACGACTTTCTATACAGGTAAGACTTTAAAGAAGTCTACATATACGTATGCTAATATAGACAGAACTCACAAAGTTACAAGCACCCGGGCAAAATAGATAAGGGTAAGATAAATATAAGTGCTAACTGTAACAATAAAAGTGGCTACATAAAGGCGGCTATGAATACTAAAACATTTATTGCGGATAACCCAGTTTCCTAACAGTAGCCAAATCGGCCCTAAAACATAGCCTTAATACTTGTTATTCAATATTACTCAATTATTGTCGCCCTCGAACCATAGTTAGCGCCTGATAGTTTTTACGATGCAATAAATATCATAACGGTGTCAATCAGGGGCTGCTTCAATGCCCTTATTAGCACCTTACAACGCGTGGGAGGAACTAAGGGTGAAGATTTTTACAAGTATTCCTTACACCCCTAGAGAAAGAGAGAGATTCTTTAAATATACTTCTTTATTTATTTCCTTTTTATGTAATGGGAATGCTAAACAAGCCGATAACTTGATGGAAAATATAACAGTTACAAATATATCTGGCCCAAATATATATGTGACGATGTTAGTAAAAATTATAAATTCTAACGTATTAGTAAACATATAATTTTGCATATGTAGTGATGATTCAACAGCTACAATTACGAATAGTACAACTTAGCTCACATCTCTCAAGTTGTGTCGAAATCCATCTATTTTAATCAGTCGTAATAGGAAATTTTAATAAAATCTTTATATTTTTTAAATTAATTTATACAAAATTTGAACCAGTTACACACCTAAACCTTCCTCAGGAATCTATTTATTGATAAATAAACACCCGTTCTTAATGTTATCGCAAATATACAGCGACGCGACGAGGTTTACTTTATTCTATAATATTTATAGATATTAGTAAGGGGAGTCTGTTAGAGTATGGTCTGTATTCTTGCTGGTAATGAATCAGGGATGAGTGCCAGAGTTCAATATAAAGCTCCAGATAACAGAATATCAAACCAGGTTAGCACGCAACAACTCGAACGGGTACAGAAGTTAAAAAGGAAGTATGTGTTGTCTGGTGTTGATAACGCCTCTGTATAAATATAATTTTATTAAATGATATTACAATAAGAAAATAAGGCAAAAATGGAAATTACTAAATTTAATAAACTTATTAAATTTAGTAATTTCCATTTTTGCCTTCTGAGGCAGGCCTTGACTTCGGCCCTGTCGAACGAATTAGGCTATTAGTGCACCAGTAGATTCGTGATGCTATATTATTGGCCCCAATGAAACGTAATCTATTTCCCGGCTATAATGTAATGTTGTAACACAACCCACATTGTAATAAGGACAGGTTCATTACAATAACAAATATTAATTGTTACCGTTGTTCATTTGTTATTCTGTTTGAATTACATTTCTTTATATAATAGATTACAATGTTTGTAGTTGGTTCTATTAATTTTGTTGCATGATACTTTGTCCTAGTGACCATACATAAAACAAGGAATAGAATTTAAATGAACTTTACTTTGCGTGGATTTTTTTTTGGCACTTTAATTTATTGTTCACAGATTCTTGTAATATTTTTTTTAGTTCGCAAGCGTTATTCTCACGTTAGCCTTTTTCTGTTTACAGTCATAAGTGGGATATATTATTTGATCTAGCTGGGGATATGATGTATGCGGATCATTACATCAGGGGCGGGTACTTAAGAATAATTTAATGAATTAATTATACATTTTCCAGTAAATAAATTGAATTTATTAAATCATTAATATATTTATAAATTTAGTAAAGATTAGTTTACTTACACTTACGTGATGCGCCAGAATCTGGTATGCAAAAATAATAATTGTATAAAAATTACAGTAAATTAAATAATAAAAGGATAATTAATATCAAAAATCTGTAAAGTGTCAACAAATTAAATAAAGATTTTTTTTTTTTAGTTTTTTGATTTTATTGACACGTTTTAACATAATAAGTTGTGGCCTTTTAAACAAGGTTTCTTTGTAACACCTATATATTAAATAAAGTTAATTAATACATTTAGTTGCGTAAAAGTATTGTTTGCATGTGGCTACTTTAAATAAATATTGACTTTGCATATTTTTTTGTTCAAAAAGCTAATTATTATGTTCTCAAAATTAAACACACACAAAATAAAACAGTTTCAACCTATTATCACAGATTATATTACATAGCTTAGAGAATAATTGCATATTTCAACTTATATTGTTTTAAAGTTTGTTTGTCTGTCTCTTTCTTACGTTTTCATGACAAAACATCGTAATAAAATTTGGCCAGAAAATTGTATCACGAGAACTATAGGTAGAAATATAGGTTATCTTCCATCGCCAAAAACACGATTTTGTAGAAACTTATTTTAGAACAAGATGTCATTTCTTCTACAACAAATGAGTGCTTACGATATTACAAAAATTATTTCATAATTACTAATACAATTTCTGTAATATTAAAACATACCGTTTTAATTACAAAAAGAATCATCGGTATTCTTTCAGTTTAAAGACACGCTAGAAAACAGCCGAAATGAGAACTTCGTTATTTTTAGAATTAGTGGAAAACAAAGTGTGTACCATAATCATCTCAGTATTCTTTACTCTTTTAAATATGTTACCCTTTTTTAATAGAGTATATTTTTACCGCCAAAATTACGCAATATGACGGTTACAAAGCATGTTGAAGTAGACAATATTGCATCCACTCTAAAGGAAAGTGAAAAAACCGGGAACAAGATGCACACACATCAGTTTTTATACATGTGTGGGTAATGCGTATTGGTGGGCATTGATCGGTTACGCCACGCTTCTGTCATTCTATGCTACCCTAGTACTTTCCGAACGGTTGTCTACAGCTCAGTTGTCTCTGCAACATTTTTACTACTTTACCACAGATAAGAAAGATTACAGGCTAACTACGCTACTTACTCTACCGTCAATCTATACGTATTATTTATCTTGGTTCTCCTTAAAATTTCCTATTGCAATGGCGAGTATCCAAAACAAAGTGGTAATTAAAAAAAAAATACAGTTGACAATTTGCGTATTCTGCCAGTGTCGTCGCAGTATGATTTTATTTTAAAAACATTTTAGTTTATTGCAGGCTAGTATTGAGTCCTGATTATTTTTGAATTTCGAAGAAAATATTAACAACTACCACGTTGATATAAAAAAACAGCATTTAACAAAACTTAATTTGTTTTTTATTTCGAAACCCACAAACATGCTATAGGTAATAATATCATTTTTTAGTGATTTTCATCCGCAATGATAAGTCGGTCAACCCATCAAAGGGTGATATACCTACATATACAATATAAAGAAATAACAATAACAAGAACGGCTACGCGCAGGCAGGCATACACGTCACACAATGTCTTTCGTACCTACGTAATTGCTTCTTATATTATCATATCATCAGCGTGAGAGAGAATTTTTTATTTGGGCATTTTATAATGATTCTTTATTTTGGCGTTTTATATCAAATTAAATGGTTAACATCTGCTTCTTTCTTATTCCTCTGTTACCATATCATCCTTCACACAGTCCATCCATCTCTTTTTCGGCCTTCCTCTGCCCTTATAACCATCCACAATCATATGTAACACCTTCCTTAAAATATTTTTTTATCCCTTTTATTTGTTTCACAGTTTTTCATTTTCTTATATGTATATATTTATATTTATTTTATTCTTAGGCTCCCTCTGCGATTTGATAAGTTTTTAATAGAAGTTTTCACTGTAGGGTATATACATATATTATATTATACATATTTTCATAATTACACATATATTATAGATAAAATATTATATTAAAGTATATAATAGATTTAATATTTAAATGTAAAATTTAATCGCATTAGTATTAAAAAGTTTTCGCATGTATATAGTGTACACTTATGTATTGTTAATCTGTTTTAATCCTTAAAATATTATCTTCATTCCTACGCATTACATGTTCATACCACGACAGACAATTACTCTTCAACTAATGAAATGGTATTTATTAGCTAGGGTTAAACACATGACACTCACAATTGTAATAAACTTAATATTAAATTAACATATACAATACAACACACGCAATTCAAATACAAAAAACTTAAAACATTACTAAGCATTACACATAAAAAAAATGTAATAATCGATTACTTATGCCTTTTTAATATTTTTGTACATACTTATATTGTAATACTTTTATTTCTGGATTCTCTTAGATATTTATTTGCAAATTAATCTCGTTGAGTTTAGAAAAACTCATAAAGCCTCTTTTCTTGTGAATAATCCGTTGTAAATTTTAATAGCGTGGGAATAAGATTCAAGGATAAGCGTGGGAACAGTACATCCTTATACATATGTCTTCCTAGTACAACCGAAGAAGTTTCTTCCCGAATTTCTCACGCTCCTATCCCATTTTTAACAAAACCAAAATAAGGCAAAGAAACCAATTTGTACTTAAATATTAAACAAAATAAAGACCATATTGGTTTGCTTTTAAGATGTGATACGATGTTACAATCAATAGTTGGAAATCAGCTGTTCTTTTTCTTATAAATTTTACCTGCATCCTGTCCCGGTATACCATAAATTTGGACTCTATTGCCCTTGCAATATAAATCACTATAAAATGACTCTGCATGGCGTTGAAGTAAGACAGCGATAGATATCCCGTTTCTATCGCTGTCTAGTTCATTGACCGAACTGCCGGCTGGCACTTCCAACTGGAAGGATAGGGACTGGCGTTGGAATGCGGTTACTTATTGTAGGATCCTGTTGCTCTGGTATTTGTGGAGGCTTGGAGCTCTGACGCCGAGAAGAGAATGATTTATTTTTATGATTCGTTCAACCCGCGCAGGGCAGAAATTTGAAATGGCTGCCTAGGAAAGCGTTTTGAGCCATTATTTGAGTTGCTAGTTTATGAATATTTTGATTAGTTTATTGTAAATCTTTTTAATGATATATTTCATACATATAACATTTATCTTCTGTTTTCTGTTCTATTTTTACTCCTTGAACTATCGTTTCCTATTATGATGCCTATGCAAATTGAGATAGCGATTTTATACGAGCCTAATATTTAAATTTTGTGGGTAAAAAAACAATATTATGACTTTAGTTAGTAGTTAAACTTGTAGATGAAATCTAACGCTACGCGATACACTATCTAATAAATAAATATTATCATGGCTATAGAATATTTGGCTGTAATTGGTTTTATAATAGTGCTGAAATTTTGGTAAACAGGTTAAATAAAATACAGATGAGTAAATGTTTTTCATACCTATATTTAACGAAAATATCGTTAAATCGTTATACAGTCTTTATTTTATTTTTATTATATTATCTGTGACTATATTAAGATTTTTCCTTAAATATTGTTTTTAAGACGATCTAATAAGCTAAAGGCGGGTTTTCGCCTTATTAGATCGTTTAACTTTTCCTAACCTTCATTATTTCTAGAACCCAATCGCAAGGTTTGTATTGAAAAGACTGTTCTAGAATACTAGGCGTTCATAATTATTGCTATGTTTCGATAAATAATACTCAATTCATCATTATGATTATAATGAAAATAATGCCCACAATAAACCATTAATGACACTTTTTGACACCCATATCAGTAGTAGGCAAACCATTTATTGCTAAACTTGCCAAACGAAGTATTTCCAGTTTTTCTTTTCTTCAAGCAATGTTTGTTTTGTTCTACCAGGCAGCCGGCTCTTATGACATCTTGGAGATAAAATAGGAGTGGTGACGCATGTATTCTTACTTCACTACCACACGGATAGCATAAATGCATGTAAGTACAAATGCCATGAGACTTCAAACTACATGACTTACTAGTTTACTGCTTAGTGCTTACCTACTAGGACTATGTTTATGATACACGCTGACCTGATAGCCTTCTGTAATTGGAGTAAATTGTATTAAATCTGCCAATATATTATCATCGGTTTTCTAATCCCAGAGAAACAGGTATGATTTTATATTGATGAATATTATTTCACAATGGAATAATTTTAACAGCTATTAGTGGCATTGTGCTCAATAAAAAATATTTAGGCTAACGGTAACACAAATCGCCGGTGTCAAAAGAAAAAAAAACAGATACATATAAATATCAGACCTGTTAAAATCCTGTTACACGGGCATAGTAAATCACTACAGATAAAGTTACAGCGCGTAACGCGGTTACCGTGATATATTACACGGCAAAAAAGATGTAAGATTCAACCTATTTGCCTATATGTCTCGCCACCCCGATAGAGGACAAAGTGACATCATGAATTACGGCATTTCTTATTTCCTATTCCCGGAACCTAAAATCTGAACCCTTGTTCCACTTTTGTAATCCAGTCATATATTACATGTGAGAAAACATAACTACCGAAATCTTATAAATATTTCATATGCGCGGTGGGCCTTAAATAGGTAAGGCTGTTACAAAAAAAACTGTTACAACCAAAGAACAAAAAAATAAATCTTCAATGAATCGAGATATTCATTTAGATCTACTCTACTTAAATACTTATTAATAAATAATTAAAAATTGTTTAGGGTGATTACAGGGACCACATTTTAATAATGAATTATAACTAAACGAAAATAATTAAGTCAGCAGCCATAATTTGAACTGTTACTAACAATTCTCCGGTGAAACAGATTAATAATTAAACGTTTAACTACAATTTTGTACCAACCAGTACAATTAGAATTGTAACTTAACGAACTTTGCAAATGTCAAATTGTCTATATACTACAGAATCAGAAAGTTATGGATTTTTGACCCCAGTTCATGACAATAATATAACAATTTAACTTTCGCTTATATTATTATTTATACTAATAAGAGGAATCGGATTTACTTATAAGGAAAGTAAAATATGGAATCTATGCATTGAATTAAAAAAATATTTCGCTAAAAGGTACATTATTCCAGTGTGTACAATTATACACATCTTTGTAAATTATGAGCGAAGCCGGGACAAGCCACTTGTTATAGTTTTAATTCAATTATAAGATCTCCGATTCACACTCAAGTTTACACGGTGTTGGAATTACAGAGTTTAGACAATTATTAATATCGAGAAAGTGTCTTTAATCTAAGAAATTTAATTAATTTTGTTTCTAAGAATTTTATTAGTTTTATAGTGATAATTGTGGTTTTGGAAATATTGCTTAGGTGATATATTAAAAACTAGTAAAATTAATTGAATTTTAAAAAGAAATTTCTAAGAATTTATTTCTTTGAAACATCTCTATAGCAAACAGCTATAAGTATAAGAAAGGTCATCTCTTAAATGCGAAAATAAATTTGATTAACAGATACACTAAAAATCTGAATCATAAAATAAGGCATATTTACGTCTAATACTTTGGAATAAGCTACTACTTATCCTAATGAATTGATTCCGGTCAGGACAACGTCAGTTTATAAAACCAGATTAATAAATTGTATATTAAGTTAATTTTCCTATGTCATTAATTGCCATCTTCCTCTGATTCCTGAGTTTACTCTGCTTTTTACAATATCAGCTTCCACACTCCATCCATCTTTCTTTTTGGTCGTCCTATCTCTTTCCATCCATCCACGTTCATGTGCTCTCGCTCCTCCGCGAATTAATTAAGTTAATTTACCAATGACAAATAGATTGATAGATTTGATATTTACCGTTTTTGTTAATTTGGTTACGCTGAATAATAAATACGCCGTAATTAAAGATACCATTACAAAATAAACTTTATTTGTACTAACTTATCTATGGAGTCGATTCTACTTACTACATTAATTTTCCGGTTCGATTTGAAAATTATTGGAATTGTATCGGCAAATACCAATAATGGACAGCCGATCGGAAAGTACTAGGCGTTCATGATGCAACAGGAGCTCTTCCGAACCGATCAATAACACCAATATTCCGTGCCATCCCGTTCTCCGATCCCCTTCGCCAGACAGGTGTTCGCTGCACTCATGTTCGAAATTTTCCCCCAATCGAAGTTAATAGAGGTACATAAGGTCGAACTTAATTGCTTAGGTCGATAAACTTTACTTCAGCTGAGTATTTAGTAGGTATTTAATTTAGATAAAAATAAATTCCAAATTTGAAAAGGAGAATCGTTGAAATTAGTAATGAAAACTCGGGATTAAATTTTAATTTGTGTACTTATCTACAACACTTACAGATATTTTTTTTTATATATTATTAAATAGGTACAAGTTTTTACCCGCAGGTTTGCTTGGTTTAATTATCCCAATTTATAGCCGCCCTTCCTCTCCTAAAGGGCAGATTTACGAAAAATCATTAAATACGTCTGTAGGTACTTGCTTGTTTTTAGGAGTGCTTCTAGTATCAAATCTGAATATATACTTATTTTTTTTTAATGATAAGGATATGCACTAGTCTACGCTAAGGATATATGTTGGCGGGGTAAGTCAGGTCAGTTAGCCCATCGTGTCCAATCCGCTAAAAGTTAATCACTTCCAGAAGGGACCGCATAGAGATGGACCGGAATTAGTATATTGCTAGCAATGAGATAATTACTACCCATTACTAATAATCGCGTTCCACAGTGAACTAATAATCGATAATCGATAATAAAATAAAAAGCCAAAACTTTTCAGTAGAGTTTTTTCCCAGTTCTTATGAATTGAATATTAAAATTGAATTTCAAAAAATAGTATTACATAAAATTTTACATTCATAGGCGGCTAAAATGTCCCACATGATTAAATGATTTGAGTAAACAAAGTTATGATTTTCAGGGCCCCCTAGGACAGTCAACCACTAATTCATGACGTCCCCAATATCATTTCATACATTGTAATGACTAAAACAAGCTTTTTTTATATACTAAAATAGATTAGAAAATTCTTTATTCAAATAAACTTACATTTAAGCACTTTTGTAGTCATTACTTATTTTTTAGAATCTACCGCTCATTCGGAGAGCTCATCACAAGAACTACCCAGAAACTTACGCGTTGCTCATTTAAATAATTTAGTTGTAACATTATATTTTGAAGTAAAAATGTGTGAATACAAACTATATTAAATAAACAATTACCTACTCGAAATACTAACTTTTAAGTTTAGGTAACTTCCTATACGAGTGTTGACATGCTAACTGAAGTAGTAATTCTATACAGACGAAGTCGCGTGCATCACACAGTTGTTTATAATATAATAAAATGGCGGACTTAAATCACCCTATTAATGGACTAATAAAATTATTTATAGAATTTAACGCGATCTTCATCTTTATGAAGTACTTCCTTCAATAAACTCGAAACATAATTTTACTGAATAATGGGCGAACCAATAAAATTGCGTCTAGTTGCGTTGCGTCATGACGGCCTCGGTGGTTTAGCGGTTTAGTACACCGCTTTTTATTGCCGATGGTCGCGAGTTCGATTCCTAGCATGGAATGATGGAAATATTTATATTCATGAGTATGATTGTTTGTATCGGTCTGGGTGTTCTCTTAGTATATTATGTATGTATAGTATTTACAAAAAAACTATCTATGTTTCTATATCAGTTATTTAGTTCCCATAAACAAGCTCTGCTTAGTTTGGGACGAAATGGCGCTATGTTCGGATTTATAATACTAGTATGACCAAAAATCTGACCTACTTCCTGATTACTTCTCATAGAAGAGATTAACGAAACTCTATTTTCCTATATAATTCACAGGCTTTGCAATATATATCTAAGACAGATATCTCAACTTTGGTATCTCTAGGGAAAAAATCTGTAAAGCATTATGTATTTTAGCGCACTGTAATAAGGGTGTATTTTGCTGTTAGCTCCAGCATGCTTAATTGGTGAACTGCCTAGCCGAATTGTTATGACTTTATGAACAATTTTTGGACACTGCCAGCGTTCATCCGTTATGTTTCGCACCATTGAAGTGGAAATATTATGTGCTTATCGGTCCATATTATTAAAATTATTATCTACATTTTTTTTAATTATTGAGGGGAGAATGTTTACGCTATAAATTTACTACCTACGTATTGTTTAGTAATCGTTCTATATCTATTCAGGGAATTTGCGTCTCCCCTTACCCAAGCGTGATAACAATACTTTCCATCTAAATTTTGCCTTAAATATTTACGTACCGTTCTACTGGGTTTACTCCATAATTACATAAAAGTGTAATCTTCGTTATATTGAAAATTCACTATAATTCCAATAACTTGCATATTTTATCAAATTTTTATTCTGTCTTATTTATTCTTATGCGTTCATGAGAATAATCTAACGATGTTTTTGGTGAATGATGAGTTTTTTAATTACGTGTACTTCTAAAATCTTGTTTAAAGAAAATCTGACTAGTATGAAACGTCGATATTACAAAATATCATCGATGCAATTAATTAGGTATTGTAAAAAATTATATTTTCGTAGTAGCACGTTTTATTTTCAAGGTTAATTCCAGCTAACTGATTTGATTTCATGCCTATCCTATGGTCCACCATTGGCGCTCCACCAACGTATACTGATTGTAGTGCTGCATTATTTCATTATATCCTTTTAAAAAGAAAGAAAGACTTTTTTATTACATAATGGCACTTACTAGGTTTAAAATTATAATGGCCTCTATGAGGAACATCCAGTTGAATTCGCTAAATGAAAATTTTGTATGAACTGTTAGTTGTTTAGTTTAAATGTATAAATAATAACTCTCAAATATAATATAATAATTACTTAGTAATAAATAATATGTAGTCTAGTAAGTGAAATGACTGTAGACGCGTTTTCTTTGAAGTTTGATTTAAAAAGTAAAAAAAATACAACACGAATAGAGTACAAAAATACTCTAATACAAAAGTACTCTATTCGTGTTGTATTTTTTTTACTTTTTAAATTAGTAGTCATTTCACTTACTAGACTACATATTATTTATTACTAAGTAATTATTATATTATATTTGAGAGTTATTATTTATACATTATATTTGAGATTTAAATTTGTTTAAAAGTTGATTGTCGAATTGTCGCTATCTTAACTTTCAGTCAGTGCGATCTACGATTTTTCAATCACGCAAAGCTTTGGGACTTAAAAAAAAACATTTCCGCGGAAAATTCCCCCGCGCAACGACCTCGAATACCAAGCGCACATAGAGCGCTAGGGGAACGGAAAATTGCATTCAGTCCAGGGGAAAGTGACGTCGGGTTATACAGGGGTGAATGGCCGACATAGTAAGCGAAAAGGGGAAAAGTCTCTGTTGCGCCGCGCCGGTAACTGCGCAGCTAGAATAGGCAAACATGGACATTAGAGTGTTTGACTTGTTCATACCATATAGGTTATAATAGCCTAGTAAACTGTGTCCCTGGGCTGAGACGAATTTATTGATTGATTTAACCGATACAAAAAAAGAAGATAATCATTCTCTGGAAGGTTTTTTATGTACATATCATGAATTCATGGCATCAGTACATATTGTAATGTATAAGAATAGATAAATCATTACGAAGTTACTTGTTTCGAGAAGTAGTTGCATTTCGTAATATATACTGCAACTTCTTTATATAATCATGTTTCTGAGCTCTGTGTTAGATAGATATAAATATAAATCTATATTTATATATTTTATATTGATATATATGTACCTATTGGTTTATGAACTTTATTTACAACCCCAAAGTGTAGAGTAGTGCAGAGGTTACTTCTCTGAACTTCATAACAAAATTCGTTCTATATCCGTTCAATAACGGAATAGTGCGCCCGCATGTGCTAATAGTTTACGTGTCTAAAACACCAGTGGTGACTGATAAGTGTGGTCAGGTCAGTTAGCAAATTCTTGATGAATTTATCATGATGGTTTCCAGGCGAAACAGCGTTGAGTTCAACCAGATATGGTACATTGCTAGTCTACTATTACTAACTATCCCTTTTCCTATATATAAACAACATACATATAGTTTGTAGAAAGCTGAGAAAGGTACCCAACAAACGGGTAAAATAATAAATTTTATGAATAATTTCGATATGCCATCTTAAATTTTGTTTTACAAATATACGGAGCGGGTACCACTAGTACTAATAGTATAAATGTGAAAGTAACTCTGTCTGTCAGCCTGTCTCGCTTTCACGCCTAAACTACTGAACCGATTTAAATGAAATTTGGTACACAGATAGTCTAGACCCTGAGAAAAGATATAGGCTACTTTTTAATGCGAAAAAAAGGGTTGCAAGGGGTTCTAAGGGCAGATGAAAAGTTGAATGGAAGTATCGTAATTTTTAAAACTAGAGTATGAAACTTATTTTTTAGGCTGTTGTTTAAGTATAAATAAAGATATTTATGGAGGTACCATCATTTTTAAACCTAGAAGTTTGAAATTTATTTCTTTACTAAATTTATAATAAAAAAAAAATAATAAATATTATTTCTTTATTTGGCCAAGGACGGAGTCGCGGGCACAGCTAGTAAATAATAATTTCAACAACAATTGTATACTTACATAGAAACGATTACAACAATATTGTTCCCGTCATAAAATCCTCTATTGCTATAATAAAATGTAATTAACCTCTTGACGCTATTTTGGGAACGTTTCCGGAATTGTGTCAACCGAGGTCACTTAGACGGCTTCATAAAGCTTGCCTAATCTTCATAATTTGAGTTTATATTGTTAGGATTTTGTGGGTATTAGCAGATGTTTGTGGGGATAATGTATTTCATGCATTTATAGTCCCCAGGAACACTTTGTAAGAATTCGACTGAGGTACCCCAGTTGCGCCTATTTCAATCACTAAGCAGCCTGCTTTGTAATCTCAACGGCCTCGGTGTACTGGCGGTTGGGCATGCCGCTTTACTTTCGATGGTTGCGGGTTCGATTCCTCGCACGGTGCACACATTTGTATTTCTAACTATGATTGTTTATATCAGTCTGGGTGTTTTCTATGTATATTATCTATGTATTTATAAAAATATCTAAGTATTTTTATCAGTTGTCTAGTACCTATAACAAGGTTTGCTTACCGTGACTAGATTGCGCTGTTAATTGTCCAGTGTAATTTATTTATATTGTTAGGATTTTGTTGGTGTTAGCAGATGTTTGTGAGTACAGTGTATTATGTATATTTACTAGCTACTCACCCTGGCTTCGCCCGGGTGTACATGTATTATACATATAAACCTTCCTCTTGAATCACTCTATCTATTAAAAATACTTCATAATCCGTTGCGTAGTTTTAAAGATTTATTACACAGGGACAGACAGACAGCGACAGCGACTTTGTTTTATACTATGTAATGATACCTCAAGTAGACTGTAAAAATTCGTTTGCGTGGGTACCTCAGTCTTACCTACTACAATCACCAAGTCTGATTGGTAATCTGTGGCGATTATATTACTGGATAAGAGCAATGACATCTAGTCGTCTGGATTGGAAACGCATGAGTATCAAAGGCGTTACATTATGATGTGACTTTCACTGTATGTTCATGTATTTTTGAAAATTCAAAATCAAACTGAAAATCAATCAATTCAAAAAAACCATGTACAAACTACAGAATATTTCATCTTACAAAGAATTGCCGTAAATAGCTGACAGAAAACTAGATTAAAAAAAATTAATTAACTCCTTTGTAACTGTTACAATTAACATTTTATCGATCAACAATTGTGTTTGATGGCTTCAAAGTCTGTTAATCTCGTAATGAAACAGTTTCCCAAGAATTAAGGCTAGTTAAGCTACGGTTATTGTTTGTTCCGATTCTGACCGATCGTAATCTATTCAAGTTTCAGAGAAAAGCCCACGCTATTGCGTAGCTCCATAACACAATACTAAAAGAATAAAACTGAAATTGCCCAATTTACACTCAGCCCGAGTGGGCAGGGAAATGAGCAGCGCGAGAGTGTAAACACGAGTGGAAACACTTCCCATGCCATTGGCGCTGCCACTCGCGCTGCGCGGCGCTCGCTCGATTGTCGGTTTTTCGTGCGCGAGTCAAGGAACTGGCAGCGCAAGTGGCAGCGTGTTTTTACATTCAGCTCTCTCGCTCAGTTGTCGCCCGGCAATATTTCCGGCAGCGCGAGTGGCAGGGGAAGCGGCTGAATGTGAATTACTACCACAACTTACATCGAAAGGTCATGGCTTCAAATTTGACCGATACCAGAAACTTTGTGTGTCAAATTATATTTCGAACTGACGTTACGTTTATGGAAACACCAGTAACAAACCAAACTTTTGTAGGGTCAAACAGAATTTTTGTATTTTTGTTCAGTTCTGTTGTATTCTATCTAGTCAGTTCCTAAAGAAAGATTTCTTAAACCAATATTGTGAGTCATTCAGTGAACCAATTTTAAATACAGCTTTTATCTTGTGTGATCAGTGGCATGCCTTGAGGGAGGTCTAAGTCCAGCAGTGGACTGCAGTGGGCTGACGATGATGATGATCTACTGTGAACACATAGCTGTTAAGTATAATGGAATGGCTAGTTTCCAGTTCCACTTTTTATCGTATATCAAAGACTAATGGAACCGTACACTAAAGACGTCCCTACAGGTTCGCTCGGCTATCGATAGATTCCAAGTATTGGCCACTCCCAAATATTCATTAACAAAGTCAAGGGCAAGCGTGATACGCCTGCTATTTTACCCCGCAGGCATCCCTCTCATATGTATTTTTTACAATTTTACTTATATTTCCACTTATCAGAGTGCATTTCTGTGTTATATAGATATATTATAGATGGTAATGGAATGCACTCGAAGCGATTCGACATAATTATACATTCGACATAATTATACTAGGTGGCCCAGTGGTCGAAGTATAGTTTGGTGGGTGTAATGTTTTTTTTTGATTTATCCTACTCCTTCTCTATATTAATTGTAAATATGCTACATTTAAGACAGCAGTAAAAAGGGGTACTACGTTTTTCTTCATCTATACATCTATACATATAAATAAAATTGGAGTGTCTGTTTGTAATATTTAAATAACCGTTTTTTAGTACATGCATATGAATATATAGTAAATACGGCACATACACCAAAATAACATTTTTTACGATTTTTGTCTGTCTGTTCCGGCTAATCTCTGAAATGGCTGACAGCTACCTGCCAAAAAAAGTGCCGTCAAAATCGGTCCAGCCATTTCAGAGATAAGGAGTAACTTAGGCTATTTTTATTTTAGAAAAAATCTTTTGGCTTAAAAAAAAAGTAAAATCCACGCGGACGAAGTTGCGGTAACAGCTAGTATATTACTATAATGGTTATGTATACAAGTACAAATCAATATTAAGTGTCTGTTTGAAATTTCTAATTAATAATTTTTCACTAAATCTATATGAAAATAGATACGGTGGTACCTGCATCAAAAAATCAACTTACAAATTATTGTCTGTCTGTATTTTTGGTCTTGCTAATCTCTGAAATGGCTGGACCGATTTTGACGGGACTTTCACTCGCAGACAGCTAATATTATAAGGAGTAACTGAGGCTAATTTTGTTATATATATTCTGATAATTAAAAGTTAAATTTCAGGCGGTTAAAGTGGCTGGCAACGGCTAGTATTACATAATTTGAAATTGTGCCGTGTGCGCTTTCAACGGCTATTAACAATACGTGATTTTATCCTCAAAGGAAAAAGGCTTCTTTTTGGAATAATAATGATGTAAAAAACAAGATGATTACTCTAAACTTTCATATGAAACTCGTGTCGGTGCTGCCACGTGTTGTCATTTGAAGTTATTTATAGGTACACTCTAGACACAGCAGGACATGTCCCAATCCAACCTCCTTAATTGGAAAGTACTTACACGTGCTCCTGATTCTTTCATACAAGGGACTGAAAACTTTTACTTAATAAGATGCTACTGAGACTACAAATGCTTAAAAAGTACTTCTACAGAAGAATAGGACGCTACCAACCATATCGAAACCCCGTCCAATTCCAACAGGGATCGAAATTACGACGGCCTGAGCCGAGATTCGATCCCCTAGCGGTGCTCTTAGACTAAAGTCGTATCCGTCAGGCGGGAGCTGGCCTTCAGTCGCTCTATAGTCAGTCCGCGGGTTTGGAGTGCCATCTGCACTCGCTCCCTATCGTCCGGAGAAGCTATTAAGCCAATTGTGGCCAACAGTTTGGTTCAATTCATCAGGTTGTCTGCAAGAAAATACTTTAAGCAATAAGGCATATTTGTGTTAATTGTATTTTTTGTAGGTTCTAATATTGGAACTTTTGTTATTACATTTATACCTGGCCAGGTGGAAGACATTGCGATTAGAATTTTATTTTAGAAATAGTATGATTTGTCTTCTACTGTTCGTAAAATATTTTGCTGTTAACATATAACATAAAAGGTGAAAATTCCCAGGAAAGTAGGACAACCAGCAGCTCGGACTGGGAGATAGCAAGCAGAGTAATAAACAGAGAAAGACTCACATGGGCAATCAACACATTTCTACCTTTCAAAGCTGCAGGACTAGACGGTATTTTTCCGGCTCTCCTGAAATGGAGCGGTGACATAATAGCTGAACACTTGGTTCAACTTTTCCGGGCATGCCTAGCTCACCGATACATACCTTTGAAATGGCGTGAAGTGAAAGTAATTTTCATTCCGAAACCGGGCAGAGGTGACTACACACAGGCCAAGTCCTTTCGACCAATTAGTCTCACATCGTTTTTACTAAAAACAATGGAGAGGCTTTGCGACAAAGAGATCAGAGACCTGATATGTATAAACAAACCACTGCACACCAACCAACACGCCTACAGTGAAGGCAAATCAACGGAATCAGCACTCCACAGCGTCGTAAGTCGCATTGGTAACTCGCTAAACTCAAAGCAGCCTACACTAGGTGCCTTCATAGACATCGAAGGGGCCTTTGATAAAACGAACTTTACCAGTATCAGTCGCGCTCTTACCATACATGGAGTACCAACAACTCTCATAGAATGGATAAACAACATGCTGAAAAACCGTGCAATCCAGTTCACCGTAAACACTACCACACGTGGGATCGTAAGTAGAGGATGTCCACAAGGAGGGGTCCTGTCGCCACTCCTGTGGAACTTAGTTGTTAATGAACTCATTGAGGAGCTCAACGACAACGACCTCTACACGGTAGGTTACGCAGACGACATTGCCGTACTTATATCAGGAAATTTTGAGGGAACCTTATGCGATCGCATGAGAGAAGCCTTCAGAACAATAGAGAGATGGTGCGAAAACCATGAACTCTCCGTGAATCCTTCTAAAACAGAACTCATCATGTTCACCAACAAAAGAGCTCCAGGTACTTTCAATTTACCGAAACTCTTTAATACAGAGCTTAAACTTAAGGAGGAGGTCAAGTACTTGGGAGTCATACTAGACAACAAACTTCTCTGGAATAAACATCTTGATCACAAAATTAACAAAAGCACAATTGCATTCTATCAATGCAGGAAAATGCTTGGTAATAAATGGGGTGTCTCCCCGAAAATAACTCTCTGGCTATACACATCAGTAATAAGACCAATGCTGGTGTATGGGGCCTTGGTTTGGTGGACAAGGTCGAAACTTACGACCACAGTCAACAAACTAAGATCTTTCCAAAGACTTGCATGCTCCTCAGTTACTGGATGTATGAAAACAACCCCAACAATGGCAATGGAAATAGCCCTTAACATTACACCCTTGACCTATACATACAGCAAGAAGCAGCTATAGCTGCCACAAGATTATACCATCTTGGTCTATGGGGCAAAAACCATTACAGTTCTCACACAACCATCCTGAACCAAGCAATCGAATATGAACCTTTGATTGCCGCTCCGTGTGACAGAACTCAAGCATACCACTCGTTTAACAGGAAATACCAAATACAATTGAAGGAGGAGGAAAGGGACCAATCTGCAGTAAATGAACTACGCATCTACACAGATGGCTCCAAGACACAGAACGGTTCAGGAGCTGGGGCACATTCCCTTGACCTCAACATGAACATATCTATACCGCTCGGCAAACACAGTTCGATCTTTCAGTGCGAATGTGTTGCCCTGACCGAGGCAGCAAAAGCTGTATACAGGTTAGGGGTCAACAATTTCAACATTAAATTCATATCGGACAGTGCAGCCGTGCTTAAAGCACTACAGAACAGAAAATCCAACAACAAACTAATAATCGAGTGCCACATCGCCCTGGAAAAAATTGCAACGCATAACGGAGTAATTATCCAGTGGATAAAGGGGCACAGCGGATCATATGGCAATGACGCCGCGGACGAACTAGCGAGAGTAGGATCCGGCATGGTGGTTGCAGGCCCCCTCCCGCTCATGCCAATACCATTCTCGCAATTTCGCACCTGGATTCGCCAGAGATCCACCGAAATACAAAACCACAGATGGAACCTATGATTGCAAACAATCTAAAGTGGCAATTCCAAAAACGAACCATCGGTTAACAACACGTCTACTTAATCTAGATAGACAAAACCTAAAAATAATGATAGGGACAATAACGGGCCATTGTTCCTTAAACAAACACTTATACAAAATTGATGCTACAGACAGCCCCCTCTGTCGGGGCTGCTTTGAAGCTGAAGAAACGGCGGCTCACGTAATCCTGGAGTGCACGGCAGTGGCCGAACAACGAAAACAAATCCTCGGAACGGTGAGGTCGCTCCGTGAAGCCTGCGAAGACACCAGGAGTCTTCTGCGCTTTTGGGAGGAGCTTGGCTGGCTACGTTAGTAGTCTGGCTCTACACGCACAACGGCCCGAATGTGAGGCTAATTGCGGAGAATGGAGTCTAACATACCATACCATACCATACCAAGGTGAAAAATGCCGCATGGTGTTAAGTCCGCCAAATGTACTGTACTATATTTTGTATTTTGTGCATTAAAGTTGAATAAATAAATAAATCCCTACAAATAATCCAGTAGTTTTTGATAAAACATTTATTGCCAACATTAAACAAACTACGAAAATACACAAACTAAAAAGTAAAAAAACATAAAAATTTCGCAATAAGATCTACCTCAGCTGTAGCTGTTTATGTGTTTATATGTTACAAGCATAAAATGTCGTTTAACTAAAGTTAGTAATTCGTTTACGGTAATTGCGTAACGTTTGACAACAAACTACCAGTGTGTTCTGAAGCTGCCTGAAAAAGGATTAAAATGTCGTATAAAACTCTGTCTCTGTAGAAATCTTATTATAAAATTGATAAGTTTGTAAATGGTAATAGTGTTTTTGTAGAAAAAACTTAAAATTCATATCGCTGACAATATTATCAGATTGCACTAAGAATAAGTGCGTAGAGGATACTACATACATATGTTGATTATCGCATGCCTCTTAGTTATTATTGTATAATTATTTATTAAAATAACATTTATTTAAAAGAGAAACACACAGGTTTTTTGTATATTCTTCTTGTGATGAATGACTATTCAAGAGTGCCTGTATTGAGTTCTTTTTTTACTTATTTATTTAAGATCATAAACAGGTTTACAATTAAAATACTTATAACTATATTAAATTAACACATGATCACAGATTATATTTAAATAATGAAATATGTGGGTGTTATATATTAAGGCACCTTAATTAAACACATATGAACTAATATATATCTTATATAGTATATAAAATTCTCGTGTCACTATGTTAGTTACCATACTCCTCCGACGCGGCTTGACCGATTTTTATGAAGTTTTATATCCATATTCAGTAGATCTAAGAATCGGTTACTATCTATTTTTCATACCCCTAAGTAATAAGCGTTGTCCACCCCTAACCTGTTTTTTATTTTTTTATAATGTGGCATTAAAAATATGTATGTTTTTTTAATGCCACATTATAAAAAAATAAATTTAAATAAAAAATAATCCCCTTCTGTCTTCTGTCTGTCCCCTTTTTTTTAATACCGATTTTAATTTATATGGCAAAACGGATTATATACTTATAATTATGACTGGTGTATATGTATTAGGTTGAATGAGGAAAAGAGTATATAAGATTACAATAGGAGTGTGTATTATAAGTGTTACTATAGACACGAGGAGAAATGTATTTCTGTGTGCGTGTGTGTGTGTGTATGTGTATTTAATTAAAAAAAAATCTATTTTTTTATAACATACATGGTCATTGGATTGTAACAAAAACAAATGACACAGTACTTTGGCATACTTAATAGTTAATATTACAGTACGCATTGCATATGAGATTTGCCAACACCACGAGGTTGGCATACTAATAAATAATGAGTACATTTTACCTCATTGTGGTGTTACGAAGCTGTTATGAAACGCTTGACATGTCTATGGTCCCCGTCTATAGTTCCCATTGAACCGATATGAAATCTATGTTGAATAACTATTTATAACATCGACGGCTCGGTGGTCTAGTGGTTTAGAACCCCGCCTTAGCCGCAGGTTCCATTCCTTGCACGGCACAAACATTCATGAGTATCATACTCACTGTTTGTATCGGTCTAGATATTTTTTATGTATAATATGTATGTATTTACGAAAAAAATGTAGTTGTACCCATAACACAAGCTAGCTAGCTTAACTTGGGACTAAATGGCGCTATGTGAATTGTCCTGAGGTCACTATTATTATTGTTAATAATCTTTTACTAAAAATTAATACCGATCTGAAATGTCTCTCTCACATGTAGTGTGTCATATGTGTCATAGATTTATAGATATTTTTTAATTTAGAATTGCTTGGTTCTACTTATAAATTCATTGAAATAATAATAAATATAATTTACACAGCGAAATCTAGTCCCAAGCTAAGCTGGGCTTGTGTTATAGGTACAATTTTTTTGTAACTCCCTACATAATATACACATTTGTGGTCATGAGTATCCTGGTTTGTATTAGTCAGAGTGTTTTCTAGGTATATTAGACATGTATGTACAAAAACAATGTATTTAAGTATTTAACTATGTGTGGATTCTCTTGGGTTATTATCATTTTTATTATTATACAGCGTCGCCCTGTATTATAATTGTTTTTAAATACAACAAAAGAAAGTGACACGAATACATATAAAAATATAATTAGAAAGGTAATCGCCACCAATCAAAAACCAATAGAAGTTAACTCTTTCTCATTCCAATGATTTCAATTGACTCATCACTTCTTAGTAGTAGGTCACTGTGACAGTGTGACATCATCCAATTTTGCCAGCTATATTCAAGTCACGGTTCGCATTCATAATACACATGATGCAGGCCCCATTCAAATAGGTTCCTTTAGGTGCTTTATGGGGCCCATACATTTATATAAATTGTTTTAAACACTTCTTTTAAATACATATTAACGTTTATATATTTTTTTGTGTTTTTATAGTGTAGTAGCACAGATAAGATAATATTTAGTAGTTTTACGGAGCTGGAAAACTCTTTGATATTGCTGAATGCTGAATTAAACGCCTTTTTAGAGATACCGATTATTATCCTTATTTTAGGTTTACAAACTTTTAGGTATTGTGTGTCATTGGATTCATTAAATTTCTTTCTTTATTTCTCTGTTTAAACGGAATTAAAGAAATCCTAATTAATAATTTATTATGACATTTGGTACTATTGAAAATAGTCACTTCCTCATATTCAATTTTATGTCGCTCTAGTATAATATTTTTAAGTTGATTTTAAGTTTTTTTCCCCATATCAAACTTCGATAACTCTTTTTAATATATTAAGTATGTAACTACATATGTATGTAGTTACATAGTTAATATATTAAAAAGTTGTAGTTAAATAGGCTGTAGTTAAATAGAATCTATGTAGATTCTATTTAACTACAGCCAAATATTACAGCCCAGATACAGTAGGTACTAATAAATCAACATTATCACCATATTTATTTAGTGATTCATTATTCCTCTACAAGATGTAATAAATCTTTCCAATGTTAGTGAATGATTCTAAAAATATTTGGACATTAACTGTTCAAATGTTTATTACTCAATCACGCTTAACCGGCGAACGGATTTGAATGTTTGATAAACAGATGGATAACCTGGGTAAAAATATTGTAAGTGTATTTTCATGGGTCCTGTTTCTGGCCCAGAGAAAGTTAGATTTGCGCCCCTGGGATGAGGTTTTTTCAAAACTTTATATTATTATTGGATCATTGTTGACCTCTGAAATGGGTACGCGCATGTAAACTTTTATATTAATTCATGCATGAGAATTATGCATCACAATTTAGGCGGCCTCTGTAATCTAGCGGTTTAGCACACCGCTTTACTTGCGATAGTAACGGGTTCGATTCCTTATACGATGTAATTATATTTATGAGTAAGTTGGAATAAAAAATTGTATGCCCACTTATAAAAACAAATTACAGCGGTGTTTTCTAAAATTACTGTAACCTACATTATGTTTTAATATATTGATCTGTAACGTTGGTAAAGAGCTTACTTAATATTTTAGTTTATATATTTTTTATTGCACTTTTAAATACAAAAGTTAAAATATATATTAGAAATATTGTTCGTTAATCTCTATAAGAAATCTCTTATAACGTAACTGGTTTAATTGGTTTTAGAATTTATTAAATTTAATAAGATTATTAAATGCGACCCATTGCATAAATAAATTGAGAACAACTTAATAATTCGACTATCATTAACCAAACGAAATGCGTAGGCTTCAGTTCAATGCTGTAGTGAACAAGTTGGCTATCTATACAAATAAACATAAATGTTATCGATCGCTGTCTAATCGTCTTGCTAATATTGTAAACGCGAAAGTTTGTGGGTATATGGATAAATGGGTGGACGAATGTTTGATACTCTTTCACGCAAAAACTACAGAACGGATTTTGACGAAACTTTACAGTAATGTAGCTTATACATCAATTAAAAAGATATTATGTAAATTGAGCTAAATATAAAAATGTCAAGTAAGTATGATGTAGGCGAAGTTACGCAGGTCAGCTAGTAATAGATAATAATAATAATAATAATTATCCATCCTCATCATTCATAATTTATACTGTCATTGTTTGGTGATTTTTACCCGCAATGATCAGTCTATTACCCCATCAATGGGAGATATATAATATATATAGAAAAAAATAAAAAACTTTATTCATAAATATACGTACAATTAAATATATTTATATACTATATTTAATTGTACGCATAATTATATACACGTACGTATAATTAAATATATTTATATACTATATATAATATTTATATACAATAATACATATAAATATTAGTGGGCTATTTTATTACCGTATATATAATAGCACACAAAATAATAATTATTAGAATATTTGTATGTCCTTTTCGTGCTGATCTGAAAAACGACTTAAAATCAATAATTAGGTATTTATAATAAATAGATAAATTATTTATTCACCAATTATACACACATTCTATTATTAAGGTATAGAAAAATAAATAAATTAAATAGAAATAAAAGAAATGCCGCAAAGGTGAATAGACAACAAAATCAGCATAAAGCTAAAGATTAATGCAGTGATTATATTCTGTTGTCTTAAACTTAAATTCCTATATTTGATCTTTACATATCTGCCCAAATTCAAATATATCGTTTTTACTTATTAATTATCACATCATTGGTGTCATGCCAAAGCAAAAACGTCACCGTTATACGCACTTCCTATGGCACGAGGGCGACGTCAGACCATGTGAAAATATCGCAGTGTTATCTTATTTGAATTGTCTAAATCCGGTTCTTATTACATGGTGGAAAATTTGAATAATATTACTCAGGTGTTTAGTACAGTTATACCTATAACTGACTGACTGATCCTTTATATTTATATAATAAAGTATATAAAAAGTACATATGTTCATAAATAAGTTTTCGGTTGTAATCCGATTGGAATAAAACCAACAGTAAAGCTGAAACCAAATTGCTGAAACCATACACATTTCAATTAAGCAGATTTTTAGATTAGTGCGTTCTTAAAATAAAATTTTCTTACATTTCTTTTATAATAGTTTTATTACTTATATATATAGATATTAAATCTAGTCGCAAGCTAAGCAGAGCTTATATTACGGTTATGTTATGGATATTATAAAATGGTTC
The DNA here is from genome assembly GCF_030625045.1 of Achroia grisella. Lineage (NCBI taxonomy): Eukaryota > Metazoa > Arthropoda > Insecta > Lepidoptera > Pyralidae > Achroia > Achroia grisella. The sequence goes on along the minus strand of NW_026712795.1, from coordinate 1,557,447 downwards.
ATTTCATAATATCCATAACATACCCTGTTTTTCCCTTTGTTTCATTGGGATATTATTTTAGTTTCTTTAATACCACACTACCTTTTGACGTGGTATATCATTTAGGTACCATCAACTCTATACATATTATGATATCCTTATAGACAAATAACAAAATCTGTCAAAATTGTCGAGGAATTTATATCCTAGGACAACACATACAATACTTTTTTATTATACTCACGCAGAAAGAGACAGACGCAGTATACTGCTCATAAGACATAAAATAGTGCGGAATTCTGAACCTTATCTCGATAACTTTGGAAAGTACACTCTATCTTGAGGAAATAAAAACCATCGCTCCTAAGAATATCTTTCAATTCTTGTCCCTGACGGATCTTTGGTAGCGAACTCTGAAAAAGGACAACAGATAGAAAAACAAGACAATAGATCTATATAGATCGCAGTGCTACAAGTCCAAGCACCTGATACTTAATAGCCCTAATGCCTCAATAAAAAAAATTACTTAAGTAAATACATAGTTGAACTGATCATTATTTTATAACCATCGTATTATTGTTTGTATGTATGCACATATATACGTTGTACGTCATATTCCGTTCATTATAATAGACAAAACCTGTTTATTTTTTTGTACATCACCATTTACGTAGATTCGTGTTTCGTTGAAGACACTGTTGTTGTTTTTGCCTTATTGTAAGATTTGTAAACGTACAAACACAATTTGTGACGTTTTCAATTACTTAACAAACTATTAATATAATTTACTAACTGTTACACGCGATTTCCTTTGCGTAGCATTTAACTTTATTTTTATTGAAATAAATAAGATTTCTAAAATAAAAACTTCTATCTGCCAGTGAAAGTCCTGTTAAAATCGGTCCAGCGTTTTCAGAGAGTAGCCAGAACAAATAGATAGACAGACATGTATTATGCAAGTAGTGTTTAGTGAAAAGCTGTTATTTTTAAATTACAAACAATCACTTCAATTTTATTTACTTGTTTAGCTATCTAAATATATATATATAAAGCAGATATTTCTAATTTTTATAATAATTCCGAAGGAGTATTAAATTTAGCACAATAATTTTTTGTTTTCAATTTTATAGTATTATCGCCGCTTCTTTAGTGGCGACATCCTTTTAGCTTTTTTTTTTTGAGAAATAGTGAACTAAGGAATAAATTTAAAAAAATAACATTTTAAAAACTATATCAAATTAATAAAAACAAAACATTACACACACTACCATTTGTTTAAAATGATAAGGAAAAATATATTAACACAAAGAACTTGAATTGTATAACTGGGTTAAATGTCTTACATGAATATATTCTTTTTTTATTTGAATTTGACACACATGTACAATTACATGGAGTAATAACTGGAGGAGAAGGTCCGGAGATGGTGCCCAGTGTAGTGCCTTGAATATTATAAACGCAGAAGTCTAGCTATAATTGTTTACAGAATGCAGCTTTGGCTGTGCCTTGGTCGTCAGTTAGGACCACAGATAAAATAATTAACAAAGAATCAAATTTTTTATATTTAATGTAAATCAATAATTAAAAAGGAAATAGTAAGTTATTTTACCTACTTATTAAATAATGTATTCAATACAAGTTATATCTACATATGTATATTGTCCGACTCAGTGATCTAGCGGATTAACACAGCGCTTTACTTTCGATTGTCGCTGGTTCGATTCTCGCAAAAAACAATTTTATATTCTTGATTATGATTATTTTTATGTTGAGGATGATCTGGGTGTTTTCCATAAATGTTATGTATATATTAAAAAAATATAACTAAATATAGTTAACTAAACTACTAATATAAATACTTAAGTTAGTTATTTCTATCAGTTTATTAGTATCTATGGGTAGGATAGGATAGAAAAAATGTAATAAAAAAAATACGTTCATAAGCAGCTAAAATGTCCTACATGAATAAATTATGTTTGATTTTATTATAGTACTAGTACTATAATACCTACAAGCCTACAGTGTAGTTGTAGTACCTACAAGCTCTGCTTATGGAATTTACTGGGTTATCATTATTATTTATGATTATTTATGACAGCTAATAATAAAACAGTCTTATGAAATGTAACAGTGAACTTTATAACTAAAATAAGTATCTACATGTGTGTAATATGCACACACCCATTCTAAAATTCCATACCAAAAGAAAAAATAAAATAATTTCTATTGTCAAAGATCTAAAAATAATACCATATAATATTCAAAATAAAAAATAGTTTGCCTAATAAACACTTTAAATATATAATAAAGTAAAACAAGTATTAACAAAAATTTATAATTCGACCGTGACAGGACTCGAACCTGCAATCTTCGGATCCGAAGTCCGACGCCTTATCCATTAGGCCACACGGTCAATGAGAGCGGTTGCGAAATAGGTTATTACGTCCCGCCACGTAAGCCTCCGCATGCAACGTCACTGATGAGGTCATAAGGTTGACGTTTGGAGCCTGTGAATTTACTGTTCTCATACCATTGAATTTTATACTTTATTTCTTAGCTCGTAAAGTTGTTAAACATATTGCACTACTATGTTGAGACTATTAATAAGACTACTTTTAAGCCTGAATTTGCCGTTTTCTTACCACTGAATTTTATACTTTATTTCCTAACTAGTACAGTTAATAAACATATTGCACTACTATGAAAAGACTATGTGACAAATTGATAAAGGTTGATGACATAATAATATACTTAAATATATGAACATACTATGTTAATTATCATACATTATGATATGCGTCGCGGGTACAACAGGCCACGAACTGAATTATTGTATGTATATGTAGTACCTATTAGCATAGAAAAAAATATTTAACTAAGAAGTATTTTGTCTATGGTATTCATATTTAATTTTATTTATCTTAACTATTGTATCAAATACGAATGTTAGTTTGTTTATTACATTATAACGACTTGAGGAATCTCAAATTTTGGTATATTTATATATATATATATATGATTTAAAACGGTACTTCCTACATTGAAGTCTCAGGTTATGTTTTTGGACTAAAGAAAATCAACTTCTCACAATGATTAAAGTACTTACTCTAAAGGTAAGTTTACAGCGACGATTTAAAGTATCCAGAAATTATTTTTAATATAATAAAATAAGTTATTAAGCAACTACATTGAATGAGTGCGCGTAGACGAGAAATGACGGAAGAATGTAGATGGTTGTATAAATATATTTCTTGACACAGTCGGCAGTAGTAATTATAAAAAAATTCCAAATGGCCCAACACCATCCTATCATCCCAACAACTAAGGCGATCTACAAAAATACTACTAAAAAATGATAAATGCTATATCCATAGTATATCTACATAGAAAACACTGAGAATAATACAAGCATATCAAATTCAAATGTTTGTGTCGTGAGAGAATCAAACCTGCAACTATCGGATATAAGGCGATGTTCGAAACCGCTACACCACCAAGGCGTAGCCAAGACGCCAAACAAGAACCCTATGTTTGTTTGTCGGATCAATAACATTAAGAGGGTTGGGAAGGTTATCGTTACAACAAAGTAGGTACCTTAACCTGTTGCACATATAACTAGAATGGTAAACAAGTTGGCGGTTAACCTAATGGTGGGTGGTAGCTATCGCCTATGAACAGTACCACTTACTGTCCTGTAATTTTACTGCTGACGGTCAACCTAATTGTAGCCATCGCCTGCATACATGAACAGTACTACTTATTGGTGTTATGAGACGCTCGTAGTCTCTTCATGAGTGTCCATTCCGGAGAACTAAGGTCCCATTACTTTATATCCTGTAATTTTACTGCTGACGATCAACGTAATGGTAAGTGGTAGCCATCGCCTGCATACATGAACAGTACTGCTTATTGGTATTATAAGACGCTTTCAGTCGCTTCAAGAGTGTCCATTCTGGAGAATTAACATCTCATAACTTTATATCCTTTAATTTTACTGCCATATCTCGTCTACCGAGACAAATCTCACAAAACAAGTTGCTTGGCGTTACAAACATTTTTTTTAACTTAGATAGAAAAAAAACACAAACATAGACTGTATTTTCACTTGTTCTTTATTTTTCTATTTTCGGGGAACTTTATCCCTGTACTATGTTATGAGTAATTATGACGCAAAACAATAAAAAAAAAAAAAAACATCCACAGCTGTGACTGTATTTTCACGTTCATGTACGTCGATTACTGCTAATCAATTAACGAAAACAAGTAAATTATTTGTTAACCGATTGGAATAAAACAAACATGTACTACATACCTAATGTAGTTGTTTGTTTTATTCCAATCGGTAATGTGATGATAATAGAATGGTGTGTGCCTGTGCTTTTTAACGATTTTCTGGCGAGGCAACAGAGGACGATGATGTATCATAGAATAGAAAATCCTTTATTCAAATAAACTTAAATTAAGCATTTTTGAAGAGTCATAGTTATTTTTTTAATCTACCGCTCATTCGGAAAGTTGTTTGATGACAAGAAGAATGAGCAAGAAACTTGCGTGTTGCCCTTTTAAATAATCGTTGTAACCTTACATTTTTAATTCGAAATGTATGAATACAAACTACCACTAATTTATTAGGGTCAAAAAATTAAATAAACAGTAAAATTAAATCAGCCGTAGTGATTAAAGCAGTTCACTTCCTACAAGCAATACTCGTTTACGAGTATGACGGATGAGCCAGCCATCATTGCACTCAACTATTCCGGAAGTAACGAAATAATATATAATCGTATCACATTAACAATGACAGGATAGGAAACCGTGCTAAATATACCGAAGGCCATATCCCAAGGGCAATGTTACAATATATTTTTAGCATACAGTTACGGCAGCATATGTACAATGGTAACTCAACTTAAACATTGCGGATTTGACGACTGGGCATAGTTATGGGGCAATTAGAAAACAATTAGTGTGTTCTAATTGTCCCATAACTATGCCAATTAACTGCCAATCAGTTCCATTATAAAAGTATAAATCAATAAAATTGTAGTGTCTGTTTGTAACTTCAAATTAACAGCTTTTCACTATATGCATATGAAAAATATAAGATACTTGCATCAAAAATGAACTTAATTTTTTTGTCTTTCTTTGTCTGTTTATTCTTGCTAATCTTTGAAACGACGGCACCGCTTTTGACTTGATTTTTAGTCGTAAATTGGTAACGGTATAAAGAGTAATTTGGCTACTTTAGTAGATTTCTTTTTATTTAAATAAAAATTATAATTCGACGCGGACATTGACGCGGGTAACAAGTATTTCTTATTAAAAATATTCGCAATATCTTTCACTTATATAGGGTTAGTCATATACCAAACCAAAAGCCAGACAAAGCCTAAACCACATTCACCAAGAAAGGAAGTGAAAATCTGAATATATTTTCATACAATACTTTCATTCTAAATTGAACACAATTTTTTTCGAACTATTCTGAATGAAAATGAATTACCACCTGTATGGTAAACTGTATGACCATAATTGGCTTTTATAATTTACCACCTATAGAAAACTTTATTACCAACAAGTAACATTTTTTTAAAGAATCACAAAAGAAAGAAAGGTATATAATCCCTTCATACTTAATTTAACACATTTTTTTTCTAACTATTCTTGATGTTTGTCATAACTAGGCTTTTTTATTTTTTTTATACCACCATCGTATAGTGGCAATCAAGCATACGGCCCCTCTGATGTTGGGAGTTCTAGTGATTACTACCTGTAGAAAACTATATTAATAACGGTATTACGCATTTTTAAAAAAATCAGAAAACATACTCATATTCTTGTGATGCTAAGACGGACAGTTGATCATTCATAAACATACGACAAGTAACTTATATATTTTTTTTTAAAGAATCATAAAACATAGTTCTTGTGATGAGAACATAATTCTTGAAACGGACAGTTCATAATATGATCATTTATATAACAAAAATTAGTTTACACTATAATGTGGAATTACGCAGTCATAATCACATGAATTAGGTACTCACAAATTCGCACCTCTCTGTTGATTATTCCTAAGAATTACTTAGTTAATATATCTTAGAATATACATATGACACATACAAACAGAAAAGTTTCCGTTATGTATATTATATCTGTCTATATATATACTACGAAAAGGAATCAATAAAAGAGATTTCCAACTGTATATTAATTTATGTATATTATAACAACATACAAGTTGAACTGTACCATGTTACAATAACATTATTGACAGTTCTAAACAAAATATTATGTAAATAATAAAATGGTTATTTCGACAAGGTACGATCTTAGATAATTGTTTTTGTTTTTCGCCCTATTTACGTAATATGAGTTGTTATTGGTGTTTACAATACAAGAACATTGGTAAATATTTTATTTGACAATGAAATGGGAAACCTACAAACGGGCATTGTACAGATTATTTTCCTCATTGAATTATATATTAACTAATGAAGTAATGAAAATAAAACAACTTTATTAATAATAATTATTAATAGGTATTTTGTTTACTTTTAATGGGTTATAATACAGGGAGAGTATTGTTAGTAATGAGTTTTTTTTTCGGACTACTCTAATGCTGTTGGCCGCAGCTGGCCTTTACAGCTTCACCGAACGTTAGTGGGCGAGAGCAGATGACACTCCAAACCTGCGGAAGGACATATGGAGCGGCTGAAGGCCAGCTCCTGCCTGACGGATACGACTTTAGTCTGAGGGCACCACTGGGGGTTCGAACCTCGGCTCAGGCCGTCGTAATTTCGATCCCCATTTCAATTGGATGGGGGATCGATAGGAGGGGGAGTAATGAGTGCAACGTCGCTAGTAATTTACTAGCTGAGATTGACCTCGACGCAGTATCCTCCAGGAAACCATCGTGGTTAATTCCTGGTGATTTTTCTTTCCTATCATCTTTCACCATCTATAATCATAATTCACAAAGAACTTTCTAGATCAGTCAATACTTTCCGCTTTCTGTTCTATTCTATCTACCCCCGTAAAAACCGGGCGAGAAGATAAAATAAATGTTCATCTCATTAAATGAGAATCGTTATAACATTAACATGTTAAATATACAATGATGTTTCATATAGGTCATAGGTTCTCAAAAGTGGACGCCCCGGTGTTTTTTTAATGGACAATAATGAAATTGTGTTTACGCTAGCGGGGCACCAGTGGTGGATGATGGGATGAACATAAGGTTAGGTCCTATTGTAACATATTCACAAAAAAATATCATGATCATGGGGAACCGTGTGGAGGTTAACCCGATATGCTACATTACTAGCTAGGGGTCATCAAATCATGAGTCATTTATGTTTTAAGTCAGAAATAGTAGTCATTTTCTATCTTAAAAGCTATATATAAGTTGCTACAGCATTTTTTGCTATGTATGTTAATGATCATAAGAACATTTTGTGTTTTGGTAGTTTAAATGAAAAATAGGAGTAAATAGGAGTTAGGAATATTCTGTTCAATTTTTAAATAATTACTTCCTCCAAAAATTTAAACCTATTTATTACAGTGATATAACTAACACTGCGCCATATAGTAAAGAATGCAGAAAAATTGGTAGCATCCTGTATATTACATTGTAGCTACACATAATTTTATGTTAAAAAATTTGGTGGTTTCTAGAAATATAACGGCAAGCAAAGGTTGAGAACCTATGACCTAGACATTATTACGTGGTAATAATATAATTAACTTGTTATGTACGCAACAAATATTAACCATTAGGGGAAATACTATAAAAACGTCATAATCTAAATATAGTCATGTACTAAACTTAAAAAACACAATGAACTCATTTCTACTATTTTAAAATTTGTAGTAGATATAAAAGAAAGGGACTGTTTCATCAATTTCTCCTGTTACTACTTCTAAACTACACTGATTTAACAAAAAATAACAAATAATCCGTTTTGCTTGGCGATGATTTTGCATAACTATAAAAAATACCGTCATATACAAAACATACTCATTGTTCTAATTGATTATTATTAACATTTAATGAGTAATTTCTACTGTTGGACTACTGCATAAACAATACTGTGGATTTTCATTAAAATATGCACAAAATGAAATTTGTTACAAATTACGAGCGAGATTAGAGATCCGCAATCTGTGCTACGGGACTAAACTATATCGTCCGTGGGACTAACCATCCCGTATCCCGACCCTCTTTGTACCGGAATGTACCAGGAATTCATATACTAAAAGGAGTTCGTACTACCGAGTACTTATCGATCAGTTCCTGAACTCTATACCAATAGCAATAAAGTGCATATTGCATAGGACTTTACGGAACTGGAGTTGATTTCCTCTAGAATATGATTGAACTTTATTTCGTGTGCCTAAGGGTGATAATGCATTGTTGTCTTTCGTTACGATTCTATTGTATTCACAGAAGTGAATCGGCACGATACGTCTGGCGGCGTACTCTCGTCTGCTGGATTGCTTCAAATTTCTGTATTCCTAGTGAACCGGTCATGTGTTTTCGTTCCGTAATCGTCACGGATCGGCGTTAAGGTTTGTTTAGTTTCATTTTTTGGTAATTAATTAAATGTACCAAATTGATTATTGGACTGTATAACTGATAATGTTACGTATAATAAAAAAAAAACAACAACCTTTAAAACTTGATATAATTAATTTTGTGTAATAAAAAGTAGAACAATTTTGTTCCGTGTTATTTACAATTATTTTTACATAACCGTTAAAAATTAATAGTTCATATTATGACAATTATAATTTCTAAAAATGATACAATAAGGTTTCTATTTGTATTTATAGGTAAAACGGATTTTCGGGACACCAAATATAATAAATACAAGTATAAATTTTCGTTCCTTCCACATGTTAAAGTCCTTCGCAGAAGAAGTTTCTTTCAGAGTCATACATTATATGTATATTTATAATATTATCCTTATAAAATTGAAGGGAAGCTATTTCTGGAACAATCAGTAATGTCCGACCACGCGTATCAACATTATGTTTCATAAGCATAGGTTTGGGTATGGTGTTTATTTGCCACATCATGTTGTTTAGGTATTACCATTATTAGGTAGAATGTACTTCATTTCCATTATTTAAGGTCTCACTACAATCATCTAACATAAAATTGACATAAATATGTAACATCGTTTTTATAATTATTTTATTAATCTCATTAAAAATTAAAAATGAACAAAAATTAGGTAAGGACCGGATTTCTTCCTCTAAAGTTTTCTATGTAATCGAATAAACAATCATACTCATGAATACGAATATTTGTATGGTGCGAGGAATCAAATCCGCGATCATCGAGAGTAAGGCGCTGTACTACTGTTAGAAGAAAAACTTTTATGCCGTTAAATACATAAATAAACAACCTGGACTATTACTACGGCTATTAGATAGCGCCATCTAGACACACGGTAAGCAAAGCTTGTTTTATGGGTACTTGACAGCTGATAAATACTTATTTGTTTTGTAAATATATGCATAATATACATAAAAAACACTCAGACGAACACAAATAATCATACTCATGAATACAAATGTTTGCACCATGCAAGAAATCGAACTCGCGACTATCGGAAGTAAAGCAGTGTGCTATACCTCTAGACCACCGAGACCGTCAAATGGGGCTTTAGTCTTCATTGAACATCCGCTTCCTCCAGTACCAATTGGATTAGTAGCTAATAAGTACAGGTACCTACATGTTTTATCGTTACTTTCATAGCTCTATTCATCTGCTTATTCCTTATTCGATTTATTTGGGGTCGGCATATTATGTTCTCAAATTCATATTACAAGCATGTCAGTCCTCCTTGGGAATAGAATGCAAGTTGTTATAGTTGGCATACCCGGTAACCTCTCCTTACAGTAAACTTCCAGAATGGTTTGTTTGGTTTGAAATCAGAGTTCTCCTATTTGAGCTACCAAAGCTCTTATACCCGGGGAGTTGAAACTCAACCTACCTTAGGTTGAGGTCCAAGAGCCCGAGCATTTTATTCTATAACACAGAGGACAAACGAGCTTGAGGCTCATCTGATGGTAAGTGATTACCGCCACCTATGAGCACCCGCAAAACCAGGGGAATTGCAAGTACGTTGGAGCTTTGTTTATAGTAGCGGCCCTAATTCGCCACTGTCATCTGTCATCATAGAGTTTTGTGCACTATTTAACGAGATATACCGCTGTTCCTCTGCGACTGCTTATTAATTATTCGCAACTAACCTCCATATCTGGAGGCCTTTGGCTAAAAATCTTCATCCAGAACCACACTTTTAGAGCTCTATTATTAAATAACAATTATTAGTTGTGGTACAAAAGCCAATGGACCCGTTATCACGTCCGCCCCTCTGATAAGCAAGTATGTTTACGTTACACATCACTGCTATGCAGTTATTGGATACAAACGGAACTAATCAATGATCGATACTGATTTTATAGACGCGAGTAAAAAAATGATCATTACCCGACTGAAAAAAACGAAGGTTATCTCCATGCGGCACGTATTTTTTATGGAAACCGAACTCTCCGGGTCACTGGGTTGGTTTGTGATTATTTTTTAGTCTTTATAGGAAGTACACCACGTGCCAAGCGGCTGATAGTTGTACCTGAATCATATAGTTACTACTCTTTAAATAAAGTGGGAAGATTTGGACCTCGGTGGTCTAGCGATCTAGCACACCGCTTTTCGTCCGATGGTCGCGGGTTCGATTCCTCGCACGGCATAAACATTTGTATTCATGAGTATGATTGTTTGTATCGGTCTAGGTGTTTTCTATGTATAATATATATGTATTTACGAAAAAAAATCTCTAGTACCCGTAACACAAGCTTCAGATACCTTAACTTGGAACTAGATGGCGCTATGTGAATTGTCCTGAGATTATTATTGTTATTACTTTGTACGAGGTCATCTACGTGGGTACCTCAATCTTGTCTATTTCTCTTTAAAAGCGCGTTTGTAGGATCAGACTATGCAGTGAAGTTACAGGAGAATAAGCATGAAATTTTAGTCCTCTGGAATGGCAACGCATGAGCGATATCATGGATGATAACGTGATAACGTGATAACCGTAGTGCTGTTTATGTACAAGGCGACAGTTACCGCTTAATAATAGTTAGGCCGTCAACCTGTTTGCCAGCAATTACACAAAAAAAAACTATCTATCAATTGTATTTATCGTTATTCCAGTTTCATTAAAAAAGTAACGAATTTGTGTTATCTATTCATTATTTTTTTAAAAATTTTTGGATAGGTCACATGATAAGAGAAATGGACAATAATAATAACCGAATGGTACCCACGGTGTTACGGTAGGTAGACAGAATACAAGATGGAAAGATATTAGGAAAATAGCCGGTCTAATATGGACTAGTAAAGCAAAGAAGAGGACAGATTGGAAATCTATAGAGGAGGCCTATTTCGGAAGACAAGTTATACCGTTTGTCGATTAGTTACATCTTAATACTAATAATATTATAAATACATAAGTTTGTTACTCTTTCGAACAAAAACTACTCAACGGATTTTGATGACACTTTACAGTAATATAGTTTATGCAGTAGGATAACATATAGGAATAACATATTTTTATTGAAATTTAACGCGGGTGAAACCGAAGGCACATCTAGTTTTATATAAAATTAACCTAATGTAAAACTTAGTATAGCAATAAAGGCTTTTGATATCATTTTATTTTTATTATTGTTGTGTGATAGATGCATTTTTACAGTGTATTTATAACTTTAACAATTTAACTACAAACCACATATTAGATTATTTATCTGTATGTCAGAATGTGACATTCTTCCTCATTAAGTTACGAAGGTCTTCGCTATGGGATTGATATAGTGATGCGTCTTGGTCACGGGAACCTTGCTTATGAGGTTGTAACGTGGTGTATTCAGGGTTAGTATACACTATCGACCTTCTCCCGTCGGTTTTGTTTGTTCACTGCTATTGAAATATCCATTAGACAAATAAATAACCCTGTATATATCAGTCAGCGCCATTTAGTCTCGAATGCTTAAAGTATCTCAGCCTCGTTGGTCTAGCCATTTAGCATACCGCTTTATCTTCGATGGTCCCGGGTTTGATTCCTGAAACATTTGTACTCATGACTATGATTGTTTGTATCGGTCTGAATATTTTATATGTCTCAAAAAAAAGTTTCTAAGTATTTATATCAGTTGTCTAATACCCATAACACTAGCTCTGCTTTCCGTGGGACTAGATGGCGCTGTGTTAATTGTCCAGGGTTATTTATTTATTTATTTATTATCTACGGAACCCGATTTTTATGTCCTAGCTCTTTGTCAGTTTTCTAAACAGAAATAAGTTATTTATGTATCAAGTTCATCCCCTGATTGGCATTGTCCTCCAAAGAAATAAAACTTTTTAAATAATTTATTAGTTTTCATCTAAGAATAGCAAACAATCCCTATAAAAGTCTGGAGGTCGTTATTTCATAAATTACAAAGAAAAATATAAAAAAATATACAAGTTGTATAATTTTCTCGGATTTTCGACACAATTTTCGAATAGGTTTGTTTAGTTTTTAAATCTGCTTGCAAAATATAATAAAACTTATTGCACAGATTCTCAAAAGTTATTTAATTTAATTCTCAAGTATTTATTAGGTTTTTTATAGCCGTCATACCTTCTGATGACGTGATGTATGAAAGGAACTTTTTAAAATTGTCTATGATTGCCATAATTAATATTTTTGCTAAAAATACTGAAAATATTTTTATGTACAAACTGTCTGGAACACTTATAAACGTCGATAATGCTCAGATATACATCAGAGTATAGTGGTATCCTGACCTCGTGGTTTAGTGGCCTATCAATTTCTATCAAGCCCGATACGACCTTTGGTCCCTCCAGGGGGTTTGGCCTCATTCATACAGTGTGCAAGGTAATAGAATATTATGATTGCAAATATTGATGCTGAAATATACATATTTAACAGAAGGTCACGCTAAATTGGGACTTTGTCAAGAAATAATTAGCTGTTAAATAATAATTTTTGACTAATAATTATGATAAAATATCTCATAACAGATTTTCATGTTGAATAATAAAAATTTTAGAGACAAAATTACTGTGAAATTTCCCATAAGATAGGGTCCATTCCTGTAAGAAAACTTATTAATATTCTAATGCGAAAGTTTGTGAGTATGGATGGATGTTTTTTACTTTTTCACGCAAAAACTACTGAACGGATTTTGATGAAACTTTAATGTAGCTGTATACATCACAATAACATATAGGCTATAAATTTTATGCGGGAACCGCGGGTAGCTTGTAGTATTATAATTTGTTGAATAATAATAATTTTTGATAATAAAATAAGATAAAACCTTTGTGATCTTTTTGATGTGTGTTGATTCCTCCAGACATTTAGAATATAGGAATATAGGACATTTTGGAGTTAGTGTTCTTTGAGGCTGCGTATTCGTAGTCATAAATTCATATAAAGTAGTTATTTAATGACTATTAAAAAGATGTTTTTTGTTGTTAGGTCAATGACATTTAATTAATAACGTTGACCTTGAATAGTACACAGTGCATCAAATTGCACCTTTGTTGTGTTGATATGCGTATAAAGAAAGGAATTTGCAGCCCCAAACTTAGGGCGTGTTCATTATTCGAGTCAAAACGCGAGTTTCAAGGCGTGTTGTGGCGGGATCCTCACCAAAATGCTGCCCATCTTCTTGAAAGAAGACTACTGGCCGTAGGAAGTGGTATATCGGCGCCACAGAGACAATTTATATTTAATATTTTATTATTAATTCTTATGTATGTTATAATATGAGTCATATAGCCTAATTAAATAAAAAAAATCGAATAAAGTGACCTAACTGATGTGACAGCCATTACCTTTGCACCTAAACAGAATTGCGGTATTCACGTTATCATCTCATGCATTTCGTCACTGATATATCTCGTCCTTTTAACTGGCTTATAAAAGGGATTGTGACTAATGGGGATTATTAGCCCCATCATTAATAATGTATCATATCAGGTTGACCTTATTGCCCCCTGCTTACCGTTAGCGCCGCGGGTGCACCACTCCATTAAAAAACGGCAAATAAAGCTACTGAGCGACAGAAATAGGTAAGACATATGTACGTATTCACGCAGAAGAAGTCGAGTAAAAGTTTACGTAAATAAAAACGTAGGTTTAGTTAAATTATGGCGAAATAACGTAATAGTTACAAATAATAACGATCACGTGACTTTATTAGTTCAAGGTCAAAGTTACATTGCGTCACCTTTAGACAAAAGAATCGGATATTGGAGATGGAACAGTGATATGTGAGTACGAAATATTCGTGTAATATGATTTATTTGTGTTACCGGACACGATTGTCATAATATTTCGTGCATTTTGACCTAAATTGACATAAGTATTTAATTGCGTAATTGTTTCCTTTACGCCTGTGATTTTTTTATATTACTTACTGGTAGAGCTCACTGTACCATAGGAAATATATATCTAAGGACCATAAAACAAATGAATTACGAATGTTGGCTATATAGACTACTTTTGTAATTCATTTTTTTTATTATGGTCATTAGATATATTTGTATATGATATCAGTTGTGCTACTCATGTATAGATATTAATATTTCGTGTAATATTTAATACGTTAATTTCCACGTTTCAGTTGATATCGCTTCAGTCTAATAAACGTAGACTAATATCAAACACTTTGTTTGTTATTTGTTTTAATTTATATTTGTGACTGACTCTCCGGTGATGGAAACAAACCGGTAGGTTCATCTCCTGCTATGATGGATTGAAATATACTGAAAGAAAGTCAATATGTGTCCTTTTATACATAATCTGTACAATAAGAAATTATAAGAAAACTTTTTCTTCTGACGGGGTTGTCAGATCGGGGACATCAGTAGCGTAGTTATGACAAGTTTTTTTCATAATTATTATATAATAATAATATAACAGTTACATCAGGTTACACTATGTACTATTAATAAATGATGCATTGAAATCCAAGCTTGATAACATAAATATGCCACTCTGACATAATATCGGAGAAATAGCTGTTCAATAAAGTCTAATTTACATAGCTTTCTCTTGAAATGATTCAGCGCCATAACTCCTGTATACAAGTTATATAATAGGACCGAGTAATAACTGATATCATGTTTACATACGTACATGCAAAATGCCGCAGTAATCTCTGTGTACATATATAGAAACTAGTTCTGACTGAGTGTCTGTCTACCTACCTACATATAGCCTGATTAATTAAATACAGCATACAGCTGGGGGAAGGGCATTATCAATAATGTGGACTGATGGCCCCATTGCTAACAATAGGCATGTCAGGTTGACCTCCACGCGGTTCCGTCTGAAAACCATTCTGATAAATGCTAGTGAATTTGTCATAATGGGCTAACTGACCTGATCTCATGCTCATCTTATTCTTCTCCACTGGTGTTTCGTCGAGGTATACCGTTAGCGCAGACGGGCGCACCATTTCATTATCATCCATTAAAAATGAACCCGTGGTCGTCAGTCCACATTACTAACGCTTCCCTTGTCCCCTGGTATTAAATTCGATTGACGTGGACAATGCCGTATTAAACAGCCAGTTTAATAGTGATTAACAAAGGGATTAGTAGGCTTATGCAGGGTCATGTCATATGTAGGATTACACTCCATGCTATAAACGTAACTTTAGTGACAAGTTCTCCCAAGGACATAGGTATGTAGGACGACATATTGCTCTTATTAAACATGAACTAGTCAAATTTATTTAATTAATAAAATTTATTCGAGGGGAAAAGGGTAATTGTTAGTTAGGGGTGCTTAATGGGGGCTTAATGTACATGTTAAGTTGGCCTCCACGCGGTACCCCCTGGAAACTATAGTGATAAATTCATGGTGAATTTATCACGATGGGCTAACTGACCTGATCTTATACTAATCTTATCATCCTTAACTGGTGCCCTGCCAGTGTAAATTGTTAGCTAATTCACCCAACACTGAAAGATGATCTATAAGCGATATATACTCACTACAGTTAAATAATAATTAACAGATATTGTTTTATTATTTATCGGTGTCACCATCATTGGAACTTCAGTCAAAGATATAAATTAGAACACTTTTTTTTAATTCGATCAGATTCGCACCCACGAACTTTCGTCGTAGACCACTTATCCAGGACGCTCTCTTAATTCCCAATTATTACTTGATATAGAAAAATAGTTTCATATTTTGCGTAATTGTTCTAAATATGGATATCTTATAGTTATATAGGTATATATTTTGATAAATTTCAATGAAAACCCTGAACCACGTGTAAGCATGTTATTCTTATTAATAATGTTGTATTCAACACTATTATGGTTTAGAGTGTTTATATTAGAGTTAACACATTTCCAACTGCTGAATATTAATATTTTATGATTTTGAGTACATATTACACTAGCTGAGTCCGCGGTTTCACTCGCGTGAAATATGTAGCCTATGTGTTATTTAGATATATAAGCTATTGTTGTAAAGTTTCATTAAAATCTATACTCAGAAACTTCTAATGGTTGTTTATTACCCTTTTACGCAAAAACTACTGAACGGATTTGGATGATACTTTACAGTAATATAGCTTATACATCAGAATAACACATATGCTATAAATTTCATGTGAGTGAAACCGCGGGCATAACTAGTATTCTATAAGTTATGATAGTATTGTTATATATTATTGGAAGAAATGCAACTCACGTAAAACTACGAATCTCAACTCAGAGTTAGAAAGTTTACATTTACATAAATCTCCCTTTCGTAGGACAACCAAGTGTATCGAAAGTCAATTAGTGTAACTAATTCTATTCAGTAAAGATAATGAATTATTTATTTGTTTTAATTTCAATGTGTAGGTAGGTACATAATACTTCTATAATGGTTGGCGAACGAAACAGTTATACGTCTACGAAATCGCGGACTCAGCAAGTACCATATTTTTTTTAATGGATGATAATGGTATGGCTTATCCGCCTAAGCTGCGGGCACCAGTGGAGGATAATAGGGTGAGCCTGAAGTCAGGTAAATTAGCCCATTATAGTATATTCACCAGGAATTTATCACGATGACTTCCAGGGAGAACTGTATGGAGGTCAATAGTGTCATTAGTCTACATTACTAACAATTCTTTTCACTCCGGTACGAGAATATTAAAAGCATTTGAAATTTTTGGTTATATGGGCAGAGGAAATCCGAAAAGGAAATGTATGAATGAAAACTGTATGAAAGATGACACGGTAAGAAAAGGAGTAAATGACGAGATGACTGCAAACAGGGATGAATGGAAGAGATAATATATTACGCCGACCTCAAATAAATTTGATAAAGAAGAAGCAGATATTTGAAAATGGATCCAAAGCGGTGGCACTACCGCGAGTAACAAACGCATCTCGTTCAACGTTCTTTGACCTTTGCATAACAAAGCTATATTAAAATAATCATATTTACTAAACACACCGGCCGGCGCTCGTTTCCACATACTTCACTCATGAACAGTGCGGTAATCGATTGGAATGACCAACTTCCGTTTCCTTTCAAATTTGAATTTCGGGAATCGAACGTGACAAGAAACGGAAGTTTTCAATGTATTTAAACAAAACGAGTGATTCTTCTATCTTTACTCAATGTATTTGTACGATCAAACGAGTGACTCTTAGATCTTTGTTTAATTGTTCATTTTTTGTTTAATGTAATCTACATTATGTTTTGATTTGATTTGGAAAAATGGAAATTGAAAAAAGTTACTATAGAAATAACAAAACTTTGGTAATAAACGAATATAACGAAATAACGGACTATTTAGTTATTTTATTTATGTTAATTTTACTATGCGAGCAGCGCAGGACCGATCGTCGTAAAGATTTTTGGGGTAGGCCTTTGTCCAGCAGTGGACGTCTTCTGAGCTGAAATGATGATGATGATGAATATATTACTATTACAACTATTTTGTAGATACGTCCATATTTTTCAGTAAATATTAATAAACATTTGGTTTATTACTAAAACTGGAGCGGTAACACAACTACTATTTTAATAAAAATCAAATAATAGAAAAAATGTGTATATTTCCCAAAAGGGGTCACAGCGAAGAGGAAAATAACAGGAATAGTCAAAATTGACATATTAAAAAAAGACATTTAAAATACAAAGTTTATAAAAAGAACGGTAGACAAACTGCCAGCAACACTTGATAATCACATTTAATCCTTTTTTTCGGTGCAGGTTATTCTACAATGTAGTTAGAGTCATAATATTTGTGGATAGATGGAGGGATGTGAGGGAGAAGATTAAAATAGCCCTATACACATGAAAAACACCACTGACATCACGTCATGGAGTGATCACTCATACGCTGCCACTACACCGGACTAAGGTGTCATGGCACCCTTCCCATTTCTCACCCTTCAACCAAAACACAGCTTACTGAACCACCGGTTAATCGGTTAAAATACGTTGAGACATAGCTGCTCACGTAGAATTCGTACAAAGTTGATACAAAATCGGTAAATTTATATTATGACTAGTGACCACACACAGAGTAATGCTTCTATATAGATAAGTATTGCTCACTGTGTGGTAATGCAAAGTATGCCTTATCTTTATATTAATATGAAACCCACAGTTATTTAATTAGATAAAACAAATATGATATGCATAAAGTAATGATTGTCATGTGCACTCAAGTTTACAAAAGGAGTAATGTTAGTGATGTGGACTAAAATAACTAAACCCTAGTAATGTTGCTAGTAATGGTACATTCAGGTTGACCTCCACGCGATTCTCCCTGGAAACCATCATGGTAAATTGCCATTTATGTTACACGATGGGCTAATTGGCTTGACTTGATACTTTTCTATTTTATATTTATTAGTTGATATTTACTATTCTATCTTCCCCACTGGTGCCCCGACACGGTAAGCTTTCACGCGGTGACCCTTGGAAACCATCATGGATAATTATTAGTGAATTCATCACGATGGGCTGACCGATCTGATATCATGCTCATCTTATCATCCTCCACGGGTGGCCGGCAATGGCAACTGGCCGCCCATACTGGCGCAGCTGTTTATCATCGATTAAAAAACTCAAACGACATAATGTTAACATGTGACGTCCATGACACTACTCATTTATTGCCATTCTTATGTTAAATAAAATGGCTCTCATTCTGTCATTTTACTGCCTAATCTCATCCTATAACCGAAACACAGCTTACAAAGCTGTTTGACGGCTGAAATAGATGCGACTGAAATGACTACGCAGATAGCTATCTAGAAATTCTGCCTTGGTCTTCTATGTTGATTTCATAGTTTCTACAATATTTGGTTTTAAACTTTAAAGATTGTTTTTTATTCATTACATATAAAATATAAATCTTTCCTCTTATGAGTATGATTGTTTCTGTGATTATTATGTCACTGATGATAAGTTAAAGTGTTTTTAGGTAGTTTAGAATTCCAATACACCTGTAACCGACGAGTTAAAATTACACCATAAGTGGGTCAACCTTCGTATTATAAATTGGTTCAATTAATTTATTAATATAAAACAGCAAATGTAGTTTTAAATTTTGATCGAAACCGTTTTGACCCGAATGACTTAAAAGTCCTACAAACCACGATACAATTTCCCATGTGTGTTGATAAACTCAATAATTAATGTTACGAAACTGATTAGATATGGAGATGAAAGCCGTTCATAGTCCACTGAGATATGCTCCGGATGACAGAAAATGTCATCCAAACGTCAACAGACATGCTTTTCAGTATGAAATGTGAAGGTCAAAGTCAAGAAAGTAGTCTTGCTGACTATAAAATACTTAGCCTCGTCCGAAGGTATCAAATATTTTATAATATCTCGTATAATCGCTCAATTCGAATCTCCAACCTCGTAAAATATAGTATTGTTTTTAATTGAAGTCGGTATTATTTTGTGGAAGTATATTTCATTACTTTAGATATATTGGATTTATGCTATGTTGTTTGATTCCGCTTCCATTAACATGTGTGAGACCACTATTATTCAATTTGGAAACCTGACCACCGCCAGTATGCATCACGTCCTTCTTTATTAGTGATCGAATTTTGACCATCATTTAGTTTACACCCCGAATTGCGACACGTATTTCGCTTCTGAACGAGGCATCATCAGGCATTGAATAGATCTAATATATAGCATGAAAACCTTGCCATTCGATTTTCGTAGGTCAAAATCTGCGTGAGGGTAAGGCTAAGAACAATAATTAATTGTACATAAAAGGATCCCGTATTGTGTAGTATAATAGTAAGACATAATAAGGGTAAGAAATATATATATTTCTTACCCTTATTATGTATATGTTATGTTATTATGGATATATATATCCTGATCTGTTGATAATGACAATAATAATATATGAGGGTATATGTATATATATTTCTTATGCCAAAAAGCGGAAGTAATGGGTATAAATAATTAAATGAGTATTACGCCCTCGCCTCCGGTTCGGTCTGAAATTCTGCCTCGTGTATTATTACCATCATAACACACTTATTTCCTAATATTTTTATTTATTTAACAATCATACAAACGTGTAATCCGTTTTAAGTGTAAAGCCCGAATTTATCTTTCATATCTTTTTTATATTGTGTTTTAATCGAATGTCAGTCAGGATCAGTATTCGGAATTTAAAAATATGATCATAAATATTTGAACAAAAGCGGGTTTATTTTATTTTCTTGAATAGTTTTCTGTTTATATTGTAAAGTGACGTAAAGGTAGCATAAAAGCTAGTTCAATCCAACTTCGGTTTATGTACCGATCAAAATCAATTTATAATAGCAAATATAAAAATATCAGTATTATATTTATAGCCACAGAAAAACCAAGTAATGGAAAATAACTATTTTTATAATACTTTGTTATCCCTATATCAGTATTGGAAAATTTTACAATCAAGTCACTAAATGGTGACCACAATATGGTTGAATAATTATTAATAAACCGCAAAGTTAAGTCGTGTCTACATTTGCCAGTTCTCGATTGGTCTCCATATATTTTTTTAAATTCACAATATATAGTAAATCTATTTGAAATAATTGGAATAAATAATTGAAGTAATTTTAGAGATTGGTCTCCATATATTTTTTTAAATGTAATTGGAATAGCCTTCCTTATGGTAAGTGGTAACCGTAGCCTATATATATAAACACTATATGAATACTACGTCCTCAGGTTGTATTGTGATATCAGTGCTATCACTCATACATTGCCATTCCGAAGGACGATAGTGAAAAATATTAATACCAAAACTTGACGTTCATGAGCGGCTAAAATGACCTACATGAATAAATGATTTTTATGGTGCTTCGGTATGCAAAGGTACCTGCTTTTGTATTAAATCTAATCCTAATTGGAGATGAGAGCTGAGGGCATTGCAAATCCGTTTATATATATGAATAAATGATCATGGCTCTTGTAATATCACTACCTTATCTCACCCTTTAACGATACGCAGCGTACAATGTGATGCTTGGCGACTGAAATGGATGAGAGCCTTACTCAATTATCAACGCAGACAATTTTAACGTATTCATCTTTATATTTATAAAGTAGGTAGTGGAAGCAAGGTACATGAGATGAGAATAATAGCAGTAATTACAGGAAACAAAAGACTTAGTCATAATATTGACAGATCATGATGATCTGATATAAGAGATGCACATGCGCCAGTTTCAACATTGGCTAATTTAGTGTCAAACAATAGTGGTTCTCGGTAGAAATTTTATTGACATTCACTCGTTCCCAGAGCTGCCATTAAATAGGCTATTCGAAGAACTGCGGTTAAGGTTTTATACACGTACTTTACTTACTTAAAGGTAATTTGCATTGCTAATTAGAAAAAGGTAAAATAATTAGAATTCATTCATATATACACATGTACGGTGGTCTCTGGAAGAATTATATTATAAGAAAGATAATATTCCGAGATGGAGATAAATGAAATATCTGACTCTAATTTTGTTTGATTTTTAATATCAGAACCAGTAAGTATCCCGTTTAGTAACAATATATGTCAGGTACATGGAAAGAGTCGTTATTAACTACTGAATACTGAATTATCTATTATAGGCCTACTATGCTGATTCATCTCATTTTCATGTTGTTATCTTCCACTAGTGTCCTTGATGCGTTCTGATATCGCCTTCTGGAGCTGAAGTTCGTCTGCTGGAGCTATTAGGCAGGTATATTCGACATCATTAGATATTTCAAAACAAAAGCTGGCACAATTGTAAAGGTTAGTTAGCCTTGTGACTCATCTTGCTATCTTCCACCTTGATTAATAGGTTTGGAGTGTCCTCTGATTTCATCTTCAATTTCGTTTGGTGAAGCTATGAAGTTGTTACATGCAACAGCATTACATAGTTCAAAACAAAAGTACTATTTCATGAAGAATTTCGATAAAAATGTATCTGTCTCATTATATTTACACCTTACATAACAGACAGGTGCTTAGTAATATTGTATGTAGTAAGGCGCCTATAATATTTCCAAGATCATCAGTTTGCCCAAAACCGACCCGCATACCAATTGTGTTACACGAGTCTCAGTCGAGCTGATATTGCGTTTAATTGCAAAATTCATATAACCCAAGCTTTGTTGCTATTCGGCCGTGAAACATAAAGGAGACAATACAATGCACGAGGCATAGATTGTATTTTATGCTGACGAATCTAGAGCAAGGCGTCACTACTTGGAAAACGCTATTCTTAAAAAAAGAAACGGTTTTAACCTCATGACTATTTTCTACATGAATCGGTTGTATTTTTTTTTACTTAATTGCGGTGCTTCTATATTGGACCTAAATGTATTTTATCAGTATCTGACCGGTGTTTATGAGTTATCCGTAACAATGCTATTGAAGTTGGTTTTTTCGTAGTCAGTACATGTGTAATTATGTAAAATTAAATAAAAGGAGTAAGCAGGTAAAATCGTAAACATACTTTATATTATTTATATATTTAAAGATATGTATACTAATATTGTCGAATATTACAATTATTAATTAAAAAAATCTTAAAAATAATAATATTATAAACGCGAAAGTTGAATTGTAAGTATGAATGTTTGTTATTCTCATGCAAAAACTACTAAACGGATTTTGATGAAACTTTACAGTAATATAGCTTATGCATCAAAATAACACATAGGCTATATTTTATATTGTAATTTAACGCGGGTGAAACCGCGGGAACAGCTAGTAGACTATAATATCACGCTATAACTAATAGGAGCTGAGCATCAAATGTGATGCATACGAAGTTTCGAGTGTAAGCTAATCATCAATATTTGATTGTCCTTATCACAGATAATATAATATTACATATCCTTATTTAAGTCCTGATGTTCAAAATTTATAAATATTTACATATAGTATATTTCTAAAGATCATTTAACAGTTATTATATGAAATTTGTGTTGTCCTATTATATATTTGGGTAATATAACTTTCAGATCGCTTTTAGAATACAATACCTTTCACCTTATTTTCGCTTAGTGAGGATGAATGAATATTTATCACACCATTGTATAGTGAAAATACCATTTAATCTTTGAGTACACCACATGTATGAGAAAAATTCATTTTTTCTATGCAGCATTTATTTTGCAAGAATTCTTTTTTCTATTTTAAGACGTTAACTTATTAATGTCTTTCTTATTACTTGTAATGTGTGTCAGATTTGAATCATAATGTAGTTCATTTGCTTCGTAAAGTAAAATAATTGACGAATGTGTAATACTAGCAGCTAGACTTTGTAAGACAACTCAGACAGGAAGTGAGCCTATAATAAACTGCTGTCTCGGATTAATTTTTAGTTTTGTTAATGGTATTTCCTTCAGTGGAGAGTCAGTGAAAAATATAAATTGATCAAACTTTTGGTATTCTTTCGGTCTAGTTTCGGCTAAAAATCAGTTCATGTTTCTGCTATAATTTGACTTAAACTTCGACCAAAAAGAAAACTACGTATGATATTGCCAGACAAAGTTTATTTGGTATCAGGCAGATTTGAACTCACGTCCTTATGGGAGTAAGACGGTGTAGTGACAAGTGACGATATTATGCTGTATAAATTTAACATTTTTGCGAAGTGTGCTAGACATAAGAAATACTTGTTAACAAATTAAATCAGTTGGATTTACTATATAAACGTTAATCTACACTAACTTATTTGTATTTTTGTAACAAATGAACTCAAAAACTACTTTAATTATTTTAATCATTCTTTCACCATTAGAATAGTACACTATTCCTGAGTAACATAGGCTATATTTGTTACTAGAAAACAAATAGGAATCTCTACTAAAGCTTCAAATAATATAACCTCAACGTTTAAAAAGAATGTTAACCCTTACAAAGCCGGGATGGGCCGTTAGTTATTTTACAAATAGTTTTCCAAGCTAAAAAATAAAAATTGATCTACAAAGTTTTTCTACAGTTTTGTTGACCATTCTGTAGCATTTTATTATTTTCGTTTAGACGATAAAAATATGAGGAAGTGAGATAGTTCTCATAACCTAAATATGTTAACAAATGCGCTGGGAATATCAAAACAGTGGCATACAAACCCAAATACACGTGATCAGAGAATATGTTGTCACAATGCAATCGGTGATGTCAGTGGTGCTTTTTTTATATTTTTTTATAGTACTACGGTGGCAAACAAGCATATTGCCATCTGATGGTAAAAGTTTATTGTATCTTATGTACGCCTAAGACACCAGGGGTGTTACGTGCGCGTTGCCGACCCTTAAGGAACCTTAATATACGCATCTTGAAAAATCCCATGCTCGTGAGAAAACCTCGGCAGGTAATTCATTCCACAATCTCAGTGCACGCGAGAGGAAGCTCCTCTGAAACCTGTAATAATTTGGTCGCCCAGTGGCCGAAATATAGAATATATTTTTTTATGTGGAATGATGGACTCGCCTACGCTTACGGGGTGCCAGTGGAACATACAAATTCACTAGGAATTAACTATGATGAATACCAGTAGAAACCTCGTGGATTGATGTGATACATCACCAGCGATGGGATCGCCAATATTACTAAAAAACCCTTTCTACCTGTTAATAATATTTTGTAAAACTTAAAAACAATATATTTTCATGTAAAATATTTTTAATAATAAAATAGGTTTTATTGCCCCACTCAATAGAATTCAATATCAGTTGATACCTGACTGGTCTGATCTAAAGAGTTCTGACAAATTGGCATATGACTAGATTGTAGTTAGTTGAGTTAATCATGCTGACTAGTTAATGTGGAATTGCCAACTCGGTTGTACGACCGACGCGATCTATAAGCGAGTAAATCGCAACGTTTGTGTATGCATAGATGGAAGATTGTTATACTATTTCTACTTTTACTTAAAAATTACTAGACATATTCGATTAAATATTTGTACACAGATAGATCATATTCTATATTAATATATGGATTCTTATTTTTACGAGCTATGCAACTCTATACAGTATATATATATATACAATATTTAAACTAACGGAATTTAAATTAAATAATATAAATTAGTTTCAATGATTCGTGTTTTAACTGTTGCTTTTTGTATAATCATTATTTAAAGGTGATTGACATTTGGTGACACGAAAGTCGCGTGCATTTACATGTGAATATCGGTATAGGTATTATCGACTGGGAATCGATACTCGATGCTTCACAATAGTATCGAATATCACTGTGATGCATTGTGATCACCTGCTCTGCGTTACAGTTTTAAAAATGCATAGTAATTTTTATTACTGAAATAGTAAATACGCTGACGGCTGGGAACAAATGAATTTCATTATTTGCAATTTCATTTTATTAAAATTTTCGCATATTTCTATATTTAATTATTACAGATACAGACTTTCTACATAGGCGTCTGTATACATTTCTTACGTCTTTCCTAATAATAGTTTTCAGAGTCTAACAGCTTGCTTTGTTATCTAATAACATAATTATTTTTTATGTGTTATTCTGATGCATAAGCTATATTACTGTAAAGTTTCATCAAAATCCTTTAAGTAGTTTTTACGTGGAAAAGTAACAAATATCCATCCACTCACAAACTTTCACCTTTATAATATTTTGAGATTAAGATTATGTACATAGTGGTACCATCGGCTTCACATGATAACGTGATGGATCAGTGACACTATTATTTGAAGGCGATGGTTGATACTTACTCTCAGGTTGGTCGTCATTACAGTTGCTTAAAAAAGTTTACATCTCAGAAAATAATACTTATATTTTAATACATAGTTTATTTTAACCATGCGTAATAACGATATTGTTTTTTAAGCATTTAACGATGTTTCCTCAGTTTTTTTCTATAGTGATATTGAACTGTATTTATATTATCGAACAGTTCACTATTTAAGTGTTGTTATATGTGTTCTTACGTTATTCTAATGTGTTAATTAATCTCTGTTGTTTTAATTAAAACCAGACTAAGTCAAATCCGCGCCGGTTGCATCGAGTTAAGCCTCTTTATTCATCACGTCTACCAAAACGTGCCAGCTAATATCGTATATCATAACATATAGTACAATATAATCCGATCATAGTCATAATCCTTTTTTCGAACTATTCTTCTATTGACAGCCTCAGTGGTCTAACGCTTTAGCACACCGCTTTACTTCCTATGGTCGCGGGTTCGACGTCAAACATTTGGGTGTTTTTATGTATCTATTTACATAAAATAAGATCTAAGTATTTATGTTAGTTGTCTATTATCCATAATACAAGCTCTGGTTATTTATTTATTATTACTATTTTGTTGTTCGCAGCTCGCTTTTACAGCTTAACTACACGAAAATGTGTATTATTCGGAAGTGAAAAACAAGATTACGAGAGCCTGATGGTAAGTGATAAAAGTAGATACCTAGTTATACATTTTTTTATCCCTTGACATATCCTCCAACGCCTTAGAACTAAGCTAAGTAGAGTTGTGTGTATTATAATTTGCAGCTATTAAGACGCAGTTTATTTCACGAACAGTTTTTTTTTTTAAATTATCAATACATGTAATTATAACAAAGTATTTTTACTCAAGAGAAAACAAGATTACGTATATTTTATTACATCATAATGCATATTGTTTTTTAAATAAGTTTGTTTTATAATTATACGTAATTAAAAATTACCAAAAAAAGACCTATCTTTAGCTCAGTCGTAAAAATTTAGAACAATCCAAGACAGTATAAAAACACGGAAAAATATGCATTAAACATTTTTTTTATTAAGTTACGCCCTTAGATTCCATAGACTGAAGGCGTTCTTTTTTTTTCTCACTCATCTTGCTCAGCGAAAATATGTATTGTAGCTTCCCGGAGTTCATCTTATATACATATATGTTTATTTTTTTTTGTTTGCATTGAACACTGTAATGAATTTTCAGAATAACGAAAAAAGTACTTTTATATTTACTATAATTATAGAGGAAACCGAGTAGAGCGGAAAGTAAATATTTACGGCAAGATGTCGATTGAAAGTATTGCTAGCGCTCCTATATCGTAATTTTATTGTGTGGACAGACTCCCCTTAAACTCAACAACGAAATATAAGTGGTTCACCAAATTGAGAGCAGCATCTGTGAATTACTTTATAAAATGGGTCATATATACAAAGAAACAAGTGGTTTCATTTTGCTAGCCACATTGTAACGTAACACACGATTTTGTAATAAACATTTAATGTTAGTTGGTTTTTCTATGCGCGTCGCTACTATACTTAGGAAGTCTAACATTTTAATTGGTATCTGTTTGCGGATACAAATTTAATTATCTCATTAATATTATAAACATGAATGTTTGTGAGTATGGATGGATAGGTGGATGGATGTTTGTTACTCTTTTACGCAAAAAGTACTGAACGGATTTTAATGAAACTTTACAGTATACTTAATTATTATTACAAGTTATAAATTTCTTGTGAGTGAAACCGCGGGCACAGATAGCAAGTAATATATATAATTAATTTTTTTATAAATGTACTATAATAGAAAGGTGCACCCTCCTGCGCTATAATTTTGGCACCAGTGGAGGATGATAAGATGAACATACAGTCTATCCTGACAAAATTATCAGGTATTTATTATGATAGTTCACAGGGGGAACCGTGAGAAGGTAAATTTGCCACGGTGTATGATTCTAGACATGGGATCATCAGTTCATAATTCTCACTACACCATTCCTCTCTACGACTAAACGGCTTAACAGATCTGAATTAAATTTGACATAAATATAGACTCTATTTCAAGGATAAAAAAGCCGCGTGTAACACGTGCGCTTAATAAAAGAAAATATTACATTTTATGTAATTGCTCTTTAAAAACAACTAATCAATGGATCAATTAAATAATAATATCTAAGGACTATGAACACAGCCCCATTTAATCCTAAGCTAAGCAAAGCTACTACGAAATGTTTGTATCGTGCGTGGCATCGAACTCGCAACCATCGGAAGCAAGGCAGTGTACTAAACCACTAGACAACCGAGGCCGTCATAAAATGTCTAAGTACTTAAAAAAAGTCCTGATGAAAGATAAATAATTGCTGATTGTTTTTAGTGAAATAATGTAACTATATGCTATCTAAATAATCGATATAATTTATAATTATATTTTTCTGAACATATATTACACAATAATAATATAACGCTTAACATTCAAATACTTGGAAAAATACATCATAATTATTATTTAATGCAAATCCAAAACAATATAACTAAGAAACCTAAGTAAAATTAATTACGAACCACACTATTATTAGTTCAACAATAACTCTTGAATTCAAACGTTGCAGTTAACCGTGTTAAAGTTTATTAGAATTGTCGTACATTTAATCATTTAGCATTTAGATTTTCTTGTTAAAGCCTAATATGTTAGTCATATAATAATGTTTATTTTAACCTTTACCACTTTAGCTGTGAGGGGATTGTTGTGTTATATATTTAGTCAGATAAAAGTAACCCCAAAAATAAAAGAGCTGTCAGCGTACAGAAAATGTTGACCCGTATTTTTTTGTACGATATTACCAATAAATACGCGCATGTAAAAGTTAGAAATGGGGATTAACGACCAATGGGGTCGTTAATCCCCATTTCTAAAGCAAGCAAGCAATGTATGCACCTACCAGTGACAAGTCGACCTCCTTACCGTCTCCCTGGGGACCCGCGAGGTTAATTCCTGATGGAACATCACGGCCTGACTTTATGGTCATCCTATTATTGTGCTCTTTTCACTGCATTGTTAACACGAGCGAGGCATCATACCTTTATTATGTACAAAAAAAAGAAGCAAAGGCGGTCGCTACATTTGTGCATATACATAGTATCACGATACGGCCAGGCGGATCGACGTGGCACACCACTTACATATTAGTACATATACTCCGATCCAATAAAACTTACAAAAAGGTAAACAAAGAGGTCACAAACCCGACTTTAATTAGGAACAAAAGCATTATAAATAATGAAATCAAAAATTTTATTGAATATTTCAATTATTGCAACTTTTATAGCGCTGCAGCGTTTGTTTTCAGTACAAAACTTGGTGTGGTGTCCAAAGGCATGTATGTTGACCCAGCTCAATATATAATTGTAATTTAAATTCATGAAAGGATATAAATACTAATGATGGTGAGTGATTATTGTATATATATAATTTCATGAAAGGATATAAATACTAATGATGGTGAGTGATTATTGTATTTACCCATGAGCACTCACGCAGAGGTTAACTGCGAGTAATTATGCCAGTATTTTAAGTTATTGTATATTCTGCAGATATCTCAATAGTATAAGTTCTTGTTGAATCAGTACTTAAAATATATTTTTTAAAGTAAAATTCATAAACAAACATACAAACATTTTAATATTTTATAATATACAATTAATTTGACTCCAAAATTTGATTCCAAAACGTGCACACGTGAGTATGAAATTACAAACAAAACGTTTTATCAATAATTAGAGAAAATAATATGATATGTGTCGAAAATTGTACATGTTATTCGATATTTTAATATTGTTGCAATTTCTCTTTATTAGTCATTCAAATAATTCTATGAAGGAATCACGTTTAATAAACGTCGTTATAGCTCTTAAGTAGGCGATGTCATAGTAAGGATATTGACCTTTTTACAATACTACCTACATAAGCTCGATGTTTTTTTAATACTACCAAAGTAGCTGAATCTCAACATTATTTAATACTAGCTAATCCGATGACTTCCCACACCATGCTATTCGGATGTTAATTAGTAAGAGTGTTATTTAATAAGAGTTCAAGACTTTTTTGTTTGTAAACCGACATAAAATAAAACGAACATATAACTTTATCTGATGCTTATTACTATATTGGTCTAAACAGCATCTAAATCAATTAAACCTTTTCTGAGATTAACGTCCACAAAATAAGCGCAGACAAAAATTCTAATGGTCCATTAGGAACACAAAACAACGAACGTTAGACACATATAGTGATCAGTTACATTTATATACATATAATGTATATATAGACTATGTTGTAAGTATATGTGACAGGTAATAATAAAAAATCTAATCTCACGGTCTACTATTAAAGTAATGTAAACAATATCTAATAGGTACAGTCGGTTTCATAAATAAACTTAGATAGACTGTAATGTCGACAGCATGCTACCGCATTTTCTTTATAATGAATGATAATGGAATGGTGCACTCGTTATCGCTAACGGTATACGCAGGGGCACCTGTGGAGGATGATAGGATAGACCTGAGGAGGTCAGGTCAGTTTACCCATCGTGCAAAGTCATCAGAAATTTAACGTGATGGTTTCAAGGGGGAAACGTGTGGAGGTCAACCAGATGTGGTGCATTGCTAGCGATGGGGTTATTAATTCAGATTATTAACAATCTCCTTTCTCCTATTACAGCCGCCAAGTAGCTGGATTCGTAAGCTGTGTTTCGATTGAAGAGTGAGTTAAATATGAAATTACAAGGTAAGAGACATGATATTTTATTCTTTCGGAATGGCAATAATGAGTGTTATTACAGATGTCACGTGATAAAGTGATATCTGTGCTATTCATGTATTATAGGCAAGAAAATATTATACAAAGACAATATTATTATTTTATTTGTCCTTAAGGTATGTTATTATATGTATATACAAAACTAGCAGATCCGGCCACGTTGCTGTGGCTAAGGCAATAAAATAATATTGCGACTATAAATTGAGATTTAAGCTATCCTATCTTTCAAGTTGAATCAAATTGCACACTATGTGTAAATCAAATTTGCAATCGGTTCAATAGTTTAGGAATCCACTGCGGACAAACACGTGTAACGTAATTTTTATATATAAAGATTTAAAAAAAATAGACGTCGTTTACCGCTTATCCTATATATACCTTCCAGTTACATAAAAAATACAAACAAATATTGGTTCTTTCCACTTTGTATTATTAATACTGATTTAATGTAGACGCTTATCTAGGATTTTATTCTAATGTAAGTTAGAAAATAGCCTATTGTATTCATTTCCTGAGACAATTAACCCAGATTGTAGGGTTGTCGTGTTAATGACCTATTGTTTCC
Organism: Achroia grisella; assembly: GCF_030625045.1. Taxonomy (NCBI): domain Eukaryota; kingdom Metazoa; phylum Arthropoda; class Insecta; order Lepidoptera; family Pyralidae; genus Achroia; species Achroia grisella. Next base: position 1,525,750 of record NW_026712795.1, on the reverse strand, counting down.
ATCTTATATCCTGACAGTGACAAGACTTCCGGTGGAACTGTAAGTCAGCAAAAAACCATGTGATTAGCATAAATAGATTTATAAGGGCTGGGCTCTACAATATATGTATGCACCTGCTATCATGCTAGGTACATACTTTATATATGTTACTAGCTACTCGCCCCGGCTTCGCCCGGGTGTACATGTATTATACATATAAACCATCCTCTTGAATCACTCTATCTATTAAAAAAAACCGCTTCAAAATCTGGTGCCTAATTTTAAAGATTTAAGCATAGATAGGGACGGATATGCAGCGACAGATGCTTTGTTTTATACTATATAATGATCATGTAACAAAATCAAAATAAATAAAGTAGCAACAATCATTGTATATTGTTGACAATTGTGAAATAATTAGATACTTATGTACTTATTTAATAATTTATTTGAACAAAAAGACGACATCTTTTATTGCCTTAACAAAAGCCGGAAGTAGGTCAAGGTGAAAGAAAGAATCATAGATAATAAAAAAAAAACAGAGAACACAAAAGTTATACAGAGTAAGTTACTTTAATGATAGAGATTAATATATTCTAACATATATTTTATTAAAAAGAGTGACGCCAAGCTTAGTCGTCATTTTGCATACCCTGAAATTATTGGTTTTGGGCTAGACTTCATAGTATCGTTTGTCCAAATGCCGGTTCTGGGGACCTTTGTCTTCCCGAAAAATAGTGTTGAAAAACTTTGGGAGCCATCAGGTACCACCAGCGGCGAGTATGCCGTAGTAAGTTTATCTAATTATGAAGCATATCACAATACCAATAATTTCACTGCACCCATTATATGGAGTCTTTAGCGTCACGTTTTACAAAAAATCCAAAGTTTGGGGCGGGGGAGGATACAAACAATTAAACAATTGTAATAATTAATCCAATTCTTTGTACTGTGTGAGGAATCGAACCCGTGACTACCGGAAGTAAAGCGATGTGCTGAACCGTTAGATTACCGAGGTCGTCAAATGTTAATAATATAATTACTAGGAAAATAACGTTTAATATAACAACATAAATATATTCGGATGTTAAGTAAATGATAGGATAAATAACTTAAATTACTTAATACACGTGTGTATAAGGAAAGACACTGAACTGTAAAACTTATTATACTGAGACACATTGAAATCCAACTGACTAATAATATCTGTAATTTTTTTAAAACTTATACTAAACAGAGCTTGCATTATAGTTACTAGACAACTGATATAAGTACACAAACACATTTTTGTTTGTAAATACATACATAATATACATAGAAAACAGACAGACTTATACAAAGAATCATACTCATGAATACAATAGTTAGGAATGGAACCCGCAACCATCGATTGTAAGGCGGTGTGCTAAACTGCTGGACCACCGAGGCTGTCGCCATCAGGTGAACCATCAGGTTGTCCTGGAATAGCTGACAACCTGATAGGAAAAATGGTAACTGTCACCAATATACTCGTACTTGAATAGCATCCGAGTGGTTATGGTGGTTCGGACACTCAAACGTTGTCCTTCTGGAGGACTATAATGCATTCCTAGCCATTCCTCTTTATCCTATAAATTCCCTGTGAACCCCATAACCTATCTTCACTTTAAATTACATTTAAACCTGTCCAAACGATTAGTCATAAAAAGGTAACGAACATACTAACAGACATTTTGAATTTATACCATAACTAGTTTTTGCCCGCGGCTTCGCTCGCATTAATTTATCCCCTTAGAGGTGGAATTTATCAAAATTATTTCTTAGAGAATACCTACGTCATAGTAGCTTTATGAATGCAAAGTCTCAGCCCGATCGATTTAAAATTGACAGTTTCATCCCCTAAGTTATCCTCTTGGGGGTAGAATTTATCAAAATCCTTTCTATGGGGACGCCTACGTCATAACATCTACCTGCATGCCAAATTTCAGGCCGATCCGTCCAGTGGTTTGGGCTGTGCGTTGATAGATCACTATGTCAGTCACCTTTGAGTTGTATATATTGAGATATTAGTATAAATTATTATTCTTATATCTCTCTTTTAATAGGTAAATGACAAAATGCAATAGAAGGAATGCCAACATTATTTATCGTATTCCATTACCCATAAGATCAAGTAGGTGCCCTTGTTTTCTCAATAGGACACCATAATAATATGTCATCATGATAGTTACACAGTTCGCTACGAAACAGTTCTAGGAACGTCCTAAGTACGACCCTGAAGGTTACGAAGGCTGTTCGTAGGCTTTACCCTTAATGGATATTAATAATACGGATAATTGTGCCGGCCGACTACGGTAACCATAATTTTTTATTGACTAGGGATATCATTATAATAATAATAATTTCACTTCACCGTCTTTTTATAATGGTACGTCTGTGACTTTGGTAGGGTATACACTAATTAGGACAAATAATATTAGACTTCATTTTTAATATTTAAGTGATGATGGAATATTTTTAGATGATTTTCAGAAAATGATATTCATACTTCCACAATTATTATCCCAAAGGGGGTAGTTAGAGAGTTGTCAACTGTCAACGTCATAACAACGCACCGCTCGTTGTGCCCTCAGCAGGCATGTTTAAAACCCCTACGGTGGAGTGGCACGGATCTTATTGCCTTCTCTTAGGATTAATTTTGGATTCTTATTATATTTTTGGAATCAGTTAAAAATATTAATTTGTACGCTAAATATGTTTTACTGTGAAATCTAGCCTATAACACAAACTCAAAATTATTTATTAATGTAGGATGTTTGCGATCACAAATAGCCAAATATTATATTTAAAAATAAAATTTTAATATTTGAAAATAGAACGTCACGCCTGGAATATTGGTGTTGTCTTGTTTCATTTTATCTTTTTTTTCTTTAATCTCGAACATTGTCTTGGTTACGTCATATTCTTTATCACTATCCCTACTGTCCAGTTCGGATAGCTACTTCAGTTGGGACGTTGAGGCCCGCTCACTTTCTGATTGACACAAGTGATTAACGGTCATGATTGCTTCAGTAAGTATATATGTGAGATTGTCCAGAGGGAGATGCAACGACTGCAATCAGGACACGGCGCAACATACATTAAAAGAATGTTCGGCATTCGTCGAAGAGCGTCGCTTCCTGGTTGCCGTTATACGAAATGACCTCTCATTGCCAGCAGTTATACGTGAAATGATGAGCAATGAGAGGTCCTGAATTTCCCTGAACACACAACCTTTAGGGTTTAAGTAAAGGTAGCGAACCATTAGACTACGACGTTTAGATAACTGAAAATACGTTCAATTTTCAATATACTCCTACTACAACCAACGTAGATTTAGACATAAATATTCATTGCCGATCATTCTGTACAGTTCGTCGACAGCGGGTTATCGCTCTAAATGTATCCATGTTATATTCACGAATACAACAAATATGTATGTTTAACTTTATCGAATAGTGCCTGTAGAGCTCTAAAATAGAGACGTGATATGCTTATTTGAATCTTGATAGCATTTATATAGTAATACATATATATATATATATATATAGTATAAGTAAGTATAGTAAAGAAATGTATGTTTATAGAGAGGTCTTTAACAAGCAAGATATACTTTGTTCGAACTGCGTAGGTGCCTACCTGTTTCTGGGAATAATAATAGTAATACTCCATATAGTACCAAGGTAAGCAGAGCTTATGTTACGGGTGTCTAGTACCCGTAACATAAGTTCTGATATAAACACTTAGATATTTTTTTGAAAATACATAATATACATAGAAAACACCCAGACCGATACAAATATACTTTTGAATACAAATGATTGTACCTTGCGTGTCTTTGGAGTACCGGTTTTGTGATCAAATTAATGTTTTCTGTATATTAAATGTATTTTCTAGTCAACTGATCTGTATATAGTTCATTTTTTGGTTCTGTCCCAAAACTCGGTAATAACCTGTGAATTATTTCTTAACTTTTGTTTTCCCATTTTTTGTTATAAAATGTTCCTTAAAAAGTCATTATGTCATCAAAGGTGGACATCATTTTAACTCTCTTATTTTATACAATACTCACCTATATATATATTTTAATAAATGAATACTCTCTTATGTGAGACTGTCCTCTAATATTGAAACGCTATGTCATCCTACAAACGACTGGCCTTGCGACCCACTCACAATGAAATTGTAAGATAATGTCCAACATTGTGCCTTTAAATGTTATTTAATCTCCTTTTATACAGTTACCGTGGGAATTTTGGGAAATCCTTTCTTACGGAATGTCTCACTCATGAAAGAAATTTATAGAATAAAGTACATCAGTTCAAGTTTCAGTCACATAGAGAACAATCTCTACTTAGAGTGTTATTAAACTATCTCTAAATAATATAAAAAATAAAGTCGCATTTTTCGTCCGTCTTACGCAAACTACTTTAATACGGGTTTCAATTATTCTTTTCTGCAAAGTATACACAATTTTGTACAATAATAACTTTCGACAATTCACACAGCGTCATCTAGTTCCAAGCTAAGCAGAGCTTGTGGTGTGGGTACTAGACAACTTTTATAAATACATAGATTTGTTTTTATAAAATCAATCAAACTCATAAATACAGATGTTTGTACTGTGCGAGGAATCGAAACCGCGACCATTGGAGGTAAGGCAGTGTGCTAAACCGCTGGACCTCCTAGGCTGTACTCGTAAAAAATACTATTTAAATATGTCTATTTTTTTATTGATAGTTTTGGGCTATTGTCATGTGTTAAGATCTATAGAACTGCGACCTACATAGATTTATTGTACTCGCCCTTTCCAAGTTCGATACCAAGACTCGTCAGTGACAAGAATTGAAGGATATTCTTCAATTCTTGTCACTGAGGATCTCCTCAGTGACAAGAATTGAAGAATTAAATTAAGATCCTCAGGATATGGTGTATACTTTCCAAAGGAGATATTTCGTTTACACATGAGTGGGCTACAACCACATACGTGTAACAGTCGTTGAATATCCCTAGAATAAGGTTTGGACGTTTGTTATAAAGGAAGGTAGTTATAGTGTCTCTTTAGTTCTAGTAAGGAGCACAGTATATTCATTAGAAACAATAGGACAACTGGGTCAGTTGTTATACTGACAGTTACTTTCCGCGACATGATTTTCCTAACTTACAATAATGGAGCAGGAAAACTATGGCGCGGAAAGTAGTTAAGTAGTGTACGTGATTTTAATGTTTTGTCATCTAGAAAAGTAGTGGGAAACGGCAATAGAAATAGAAATAATCTTTATTCAAATAAACTCAAAACAAGGATTTTTGTATAGTCATATTTGTTTTATTGTACCAGTCATTTGGAACGCAGAGTCATCACAAGAAGAATGAGCAAGAAACTTGTGTCAATAAACAAATCGAATAAAATTTTTATTCCTGAAAGTCCATTAGAGACACTATGTGATGACAAATGAAATGTGCAGTCAGTTCTAAACGTAGTTTGAGTCAAGAAGAACAAACATAAAACTCTACCCCCACTATTTTGATAATCAATTATAAACTTGCTTAGCTTACCTTAAAAAAACAGTACCAAAGGAGTGCTTCGAGAAATTACATGAATTTTCCGAAGCACATTGAATCTTTCAACTCATTTTCAAATTGACGTTAAAGGACTTTTAAATTTTTTAACACAGGTTTTTCGTTGCAGCTACAATGTGACAATAGGGTCAACCAAGAACAAAAAAAAACAAATATTTGCATAAGTGGCTAAAATGTCATATATATATAATTTGAGTGATTGTTGAAAGGTTTACATCTATTTCGTTAAGGTTTTGTGCAAAAACAATTGAAATACCCGTGTGAGCGAAAGACTGCAAAAGACGAGCAAAAAACATAAACTCTGGACTTATATTATTAAAACATCTTTAGTTGGGATACCACTAATTAACCAGTATGTCAGCATGGCAAAACTGGCGGTTATTTGAATAATGAATCAACAAGACTCATCATTATGACAAAGGAGTCATCCTCGTTTGTTTTTAATTGTTGAGTGTAATTACATAGTTGGAATTGTTATAAAATATATTTTTCCGTGTCGTCGAGTGTTGCTCGCATATAAACATGTAAATAATATTAACCCAGTATAATAAACACAGTGCCATCTGGTCCCAAACTAAGTAGAGCTTGTATTATGGGCAGTATTGATAGAATTAATTAAAAATATTTTCTCTCATACATAAGTAATGTACATAGAAAACACTCAGACCAGTACTAACAATCATACTAGGACTAAAATGTCTTTTATATTTTTTTTAATAAATTAGGTATGGCATGATTCATAAATAGTGTAGAAGTGAATGGAGAAACTTAAATAAATTTACTTTGTAAATGCATCCGTAATAAACATATAGATCAATACTAATACTAGCTGACCCGCGCAATTTCATCTGTATCACACTTACTTGATATTTATCATTATATTTTACTTAATTTACATAATATCTTTTTAAATTATAGCCTATATATTATTCTGATGATTAAGCTATATTGCAGTAAATTTTATTAAAATCCATTCCGTAGTTTTTGTATTAAAATCGTAACAAATATCTTTGCATCCATCCATGCTTACAAACTTTCGCGTTTATAATACTATCTGTGCTAAAAATAATACTATATAGTATATGCATAGGACTAAAACACCATGCCTCTTATTCTGTAACTTCACTGCCTAATCTGCACCCTCTGCATAGCTGTTGTTTCACTGTATTCAATGATTACAGTTGACAGGCGTCAATTAGACCATAATAAATATTAATTGATCTTTACGACTTAGAAATGGAAAGTTTGTATTTTATATGTGCATTTAACTGACATTGTCGGGAATTACATCATGGGAATTTTTTTCTTTTAATTGTTATCATATTTTATTTAAGTATACTTGTATATCATTATGAAGATTCATTACGGCATAGACAGAGAACTGAGTGCCTTTGAAAGACAGTACCCATAGGTACTGTCTTTACACACAACATAACCTGTTTAAGACAGAAAAGTCTTCTGCGTGAGAATAAATGAGTTAATGAATGAATGACACTTTTTATTTTTCTTTTCACAGGCAATACTGTTACATATACAACTATTATAGTAATAAAAATAATAATAATTTGTTCCAAATCGAACTATTTTATTATCTAGTAATAAATATCACTAGACCCGCGCAACTTCGACTGCATCACAGTTACTATACATTTATCATTATATTTTGCACAAATTGATATACTATCATTTTTAATTATAGCCAACAAATTACTCTGATAATAAGCTATATGCCTGTAAAGTTTCATCAAAATCCGTTACTTAGTTCTTGCGTGAAAGAGTAACAAACATCCATTAATACTCACCAACTTTCTTGTTTATAATATTAGTAAGAAGTAATTTAAGCTTGAAATTGTTTTTCCTTGCAAATATATCTCCAATGATACCGTACTTGAGTTGCACTTTAGTTCGCGAGCTGCTACTGGTCTGATAATATTTATCTAAGTTAAGATTCGCTCCTTTGAGACACGTTATGTAGGTAAGTGTAGGTTAGTGAACGCAAAAATGGGCTCTTGAGAGACGCGAGCAGTGAACGTCTTAGAGTTTATATTTTGCTTTTAAATAAAATTGTATTGCGACCTTCGAAGCGTTGTTTGTATTAGTAGAAGTATACTGAAAAAAGTAGTTTAAATGAGTATTTCAGGATCGCCTTTTTTTACTTGAGAATATTTTCGTTATGGAGATCCGCCCGCCCCTAAGGAGGCACTTCCGGGTCCTACTAGCTAGAATCCCCAGGTGATCATTCTCGCGCGTGAATGTCAGAGTCATGAAACATTGCGCCGCAGCTCAGCTACCATCGCAGCTTGTATTATACTTAGTTATAGTACAGTATATATATATTTAAACGACAGGTGAGCTGTCAGCTGCTTATCCCTTTACCTTTTATATTGCCATTCCGAAGGACTAAAGTATCATACCTCCGTACCCTGTAATTTCACTGACATATCTCACCCTCCAACCGAAACACAGCTTACAATGTATAAAATTTTACTATTTTAAACTACCTTAAAAATAAGAAATTCAGTTAAGTTTCTTGCCAGTTCTTCACAATTGTATCTGTATAAATACTGAACTAGACGGTAGGAAAAAATATTAATACTAATAACTTGATATATATAAGCGGCTAAAATGTCATACATGAATAAATATTTTTTTATTTGATTTAAAACATGTTGCAAGCTGATATGTGGGTGGAATTTGTTAGACAGAGCCACAGACCTACGCAGACGACTTTGTACAAAGCCTCTGGAAAGCCTAAGGCAACGGTTGACAATGCCTCTAATAATCATAATAATAAGTGGTATACACCGTAGGGTGTGCAAAACCAGGGAAAGCTGAGAAAATGAGATAACAATGAGAATAATAATAATAATTTATTTATGCTTGCTACATAGTAATTTTGAGCTTATTGTATAATAAAAGTACACGATATGCAGCACCAAGTAGGGTAGGGTAGCAGTAGGGGTATATATATGTTGTTAAATTTCCTTACATTAAAAATATTATAATAAGCACCATAAAATAACAATATGTCTCAACATTCCAATAATGTCAATCAATACATATTATTAAAACTATAATTCGTGTGTCAAATAATACCTGATACTGTAGAAGTTATTTATAATCAACCACTTATGTACTTTTACTCTAAAATGACTTATATTGCATAGTTTGATATATTCAGGAACTTTATTTTAAATTTTAATAAACATAGCACTGCCATTATTTTGATACAGGGATGTTCTCTGGATTATGTCTAAAACTAAACTAAACTAATAATATAACTAACCAACTAGCACATTTCTCATTAAAGTTGTATATAGGATATGTTTATTACTTTTTATTATAATTTGTACAACAATCATACTCATATGATTGTTTTTGGTTTATTGGCCTGGGTGTTTTCTATGTATATAAGTACTTATCTATATCTAGAATAGAATAGAAAATCATTTATTCAAATAAACTAATTTAAGCATTTTTGAATAGTCATAACATTTTTTTTTTATTATCTACCGCTCGTTCGGAAAGCTGTCTCATCACAAGAAACTTGTGTTTTGCTCTTTTAAATAATTCTTGTAAGTTTACATTTACAATTCGAAACGTGTGAATAGAAACTACCAACCAGCACTATTTTTTGGGTCAAATATAAATATACAATAAGATTAAATCAGTCGTAGTGATAAGAGACTAGATGACTTTCTGAGAATCATCCAGGGGTATTATTATTTTATTTTACAGACCACCAAAGCGGAAATTTGAGATAACAATTCCAGGAAATCTTCTATGTACTGGTTATATGAACTAAACTTGTAACTCATATACATATTACTAGCATAATGAACAAGTAATATGTAGGCGAATTAACAGTTATTCGTGGTAATACGCGACACCATATTATAATATTGCACCAAATAAACAATACTACACCGATTTCTAATGATCTTGGTATTGTTTAACTTACTATAATAGTGACGGCTTCAACTCCGCTTTTTATTTCTTTATCTTCATTTTTACATTTTCAGTATGCTAGTATATCATTGTATACAATATTATATATATTTTAATTAAAATGGTAAACTGCGTTGACGTTTCGTGTTCGACTATTTATAGCTTTAATTCCTACGAAAATGTGTTCACAAATTCGTTTCGGATAAATTGTGTTTATTTATTTATTAGCACACAAAACAGATTACTATCAGTACAAGCATTTTTCAAGCGTGTAATTGGTACAAAACGGATTGTACGAGATAAGACTAGATAATAAAAATATAGTAAACAGAATGTAATGTAACACAGTAAAACAAAGTTTTATTGATTTTATATCAATGGTCGAAATTTTTAACAGAACCCCATTAAATTAAAAAACAGATGTATATGTATACAATATATAAATGTACATGTACACATTTTAAACTATGTAACGCCTACGTAGGTACTATTGATTCACATTATTTTGAATAATATTCATATAGATTTTTTTAAAATATATATACGCCCTTAATATAGCTTATTGATGGTGAAAGATTTTTTACTTAATGCATTTATTTTATTTACTTTCGCTACCATTACAGATGAATACTATAGAAAATAACCGAAAAATGTTAGGACACTTGATACGGCACCATGAATTTATGAATGTTATTATTGAGGGAAAGATAGAAGGAAAGAGGGGCAGAGGTGGCACAGCTACATTAAACAAATTAAAGACAGAATTGGAGTCGTATCGTAGCAAGGTATAAAGGTATGATGGATGATCGTGGAAAGCGGCAAGAGCTCCACCGACGAGAGCGTCGCTCTTAAATTATGATTTTTTGACCATTACCATGTGTGAGACCACAAATGTTTAGTGTAACCTAACCTGACTAGACTAAGACTCGTTGTAGTCTGGTTACCAAACAGTTAACACTAAGCTTTTGAGCTATATTCGAGCCTGGCCTAGATTCATGGCCTGATAATGCCTCATTCAGAGACGAAACAACTGTCGCAGCATAGGTGTATATTGAATATTTGTGGTCACACAGATGCAAATGATAGTGGAATTAAAAAAGGTAATATAAATATATTAAGTAATGAAATTGACTTCCGCAAAATAATTAGGTATACGATAAAATATATCGTAGATTTTTTGTAATCGATTAAATATTTTTTTAGTATATCGATTACAAAACATTAAGTCTCTCCTCTTCTTTATTACTTTAGATAAACAATCTTTCTTTTGGGTCCAAAGATCTTTCGTCATTACGCATACACTCCTTCAAGGTCAAACATACGTAGGCCCGGTTATATGACTTCATGACGCACATAGAGTAGGCAATAACTTCATTCACACATCGTAGATGGGCCAATGTTCTGTTTATATTTTGAAAAATTATTGCCACTGTCGCAATAAAAACAGAATTAACATCATTATATTCTGTTTCGTTTTAATCGTGTACATGTGCATTCAGAATAGGGTTACCAGGAACAAATAATTTTCATTATATGTATATATTTACAACCGAATTTAGAATCCTTAATTTTGCTGTTAGCAAAGCTAGGGCAAGAGCCTATCAAGCTGTTTTTCAGTTAAAAGTATCACAAACACGCTGACGACTAATCTCTAGTCGTAAATGACAACTGTCGTAAGTATACATAATAATATTAATAAACAAAATTACATGTTATGGAAGTATATATACATATCAAGAATCTTAGATTTCTAATTTATTACAAAATATTTATCAGAAGATGGCACTGTTTTCTAATATACAAATAAAAAATATACTTGTTTCCAATAATTCAATAGTAGTAAGACATGAAAAACAACCAATTAGCTATTGATTGTATTTACTCGTAGTACATATATATATAAAATATAGACAATTTGTTCTATCTATTGTAGCTGACGTATCCAATGATATATAATTAACTTTAATATTGCCACATACGTTATTGTAACATTACAAAATATTACGCTGTTTTTTTTTTTCAAGTAAAATAAAACAGACAGACTTTCACATTTGTTGTAATATTAGCATCTACGGATTTTCTCAAAATTTTGTGACAAAAACAAAATGTATGTTTGGGATTGATGTGTTTTAAGTGAGATCATACGCTTTTAGTTGTGTACAAAATTAAACTTTATTTTTATAAAAATTCATCGCCAATACAATTTTTGTTTATGTATAATAAAGTTAAGCCCTAAATACACAAGTTCCTTCAGTATTTCAATATAACCCTTCAATGAACAGCGTTCGGTCAACACCAAAAAAACTCGTTTGGACATTCAATATTTGTTTAGTATATAGCCATTTTATTTTAAATCATATTTAAATATAAAAACGTGCAAAATGGAAAACATCCACTATATCAACAGATACATTTACTACACTAACTTCTGCGTTTGGCTTCGCGAGCAACCAGAATATTCTGGAGGCCAGTGTATGTTCTGCTCGATTCTAAATGTTACATGCATTTTAATTGTATACTGATGGTATACGGTGTCTAGGCGCCAGTGGAGGATGAGCATCTGACTTCATGCTATGTATGCTAGCTCATTAGTTTCTAAGGGGATCGCGTAGAGGTCGACCTGATCATGTACATTGCTAGTGACTGGGGCCGAGTGAGTAGAGACCGGTGTCTCTATTACAAATAACCCCTCTCGGGAGATTGCCAATAAAGTAGACTAGTATACCATGCCAGCAATGTACCATGTCAGGTTGACCTCCATGCAGTTCGATCTGGAAACCATTATGATTAATTCTTGGTAATTTGCTACTAAGGATAAGATGAACATGGGTTCAGTGCAGTCATACTGAACCCATGTTCATTTTATCCTTCACTGGTGCCCCGCCAGCGTGAAACGTTAACGCAGAAGGGTGCACCATTCCATTATAATTATTAAAAAAATACATCTAGATGAATTAACATACATTTGAATTACTTATTCGTCCTTCTTATTTAATTATATTAAGGGGTCTTCCTATGTGACGGCCTGTTTTTTAGGGATATTTTAGGATTTTTTTTCTACGACCAGTAAATATTTAGAGCTTCAAGTTTTTTATCATTTATTAACACATATTTGGACAGTATAAATATAAAATTTCAGCTAAAAATATTCAGTCAAACTAGAGTTACAGCGCTCTGAACACCCCCGCCTCGAAAAAAAGAGCTCCCACTTCCTCCACGATTCCGGCTGATCGGCTTATCTGAAAAAAAAAAAAAAAAAACGGCGTTTTAATTTGTAGGCTTAAAAGCACGGAATGACCTATAATCAAATGAATATAAAAAAAATTGGATTTTTGATAGACATTTGAAATAAAAGTTGCAAATTAGGCGTTTTTTTTTTTTGTTTTTTGCTATAAAAAAATCGAAGTTTTGAAAATTTTCGATTGATAATAGTTCATTCCATGCGTTTACATATATTGAGTGTGCCCTGTAAATTTCAAGTAATTCGGTCCAGCCGTTTCTGAGATACAATGGAGGAAAGTTTGAAAAACACAGTTTTGAGAAAAACGCGTTTAAAGTTTCAAGTCCGTTAAAAACTATTAAAATATCAACTTACTCTCAATCGGCGATGCCTGGTCCATAGAGTATTCCTTCCTCTTCCTCGTGAAACTCTTTTAAAGCAGATTGTTCAGCTCTTGAGTCAATCCTGGCTTGTTTAACGACATCACTTACGCGCCGCTCAGAGTGTAAGATTCGCTTTTCATCCCGTTTCTCAACATACGCTTGGGCTTCACGACCAACAGGGCATCCCATAATCGACATAACTTTTAAAATACCTTGAAAACCTTCATTAAAGATAATAACTGCTAAGTAGCTAGCAATTTCAACAACTTTGGAACCAGAATGAAGATAATTTTAAAGCCTTGGCCTCGGAAACTTGATCGCGAAATAGACACGTCACTTGTACAAGTTTTACATATAACTATTTCAGAGATTGCAGCAAATACAGAAACAAACTCCAAAATGCAATATGCGAAATTCGAAGCGATGGGAACATTCATGTTCATGTTATTTTTAAGTTTTTTGGCCGAAGCTGATGTAAATTCATTTTGGTGGGTAAAACGGTTTCCACTAAAATTTCTTTTTTTACTACGACCAGGATGAACATTTCCACTCGTACTTCCTTTCCGTCCACTCATTATGAAAAAAATAATTTGTAGCTGTTGCTCTCTTCGAAGTTCAACCAAGACTAAAATAACTTCGGTAAAATATTATAACAATAGAAATTTCTGTTTAAGTCTGTAGAAACGTGTCTAAACTTGTATAAACAAATATATTAATAAAAAAAGGCCAGGTATAAAGCCGACGGTACACAATAGGCCCGGTCTCTAACTGCCAACTCACCGCTCCGAACCGCTCTTTCTTTTACCTGCTGTATCTTTAAAACGACTTCGAATTTTCTAAAATCGCTTTACTACCGTATTCTAGACATGTTAAGGGAGCAATTTATGAAAAAAAAAAAAATCGATTTTTTCAACCCATCACATAGGAAGACCCCCTTAATCTTAAATGACAGATTTTTTTGTTAAACATTAAAATATTTATCGTTAATTTTTTTTTATTAATTCGAGGATTAATGTTTACAACTTTAACCTTTTATATTTTAGGTTTTAAGTTAAATATAAACTAACAATTTTTTGTTGAGTATATTTACATAGAACGTGGAATATGGCGTGCCTACAGTTCAAGGATTAATTTTATTTATTATCTGTATTTACATCAGAATGTCAATCAGAAATATTTTTTTAGAACTATATAACATTTTAGTTTCTGCCAGATTCGTAACATTTTATTACTTTTTAATTAGCTGTTACCATTAATTATGTAATCATAAACTTTCATCCCTTATTTCCTTTTGTTCTAGATTATTTTTTCATCCTTCTTCTTACTCATGATACAATCTTTCTTCCTATAATTTTTTTTACATCAATTCGCCTGAAAGTCGCCTGTTTAGTCCTGAAAAGGTAATAAACAGACAATTAGTCAACCAAACAGAATAACAACTACTATTAATTAATCTTTGAAGACATGAGATATCATAGATTCAATTACTGTGGTTATTCCCACATACTTTATAAACTAACATACATATAAATTAATATATTGAAATCAATTTTCTGTGGTCACTGCACTGATGACGGCAGTCTGCCGCGGTAGCGCCGATACACCACCCCCTTCGGCCTGTCCTCCTTGATGAAGACAGGCAGCAGTTAATACCCGGTTAACTATATTAGTAACGTACCTTATCAGGTCGTATTCTCCATGGAAACTGACATAACCAAAACCTATCTTTATCCTCATCTGATAAAATATTTCAGACATCACCATTATACAAAATGGGGAACAATAATGACACGACAACCCGGATGTTGGTTATACCAATTACAAATTTTCAAATCGTTTTCTAATACCACCTATTGTGGTCTGCCATTTAATGTTATTTGAGACTAGCTGTAGCCTGCGACACTGCCCGAGTAGAATAGTCTAAGTTACTACAAATCAAATTAAATCAAAATATCTTTATTCATGATGAATATTTAATTACAGACACCTATGATAAGTCAAATCTATCGCCAGTTCTGAATAATATAGCCCTTTGATGTGTTAAAAAATTTCAAAAATCTGTTATTATTTTTAATTTTTATTAAAAAAAAAACAGTTGTATTTATACATCAAATTTTTCCTCTTAAAAATATTATTAACGACTGTTATCCTGGATGAGGATATTCAAGTAGTCAGACTTAGTATAGAAAACATTCAAACATATACAAACAATCATACTTATAAATACAAAGCTTTGTATATTTTGTAAATAGATCACTCTCAGTCGATTATTATTTAATTTTTGTTTAGTATTTATTAAGATTTGTTATAAGTAGGTTTGATATAATGGGGTTAATATGTTTGGAAACAAAGCTCACAAAATAAATTTATATAATAATAAAAAAGTTTTTATCATTCGAGAATGGAACCCGCGAGTTTGGAGATAAGATAACTTATTTAACGCAACGTACTTAACCGCTTGACCACCGAGACCATATATACATATACATATCCTTTCAATACATATAAACATATTAGGGATGTAAATTACGTACGTCACGATAAAAACAAGACAATTTATTCACCTACATTTTTTATTTGTATGTGATATTGAGTGTGGAGATGTGTTTAACATTCGAGACACCGTTTCTTTTAGATCTGAATCTGTATATAAGCCGTATACAGGATGCTGTAATAAATATTTTTAATCTATAATTAATATATTTTTAGTATTGCATTTAATCATGGCGAAATTAATATTTATGATAAAAATGTACTATACAAATATTTGTAGTCATGAGTATGACTGTTTGTATTGGTCTGGGGTTTTTTCGAAAGTGATGCACTGTGCCAAATCTGAATCCATCGCGACTGTTCGGTTTTTAAAAAATAACTCAAATTCAGCAACTTTCTCTTGCACAGTTTTTAATAAAAAGATAAACTGCAATCATCAAGTCTCAAAATAAGCGGAGCTTGTATCATGAATACACACACTTTTTTATTAATATATATACTTAATAGACATACAGAAGTCTTGGACCATTTTAAACAATCACGATATAAATATTTATGTAGTGCGGGAATAGAACCCAAGTCATTAGCAAGTAAAACAGTGTTTTTAACCGCTAGACAACCGAATTCGTCATTAAATATGTCAAAAATAGTATTTAGCATCAAATTTAGAACTTCTCATTTTTCTTGTTTTCATTTCGAATCAGTGGACAACAAATATATTTCCCACTAAAAATTAGTTAAAAATTGGTATGGGTACTAAATTTGAAAAAAAAGCAACCTGTATATTAGAAGTACAAAATAACTTGCGCAAACATTGAATCACTTACATAATTTATGAGTTCTGTAGAATTTAATAACTAAGTTATCGGGAAAATAAAAAAGTCGAATCTATCAATATACTTATGCATAAAAAATATGGACACAAAAGTCAGAATACTAAAATCATTAGATACACATGTAGTTGTTTTTATGCAATTAGTATATTAAATGAACTGACTATCCAGATGGTAAGTGGTATCTTTTTTATTGAGGGTTTTGGGCTTTTGTCACGTGTAGCACTGTGACCTACATAGATCTATTGTACTCGTCCTTTTTCTAAATTCACTACCTAAGGCCCGTTGGTAAAAGGTAACTGTCGCCAATATATATGAAGATCATACTATGGACATCATGTTATCACATAACACCCGAAATGCCACTCATGCGTTAGCATTTCAATGGTCTAGGATTAGAACTCTAGATTAGCAATGCATTGGCTGGCATTGCTTCTGTATGGCGCTAGTTTCGGCGGTTGTTAACTGGATCGATTTCTCTCAATATTGGAACATAATATAAAATATAAAAACTGCGATAGCACAACAAAAAACTAATATACAGCAATATGATAATATATAATTCTCATCTTAATAATAATAACACTTATCAATTAAACTGCAGAATTGACTTGTGTTATTAAAATTATAAGCTACAACAGAAACATGAAGTTTATAAAAATAATAGAATAGAATAGAAAATCATATATTCAAATAAACATACATTGAAGCACTTTTGAATAATCATCACAGTTTTTAATCTACCGCTCATTCGGAAAACTGTCTCATCACAAGAAGAATGCGCAAGAAACTTGCGTGTTGCTTTTTTTATATTTAAGCAACATATTCCCTTTTTCTTTAGACAATATCGAGGTAAAACCCTTCTAAAACTGCACAAAGTACATAAATAACATAAAGACAACGATAAAATTCAATCATACATCGTATAGCAGAAGCCGTAAAAGATGTAGTGACAAATAAGTATGATTGCTAGTTCTTATGTAGGTACCGACTATGAACATTAATCAACAGAATATAACAATGTAGGAAAATGCCGAATGACTAACTACATGATAACAGTGGACCTGGCATCCATTATGTGTAATTACTACAATGTACTAATATACAGAGTGGATACTTTAGTACTAGCTCAGTCTAGAAAGTTCCTAATCATCATGCCTTATCTTTTATATATATATATATTTTTAATAATCCTGGTTCAAAACATCTGGATCTGGATCTGGATTAAAACATTGCCATCTGGTCCCACGGTAAGCTCTGCTTATGATGATATATGAATGAAGATGGCGCTATATTATATGTATGTGTATCGGTCCGGGTGTGTCCGGGTTTTCTATGTATATTGTGTATATATGAACAACAAATATATTTAAGTGTTTATCATAATTTAATCTTTGATTAATGAACAAATATAAAACTGTAGGTGGCGTAATAAAATTAATTATTGCACCTTTTACAAATACTATTTTTATATCACATACTGTGATAATTTCTTTATAATTCCACCAGCCATTTTTACGTGAAATACATATGTACACACAAACAAACAAACAGATCGCCTTTTGATTGTAAACTCGTGAGGAGACGGGCGTGCGAGTATTATACATATATAAAGATGAAATACATTATTACAACTACATAATTATTATTTTTGTAAGAAATTTACTATCTAAAGTTCAAAGTTTAGTTCAACATATCTACAAATAAACTCCACATAATAATATTATGTAGTTAATGTTATCGTTACTATTATTTATATTGCGCATTATCACAACTATCTGGTGAATGGGTGACGTACAGACACACCTACGATCGCTTATCAATCACTCACACCATTCTTTATATATACACATATACTCAGTGATACCAGATTGTAGGTTTTCTTTCAAATTTGGGAGATTCGGTGGCGGTAGAGATAATTTTGGGAGAAACCAATGAGGATGAAATTTGGGAATATAGGAAATTTGACATCCATGTAGATCAAATTTGGGAGATACGGTAGCGATAAAGAGAAATTTAGGAAAAACCAATGTGTATTGGAAATGATTGAAATTCGGGGACGTAGGAGATTTGGCATGTATGTGGTTGGCCTTAGTACAAGAACACGAGCTTTCTGAATAAAACAAGTCTGGGGCCGAGGGCTTAAGAAATCGTTTTATACTTAGTTAAAAGGATTATAAAAAGGTTATAAAAAGGACAAGCATTCGAAAAAATAAGATCGTATGTCATCAGGGCACGTCTTTAATGGCGAGAGATTTTTTGAAGCTTACACTACTACTTTTGGGAGAAATTTGTACAACATTTGGGTAGCATATCTAGTAGTAGTCTGGCGACACTGAATATACTTCTATACTTTAGATACCTATAAAAAAACTTTCCGACAGGTATGTGGGCTCTAATTCACACCTTACTAATTATATGAATTGTATTGACACTATTTTTAGCGCCTTGTTTTGCACTAAATACCCAAGTAGATAAGTATATTTGATGTGATAAAATATTCTGATTATATAAATAATTTTAGAACTGCGCTAATATTTAGAAGACTAGCTGCTTGACTAGCTACGCAAAATCTTCCGTAGAAATTTTTATCCCTATTTTTTTTTTAAGATAAACGATAGCCTATGTGCATTCTTCTTGAGCAGAGCGGGAAGCGCGGAGCGATCTTAGAGATCAGATTTGTACTCTTTGTAACGATACTCCTCCGAAACGGTTTGACCTAATCGAGACCAAAATTTCATCAATGGTCCTGGCCTTCATCGTTTACCACTCAAAATCAATCCAATCGCAATTTAAGAATAAATACGCTCCGGTAACAAACCTAGTAATGCAATGTGTCTTGGTTGATTTCATTAAGCCGTTTAATTGTAAACAAGTAACAAACAAACTTATTTTGGCTTTACACATAATTTTAGTGTAGATGGTTAGCACTAACTGCACCACACTGGTCGTGTAGTTCATCTGGTACTCGTGATATCTTTTATTTCATGCTAGAACGCAGTTACAAATTAAGCTGCTTGGCGACAGAAATAGATGTATTAACCATTATACTAGCAGAGAGGAGATGGATGGAGGGATAGCGTGAGAAGCGGGAGAAAGGGGACCGGCCAGGTCGTTATTACTAGGATAGACGCGCGAGCGCAATTATAATGGCCCACGATTATTGACCAGGTCCTTCCGGTTTTCTCACGGTCCAAAACCTCTAAGATAGTAAAGATAGTTGTGTTATGAAGGTTAGTAAAAGTCAGCTGCGGTTCCGAGGGCAGACTTTGAGGTGGGAACAATACTTCATGATATATCCAATACTCATACTCCATAATGCATGATCGAACCTGTGATTGGTTTAGTATTAGAAGCTGTCCAGGAGTAAAGTATCTCATAACCTGCCATGCCAATTTTTAGGATGCCCTTTTGGTGATTTTGTTAAACAAATTCTTGGGTCAGAAATGGGAATTGGATACATTTCAAAAAGTGGGAGATAGGTTGAAGGGGTCCTTTTTTGTGGTAAAAAGACGAGCCTGGGTTTTTGATGTTAACTAGTACAATAGCTGGTACTCCATCAGGCTCCATGGCTTTATTCATATTTATACGAACTGGACAGTACTTCCTTTTGGTGAATGTGAATTTCTGGCATTGGATGTGGGCAACTGAGGTGGTATGCTGTTATCGGGATCCAAAT
This sequence comes from Achroia grisella, assembly GCF_030625045.1. Lineage (NCBI taxonomy): Eukaryota > Metazoa > Arthropoda > Insecta > Lepidoptera > Pyralidae > Achroia > Achroia grisella. Next base: position 1,505,617 of record NW_026712795.1, on the reverse strand, counting down.
GTGAAGTTGCAGCAAAATAAGGTGCCATCAGGTTTGCCTTTTTTATAGAGCTAGGGAGCCGTCAGGTTTTAACATAGGAGGAAGATAATTTCTGCAAAAATTTGTCACGGCTGATTTATCTACGAACCAAAAATTGTTACTTCCTGATGGGTGTTATACAAGTTTGGTTCCGATTCGGTTTATGTGAGCAAATCGTGATTTACGAAGAACCATTTTGCGGAATTTGGTAGCGTTTTTATTTTATTGTTTAACGTATTTTGTATAGGTACATAATTAAAAAAAATGTTAGCATTCTGCTTCTTCTCTATATAAAGTATATGTATGCGAAATATACTCGTCCGCGTAATTTTCGTATAAAGGTGTACAAAGTTTTTGCTTCGCGTGTTAATATATAGATTTCAGTAACAATTGATTTATGAACTGAATGTAAATAAATATATTTTATGCGTTAGATCATTCAGTTGTATTAAAAAATCAGGTAGGTTATTCATGATTCATTGTAATTCCTTTGAATATGACTACATCTTGCTTTCAGGATGTTGATCACTACCATTATTGATTATCAGTTTATCTTATTAGTGACATTCTTGTAATTCACTATATAGATAACATTGACGAAATCTTAACATATGATGACATATAGTAAACCGTAAATAACACGAGTTGTTTGGTTGGTTATTTATGAATTCATCACGTAATATATAGTCTAATCATATATATAGAATTATCGTGTTACAATGTTAGTTACCATACTCCTATGAAACGGCCTGACCGATTTTAATGTTATTTTTATATACATATTCAGTATGTCTGAGAAATGGCTAAGACCTATTTTTCAAACCGTTAAGTGATAAGGGTCCTCTCCTAACATTTATTTTTTTTACTAATTTTTTATTAATTTTTAAAATGTGGCTATAAAAATAAATACAATCATAAATCACCCTTCTACGTGCATCCCCTAATTTTTATTAGCGATTTTAATTCATAAAGCAAAACAACGTTTACGTGGTCAGCTACTATTATATATAACATAATATTTGACGATAATATTATAAATTGATAGACTAGCATACATATTATAAACATAAATTGTCTCTGATCAAGGAACTAGCATACGTATGAAATAATATTTCTCATTAAAAGTATGTTGGTGGCAACCTGGGCCATAAACGCCTTGAAACTCACGTTCTGACTCGACTCCATCTGTCTTGGTCCATACGTAGGCGACAATGTCATGCTCCTTAGTGGCAAAGTAAATTTATCTTTATATGAAGTGTCGATCGCAATTTAGTAGTCTTAATTGATCCAGAAGATTCTACATAACTAGTTACTGGCCTGCAATGTTTACCTAAACAATGTTTACGAATCAAAATGCTGTTGAATATTACTTAGCAAGTACTAAGTAAACACGTTACAAGCCCCTAAATGGTTCTAAGAATTTTGATTAAAATTGTTCCCTGACAATATCCTCGAACACTTATTCTTATTATATCTATTGTATTATTATTTGGGATTCAAATAACGGTGTAACGTTATTTGAACCCCAATTGTAAATGTAATCGTTACACATAGAAAATTTAACAAGGTTTTAGGTTTTAGGTTTCTCAATGTATTAGAAAATAATAAAAGAAAAATGAATGAAATCTGTCAATTCGTTCTCAATTTATGGCTTGACCAATGGAAATTAGGATTTATTTTTATATACGTAGATTTTAATTTAGGTACTATTATAAAATAAGGTAAATTCGTAACACAATATTTATAATGAGGATGTTAAAAAATAATATTATCCAAAACTGGACTTTAAATTAAGAAATGTAATATAGCCCGCTAATGGAAATAGAATATTACATTTGAAATAATTTTTAGACCTAAAAGGTTACTATGAGGTCATTGACTTCTTATTTAATAAGGTCGGTATAAAAATAATACTTTCAAACGATTGATAAGATACTGAAATCAGTCATCATCAATTTAAAAAGTACAATTCCGATTTTTTATAGTTCTATCTTTTATCTACAAGTATATATATATATATATATAAATCCAAACAAATTACCCATTGAAGTAGCATACAACCTATTTTTTTTAGAACTATTCTAATGCTGTTGGTCGTAGCTGGCCTTTACAGCTTCACCGACCGATTGGAGGCGAGTGAGAGAGAGAGAGAGAGGACTTAAGCTCCGCTCTTATTAGTCATAGCGTAATGTTATATAAAAATTAAAAAATAAATTGGCTATCCAACATGAAAATAATTTTTCAATTCGTACCAGTAGTTTCTGAGATTAGCGCGTTCAAACAACAAACAAACTCTTCAGCTTTATGCTATTAGTATAGATATATTTATTTTTATAAACTTTTTTCTAGTATAATGTATGAGTATATTAAAGTAGGTTGACGGCTGATTTTGGCCTGTCATAAATCTCTCAGTGATGAGTGAATACTGTTTGCACGCACTAATCACTAATCTCCTTTAATCCAGTGATATCATCACGTTTCGACTTGATCATTAGAAATTATACCGAAGTGACCTATCTTTACTAATCTCTTTAGATTATCTTGATAACTAATTCTGAGGAAGCCGTCAATTGGTAGATATGGGTATATACATTTCTAACAATATTTAATAGATATAATAGAATGCTGAACCCGCCTGTGGTAACAGTATACACTGGCGGTACCAGCGGAGGATGATGGAATGAACACGTAATCGGTTAGTTAGGCCATCATAATATAATATATTAATTAATAATTCATAAATCATTAATTGAATAAATAAACAATCATTTCTCCCCTATCTATTAGTATAGATAGGGGAGAAATGATTCCATCATCCTCCGCTGGTACCGCCAGTGTATACTGTTACCACAGGCGGGTTCAGCATTCTATTATATCTATTAAATATTGTTAGAAATGTATATACCCATATCTACCAATTGATATTGTAGTCAATAGTATAAACGCGAAAGTAACTCTATCAGTTCATGTATTAGATTTTCACGGATAAATTTAGTCTCCTTGCGGAAGCTATTTTCATATGAACCCCTTCTAATTAGATTGTTAGTCATGCGGACTAATGATCACATTGCTGGCAATGTACTATGTCTGGTTGACTTCCACGCGGTTCTCCCTGGAAAACCATCGTAATAAATTCCTAATAAATTGGCCACAAAGAGCTAACTGATCAGAGCTCGTGTTTATTTTATCATCCTCTACTCGTACAGCGTAAATCCTTAGCGCAGGCAGAAGACCATTCTATTGTAATCTATTAAAAAACCGCTTAAACTTAGGATTTATTATCTCTTCTCTCTTCATTCCCATCGTCCTGCACAAAGTAAGAAATGATCAAAGCGACCTAGTGGGCCATGACATAACTAAACTCTGGTGTTAATACATTTAGGTCGCCATTGACATGAAATAATAATATCTCAGAATGTTTCACACAATGCTATCTAGTCCCAAGCTAAGCAGACCTCGTGTTATGAGTACTAGTCAGACACATATATATTTAGAAATATAAAAACTTGTTTTCTAAAATATCTTATAAATAAAAAACGCCCAGACCAATACTAACAATACTAATGAATATAAAGTTTGCATCGTTTGAGGAATCGAAGCCACGACAAGGCGGTGTGGTAAATCGCTAGACAACCGAGGCCTTCAAGTAGAAGAATTATATTACTGGCTTGATATCTGCTTTAGACAAACACAGCATAAAATTCATTCAACAGCATTCTTCATTTAAAAATAAGATTAATAGATTTTTAAAAATATAACAGCACAAATAGAATAGAGCTAGTGGCCAAACTTACTCTATGTATATTACTGGTAGGCAACAGTAACAGCTCCTCGGGACCGACAATACAAAATTTTCCACGTGGACATCAAACAATGTATTTTGTTTTGAAAACAGTAACCGGTTTATGTTTGCAGTAAGCACCCTAACTACGCGTCTGCACAGATCATTATTTTGGGGCAGTCTGATTATTAATTTTCGCAGTGACTTCAAAGAGAAAGGGGTTCTAAATTATACTATACGTCTATGTATTTTGCATACACAATTATATAGAAATAATATATATAAGTGAGAGGGTTATTTTGGTTATCACGTTTCGACACCGAAACTGTTTAACCAATTATTATGTAATTTGACTCATGTACTCGTAGCATTTGGGATGAAAAGGATTATTTTTTATATTAGTCACATATTGATTATTCCGTCTGGGTTTTTGTTAGAATTCCAAACTATGGCTCACCTATTACCATGACCATTGCCCCACCATCCTAAAAAATGCCACCGAATGCGCAAAAGCCATCGCAATATTCTGGGGTATGATCATTGAGTTGCTATTGAAACGAAGAAGAGGAAGAAGTTAGTAGTATAATTATTTTTGAGTAATTAGTAGCCACTTTCTCCGTCTCTTTCTTTCAATGTACAGTACATTTGCAATTGAGAAGTGACAATTGTTCGCATGAAAAAAGTAAACACTAGTCGATTTGAATCTTTCCCAATTAAAAGTTTAATTAATTTAACTCCCAATCCGATTTTCTGCACACTTTTTGCTCGTTTCCGTTACAAATTAATAGATTAATTAACTTCACTAGATAACCTTGTACTAACTTGTTCTTCAATCATTCTTGACCTCACTGATTTGTATATGTTTTGTTTTAACAAAAAACTCGAAGACGTTATTATGTCTGGTATATTCTAGTGTATTTAAGTTTAAAAAATGTTGTCTTTTAACGTCATTTGTATCAATTCAAATCAAATCAAAAATCAATCATGTAGATCATTTTAGCCGTGTATGAACGTAAAGTATTTAGCATTTAATATTTTTCCCTACCGTCCAGTTCAGTATACAGATTCAATTGAGAAGAACTAGCAAGAAACTCAACTGATTTTTTTTTAACCAGTTTCGTTACATTTTACACTTATAAATGTGTCTATGTCCAACATTGAATGAAAATCCCGTGCATGAACAACCATTATTTACACGTTTGTCATTTAAGTAATCGTTTAGTGTGTAATGGGTTTGGTGAATAAGGCTTTGCTAATTAAATATGATTTAACAAATGTTTTAAATTTATTTAAAGGCAATTTCAGTATATCCTTCGGTAATTTAATGTACGTTTTTGTACCCATTCCCATAAAAGAAATGCGACTTTTTCTAAACGATACTTATCTACTAATACATACCATCACGACTGTTACCTGATGGGGATAATCTGAGACATTGTGAACTATCGACGTCATAGTAAACGCAACACTTGACATGCCCATATTTCGCTGGAATTGTTTTTTAATCTAACGCAGCAGGGAGCAAGCCTACCGCGCCGTCTCACGGGTAAATATTTGGTTATCGTTATCAGTATTTCCTTCCCTGGACAGTTAGTCGGAAATACAAATTAACACACACAGTTTTGATGTCAACAGAATTGAACTTAAGGTCTTTTAAGTCAGGGTAAGGTGGTACCTTTCTTTACCTCTCCGCGAGTGTACCAGAATGGCAACTAGTAGAAAAAATGGTGAGCTATCGTACGGCAGATGACATGAATCTTTCACCCCACTACGTAATGACCACTGCCGTTCCATCAAGAACGTCGATACGTTCTTGATGGAACAGCAGAAATGAGAAGAGAATGAGAAGAAAAAGAAGAAACCAAGACCAAAATAATAATACAGACGACACTACTTTAAAGTCAGTTTTAAAACTTTAAACAACTTCAAATATACTACACAAATCGTTAAAGCATAGCTATTTTATATATTAAAAAACATTGTATGTTACGCCTTCGGGTTACTATCATATTTACGAAGTAAATAAGTGTCACGCCAAGATAAAAATAACCAAATATATATTTACTTAAATACCTACGAACTGATGACACATAAAATAAAGATATTAGTAATCCCATATTTCAAATCTATCAGTTATAAAATAAATAGAGGCGCTGCTTTTTGTAAATATATATTTAATACACATATACATCACAGGGACTCTAGATATCCTATCGAACCCCATGATCCATTATACACACATACACAACGGTTTATGCAGACGGGGCATCAGTGGAGGATGATAAGACGAACATGGGGCAGGTCAGTAGCCCATCGTTATAAATTCACCAGGAATGTATGGGTGATGGTTTCCAGGGAGAACCGCGTAGAAGTCAATATAACATGGTACGTTGCTAGCAATAGGGTCAACAGTCCACATTACTAACTATCCCTTACCCAATTCGATATATTATTGGATGCTTTGGATATACATATGATCGAGAATTTTCAACTAAACGTAATTTTTACGTTTAGGTATAAATACCTAAGCGCTGGTAACAAAAATACTGAATGATTTGTCAATCTTAATCTACATACGATACTTTAGCTTTACTACTATACTTTTACTATACTCAGTGTTTCCATGTGTTTTTGTCTCTTGTCTTTTAATACGATATATATAGTTAGAGAGGACTATATCTACAAAATAAATACTAACGATGAAGTTACATCCTATTCTTGTTTTCCAATAAATACTACTTGAATAAAGCCTATTATTACTCTTTAAATAATTATTTGGGAGACGACCTTGTGGGGCTAGGGCACCTTGTTCAGACAAGGGATATTTTATATTAGACATATTTAAGTGCTATGTGCTATATTATATTTAAATATTGATATTCATTAAAAAAATTAATATAATAATGCATAAAAAATCTAGTTTATTGCCAGTTCTTCTCAACTGAAATAGTTTGTATAAAATATGACGTACACAAGAGGCCGTTAGGTCCTATGTAAATAAATGATTTTGAGTTCGAGTTTGCCTAATCTGAGTAAACCGCGATTCTATCCGTTCCTACAATCTAATCACATGCATAACTTGAATTTCAGTCGATTCATTGCTATTGACATCATGTTTAAAACACGCAATAAGGCGCGACTTTTTTACATATGAACATGTTATTATTCACTTAAATGCACCGCTCACTAATCTCTGTTTGCCCTATGGTCGACAGGGAGAAAATGCCTTACGGTGTTTATAAATATAGTATATAAACTAATGTAATAATAATAATGACCCTGGACAATTTACATAGCGCCATATAGTCTAATGCTAAGATGATCTTGGGTCATTGGTACTAGACAACCGACTATAAATACTTTTATGTAAAACATACATATATCATATACATAGGAAATACTAGGATAATAGATTTATATTCTATAATTCTCAGGAATAGAATAGTTTTAGCTTAATTTTGTATCACACTTATTTAACATTTATCATTATATTTCGCTCAATTGACATATATTTTTAATATTATGCCTAGCCTACATGTTATACTGATGTGTTAGCTATATTACTGTAAAGTTTCATCAAAATCCGTTCAGTAGTTTTTACCTGAGAGAATAACAAACATTCATCCGTCCATACTATTAAACTTACGCGTTTATAATATTAGTAAGATAAATTTACAAAATATAATATGACCTCAAACAGAGCATCATCACTCTTATTATTTCTGTAGTTAGTAAAAAATATAACCTCTAATTTTTCTGTGCGATATTACAAACGAAAGTAAAGTCAGGAATAACTTTTGGATACCTTGTTCCATTTGGAAGCGAATCATGCAGCGAGATTAGTCATATACATGCTCACAATTAATTTGGACCTAATTACAATTGTCATAATTCTGTCGCCAACTGACTGTATTTGCATAGCTGTATTTTAGTTTGGATAGTGGATATGACAGCGAAATTAAAAGATACAGAGACAATCATGTTCCTTTTTTAAAAGAAACATATACTAGTTATAAGCCGTGAATTCGTCTGCATTTTTAGAAATAAAGACGAAATATGCTGATATTATACAGAGGAGACACAGTTAAACTCATCCGTACTTCGACAGTTGTACTCAAAGCAACATAGTAAACTGGCACAATATTTTAACATGTTTTACTACCTGCATTACAGACACATTAAAGTTTCTTACAAAAATCAACAGATGGCAGTATCAGTAGCGTATTGCAAAAATAAAGGATAATTGTAAATTAGGCGGAATAATAATTGGCTTTCACCAAATTTTTTTTTTATAATTATTATATATTTATTTAATTATCTAGCCGCCGGGATATGCACGTGAATACATGTATTACACATATAAATCTTCCTCTTGAATTACTCTATCTATTGCTAAAATCCGTTGCATAGTTAAATCATTCTAAGCAAACAGACAGCGGAAGCTATTTATTTTATACTATGTAAAGATATTATTGTTATATATATAATTGTATAAAATTAATACATTGTATGTTATACATAATATTAATAAAAATAACAACTTATATATATATAAATATAAATAATACATATACAAAACTTTCTATTGTCAGTAATTAATGATAGAAATAATTAACTTATAACCTTTATATAACTATTGATTTGTGAGTTTTATATTAATTTGTCAATTAAATATTAATTATTTAATCATTCAATTTATTTCCGGTGGAAGTTTCTTGTAGACTCGTAGAATAAGTATTATTTATTATAAATTATTATTATTAATACTATTTATATATATTTTATATATCTCCCTTTCTACGGGGTAATACGTTCAAACGCTTAGCCAAGCGTGGACCAGTTTAAAAGTTACTCGTATATGAGGATGATATATGTGATGACGAAAGAAATTTATTATTATTGTTTTTTCACTCTTAAACCGAATCTTAATGAAATTTGATATGGAGATAATGGTATCACAATGATAGACATAATTATATTTTATCATAAAAGCAAACGAAATCGCGAAAAACTGCTACTAAGCTATATAGAATAAGGAAACTTACCTACTGACGACTGGTTTCAGTACCAAAACATATTATAACCAGACACATAAACCTAGTTTTTGTCAACGTGACTAGAATATAGAACCCAACATATAAGCAAGTCATGTATTAATTGACAGTGACTAGCCAATTTATCATATCATACTATGGCTTCATTCATTCACGCTCGTGCATTTTGATTGTAGTTCTAGCCAAGAGCGAACCCTGGGCTGAAATAATTCAAGAGTAATATCATGGCAAAGGTGTGCCAGGGTCAATGTCACAGGGTGCGAATTACAAGAAATGTTTTCCTCATTTTTTAAAGTGTTATATTTTAATAATTAAAAACAAAACACTTCGTTCTTTCGTCACTTCGTTTCTTTTAAGATTTGATTCTCTATCGAACCCCTCTCTCTTATTTTATGCTTTTAAGGTTATATTTTCTATTAGGTACTTCTTATCTACAACTTCGTTCGCGTAGAAATTATTTTTATTTAAATTAAATAATAATTCTAAAATAAAAGTAGCATAACTAGACGACTAAATCCATTGATAATGTTTTCCTCACTGATGAAAATAATGAACGAATTCTCAAACTATCTTATGGATAAATTAAAAAAATATATAACAAATATTACTTATTGTGAGGGTTCCTAGTAATGGTAACTAATTGTTAGGGCCATTGCTAGTAATATCATTCTGGACGATCTCTCTACAGTCACTCTAATAACAGTAACAAATTCACCAGGAAATACCCGGTGAATTTGTTACATTGGACAAACTGATTTCATGTTTAGGATGAGCATGAAATCAGTTTGTCATTCTCCTTTGGCGCACGACACCATTATCATTTATAAAAAAAAATAGAAAAAATTGAGTAGATATTAAGTATACATATTAATGAGCTGTATGATAATTTGACAAACTGTTTACATCGTTAAATACAAATTTGAGAGCGACAAATGGAATTTTAAGCTAATAGCTAAGTGCACTCGTGTATCAGTCCACTTAACCATAATTTGAATTAGGTTAGTGTACTTACTGGCTTTTGGTCTAGTTGTACTTATAACCATAAGACCTTATATGTACATATTGTATGTATGTAATAGTAGAAAATAATGAATAACAATAAATTATTATTCTTATAGTTTCATTGAAATAATTGTGAAGAGAATGAATGAAGAGAAAAAACAAAAGACAATCGTAAAATAACAAAATTATTAACACAGTTCTTATTCTAAAAAATTTTCATTGAAAATAATTGTGCAAAGAGAAAAAATGAAGAGAATCTAAAACAGAAAGAAAAGATCGTGGTTACTTAGGGAATTTGTCATGGACTTTTTTCATGTTCATAGAGAACGCTGTATATTATTAGTGTATGCTACACTGTTTCATTATTATTCATTAAAAAAACATTAAACAGTGTTGTACCATGTCAGAACACAGCGTTCTCTAAAGTGTTGAAAATTATGAAATAAATTATTAAAGTTCAAGTTTTTGGTAGTAATACTTTTTTATAGTCCATGTACTTTCCATATATAAAAATAAGTCACATATATAAGTTTGATTCTAAGGTTCATTATTATCTTATCTGTGATAATAGTATATCAAACTAATTGATCACTACATCTGATTCATCAAAAATTACATTAAGATATCTTTTATTATGATATATGCCTTGATTGTTGACTTCTACGACAAAAGAGATGAGATCTAAATTATTACTTTCGATTGCTAGTTACTACTAATATTAAAATAGGAACCAGTAACCTTTAATCATCATCATCATCAATATCAATATTAATTCTTCATTTTTATTCTCATTCATCATTCTACCTTCCTTCATCATTCATTCATCATTCATTCTTCATTCATCATTCATCCATCATTCATCATTCATTCATCATTCATTCATATCATTCATCATTAATTATTCTTCATTCTTCATTCATAATTCATTCATAATTCATGTTCTATAAAAAATTTCCCTTTAATATATAACCCGTAATAATAATAATTTAACCCGTGCAAAGTCTGGACTGTAAAAAAATGGAAACTAGTGACCCTTATGCTAGTCTAATCTACCATGGCAGATCGACCTCCACGCAGCCCCCCTGGAAAAGATCGTGGTTACTTAGGGAATTTGTCACGATGGACTAACTGATCTGACTTCATGTTCATCTTGTCCTACCTTGGCACTACGCTAGCGTATATTATTAGTGTATGCGGGTACACTGTTTCATTATTATCCATTAAAAAAACATTAAACAGTGTTGTACCATGTCACAATAATATTATTGTGATAATGTTTAAAAACGACTAGAATTGTCAGTAATGCCACTTAGAGAAAGTACTAAAGTGTTAGTTACCGTATCATTGTAATAATCTACAATACTGGGGAAGGGAATCTCCCTATAAGAAGAGGATATTAGCCTACTATTAACAATGTTCAAGTGGTTTTGGTAGCTATAGGCTATTGTTTCGTGTTTTCCTTATAGTCCAATAAAATTTAAAATTAAACAAGATGTGACTAGTTTTGGCGCAATATATAAAAATAAGTCCGCAAAGACATGAATAATTATATTAAAAAGAAATTTTGACTTAAGTTGACAAGAAAGGAAAGAAATAATAAAAAAAAATTGTAAAACGTTTTTTTTCGTAAAGTTTAGAGAATAAAAATCTGCACAAAACAGGTCCTCTTAATTTTTTAATTATCTGCTGTTTAGCCACAAAAATTAAAAACTAATTTGGCTTGTTGTCAACTGAAAAATTAGTAAAAAGTAAGTAAAAGTATTACAAACATACAAACAGACGTGGAAGGAGCCTTTATTTAATATTTTAAATCGGTTCAGTGGGTCTGGACTCTATTCCCCTCATAATACAATCCGTTGTCTTTTTACAATAGTCGTATAGATTCCAATTAAGAGATGTGTAATAACACATATTGCAGTGACTTAAAATAAAGAGATCTTAATATAAGATCATCAGGACTCTTACTAACGCATACCATCTGCAGATCTTCTGAAATATTCCTGCATATATTGGCAGGAACAACCGTGGATACACGTGTAATGAGGCTAGTTTGGGAAATGTCCACTATAATCAACACTGCTGGCAAATTTTCATCAAGGTAGCTGGCATGTTTCCTAGTTTCTTTAGGACTATAAAAAAATAATAGGCTACGTCAGTCTATATTATATTTTTATTTAGAAACAGCTTCAAAAGTGAGGGTTGTTGATGTAAATTTTTAATAATCTCTCTCATATAATTGTAATTTAATATGTATTGTTTTGTGGATTTGCTTTGTACTGTTGGAAGATAAAATGAGAATACATGGAGTTGCTGATCGATGGTGCCTATCTCAGACATTTGTTTTTTTATCTAATCAGAATGGCGAACTAGCTTACGGAAAACCTGATGGTAAACGGTAATTATCGCCTATATACATGAACAGCACTACGGAAATCACGTTATCATGTGACACTACTAATATCACTTATGCGTTGCCGTTGCAAAGAACTAATTTGTTATGGGTTCTCTCTCATAACTGTAATTTTTATTAATTTTTAATAATCTCTCTGTAATCTGTTATTTGTACTGTTGGAAGATTTATAATTTATAAAATTTGTTATATACATGAACAGCAGGACCATGTGACACTACTATAATTTTATCTTATAAATCTGTTATTTCTTATATTATTTATAATTTGTTTTGTACACATATAATTCAGAATAAGTATAGTATAGTAGAGTTTATGTTTGATAGAGTCCTGTCCTAGATAACTGAAGTATCGAGAAGTTAGGCATTAGAGTACTCTAATGTTATAGCGAATGAGCAATTTCAATTTAGCGATCCAGCGAAGTAATACTGTCTGCATATTGATACTTACATAGAAGACAGGTCTAAGTTTTATATCCAATATAATTTATTATCCTATTTACTTATACTAGTTGCTACGGTCCTCTTTTTATAAATATATTATAGTCCATATAATCTAACTTCACGTTCCAATTTCTTTAAGATTCGTTTTGTTATTTACTGGTTTAAATGTAACAAAAACAAAAGACAAACAGACACACTGTCATCTTTATAATATTAGTATGTATTTACTTTACTTTGCCCTAATGATTTGCTTGCCTTTTTAAATGAGTTATCAAGTAAATGTGTTTGCAGAATTACAAAACGTGCTTTTCGTAATCTGCGTTTTTATAAAATGCTTATTACTCCATTTTGTCTCAACCTTCAATACTTCTGGTATATTAATGTTCTGGTTCTGTAATGTTGCGGTTTACACCAACATATATATTTCTAATCAGGTCAGTAGGTCATTGGTAGATATAAAATAAAAATAAAATTTAAGTCGATAAGATTTTTAATGCTTTTATACATTCATATTCAGGTAATAAAAAGTTATCCGCTCAGCGGAAAGGTACATGGACACAATAATAAATTAACTTAATACTAAATCAGTCTAACGGTCGCGCTGAGCGCGGAGCGGCTTAACCTAGTATCACAGATGAGTATTGCGGTGGGGCGCGGGGCAAAGTGCACCCGGGGTGCGTGGCTCAGCACGCGGGGAGGGGGCGGCGGTCACTCGTCCGACGCTGACGACAGCTGTGTGCTACCACCCGAGCTGAACGAGCCTCGGCAGGTGGCCGCCTCCTGGCCGTTTCCCGACGTAGGCACTTCACCCCCACCGCTACCCGGCGATAATGTACGCAAAAGTTCTAGAGCGGCTCGGGCGCGCTGCCCGTCGACTGCCGCGGCTGATGCGGCGCCCGACCCCCGTTCCCAGGGACTTTTCTCAGGAAGCAAAAGCCGACGAGCCTCCCGCTGCACTCGTCGTGAGCGCAGAGCAAATAGGAACGGAGAGACTGCAGCCGACAGAAGTAGTAACGCAAGAGCAGGCGTGCGCGCACTATCAGCAAGTCCCGGCACTGCAGCCGAAATAACCGCACTCACTGCATGTGGCACGTGCAGCATCACTAACAATCCAGTTAATATTCCAACACGAGCGGCACGAGATTCTTCTCGGTATCGGAACAACGACGCATTTGAAATCCGACATCGGATTGATGTTATTCTTGATGTACTATTGGACGCTTGTGGCGTACGAGCCTGTACGGCTAGTAGAGGAGCAGCCAGAGATGGAGCTGAGCTGACAGCAGGTAGTCCTTTTCTCAAATCCTCATTCGACTTGCCGTCTTTTCGCGAATTACGGAGACTGGCGACAGATGGACATCGTAGAGGACGCTCAGGTGGAAGTAAGAACGGACCAAACTTCCGATCACTATCTGTAGCATTAGGATTATCAGATCCATCTGGTACATCTATTCTGAGTGTGAGTCCATCACCTTCTTCAATCAGGTCGGGTAAATTTGTTGGTGGCTCATGAAGTTGCAATGCGCTCGCTCCATGTGCTCTTGCGCGGAGGCCAGAAGAGCGTGCTGCACGGTAAATTCTGGCATACATAACGCAAACTATGGCCGCTGGGGTAATAACTCCAAGAATTAAGTACACGACGTAGTAGGCCAGCTCGACTCCTTGTACTACAGGCTCGAGCGGGTAAAAGTGCCGGACAGCAGCAATGGCTGCCCGGAAAGTAGCAGCGCTAGCCGCAGCCAGCCATGTGGCTGCACAGAGGGCAGCCGGGCGCCGCTGAAGCAGGCGCGTATGACAGCGAAGAGGGTCTGTTACTGCGTGGTGTTGATCCAACGCAATTAACATGACAGCTAGTAAAGCAGCCAAACTACAGGCTGCTGCTGCGGCATCGCTTGCCTCCATCCACGAAGTTGCGTTCTCCCTTGCAGTGTGCTCGCCAAACAGTGCGGGCGCTAGCAGGGATGTTGTCAGCAAATTCGTCGCCAGGAGGTTAATAACGAACCTGAAACAAAAAGAAAATCGACATAAGCGAGGTGTACGAGACATATAAATATGTTTACTATGGGCGGGGCGTATTGACATGTCGTCAGTGTACTTGAACATTCCAAACAAACGCAGTACCGCAAGGTTCTATAAATAAACTTGTTTTTATGCACTTTTATTGTTAGAGCCGTATTTTGAGTTTGTTTTTGAGGTTAACCCCGATTAGTCAATGATTAATATTCGTTGTTTGACAGATGTAAGATGTGTAAAATCAATCTTGGTCAAGTGGCGTTATATTTACTAACATTTTCTGCACCACATCCTAAAAACATTCACAATGGAAATATACATAGTGACCTAATAGATCAAATATTCCCAAGATATAGCTTGATTCGATCTAGTTTTAAATTTTAAATTAGAATATCTGCCATGACTGCACATATTGTATGTCGATCAATATTTTTACTATAACCTGAACAGAGTTTGTTTTAAAAGCTGCTTGATAGCAGAAGCAGGTAAGACAGATGAGATAACACTGTTAAATATATCCAAGCCGATGTTTACAAAGACTACCAATATAATCATAACAGGAATTATTACGGATGTACAAAGTTTGGTTCCGGCAGAATCATCTGTAATTTTCTATTATACTTAATTGAATTATCATTGCATAGACGTGATCTAGCGCTAATTGCTTGACGCATACACATAATACTAGCATTGATCTGATTCAGGTTTTCCTAAGTCCACACGATACTAGAACACATTAACTTTATAATATAACCAGTACATTTCCAACAAGCATGAACATGTGTAACCCCCTTTTCTTTGCACTTTAATTAACCTGTATAGCGAACGTGGCTTTCAGGTCCAGGCAATTAGAGGGTTGGACACGTTTATGTTCTACGGAATAAACCTGCGACCTACAATACTACGCATCAGATGAAGGAACCTGTTCAAATAAGGTAAATGTTTGTTTACACAAAATTTACTTCCGATGAGAAATGACGCAAAAGCAACACAATTTGACATGCGTGACCTCGTGGGCAGATGATTCCACATTAATAATTAATATGCATTGTATTTAATTTAATATCAGTCTGGTGGAGTAAGAATAGAATCTGTCACCACTCATAGAGATTATTGAAGCAAAGCATTCAAATAACCAGTATATTTGTGCAAGAGAAGAAAATATGAAATAAACCCTAGGGTCAAGACACTTGGATTGGTCATCATTATATACTAAATCTACCTCTTATAAACCTTTCAGGAACCAAATAGCGTTACGATATTGGGATGTTAAAATGATTAAACTTTTGTGTTTTCAACTACCTTTATATTAATTATAGCTAAAAATATAAAGTAAAATGAAAATAATTCTCATTCAAGTAATTGCATTTTTGATATGTTTTAGATTAATTTAGTTTTTATTCTACTGTCATGTTCACAGTGCAAATTTCAGTCTAATTCTAAATTTAAACAAGATACATGAAACTCCGTTATTTTTTAATAAAATATATAGAATTCTTTAAGTTTTGTGTGAATACAATTACAAAATAACATTACATTATGGAAGTGAAGACATTAAACATACAAATACAGTGAGTAATAATATATTTACAATATCCATGATCTTGTTCACGTCACTTCTGAAGGCGACGTTAACTGTTTTCCATCAAGAGCGCCGTCAGATTGTCTGCCATTCTCGGTTGTATAAAAAATGTTGATTTACTAACGAAGCATTCGCAGAGTATCGAAGTAGATTTTTATAAAATCACGGATCTAAAAGCTTTCCTTCACTTTCGTTATATCATCCTCAAGGGTATATTGAAGGCTGAGAGGAAATAAATATAAAATCTTAATCGAAGACAGACAGCGAACCTATCGTAATAAACAAGTAAGAATGTTGAAGTAAGAATGTTATTTATATATAACTTTAGTATTTATGGTTATTGTCTTTGGTAGTATTTGTCTGTAGTTTGCTTATAATAATTTCTCATAACATACTCTGTGCAATTTACCGAATGGAACTCTATATTGTAAGTTGGCGGAAACCAACATTAAATGTGTAGTGCGAATTTGCTTTTTACATAAATTAATATTAAAATATTGTATCAACAATCTGTTACATATTTTGACTCTGTTCATAGCTTTTAGATGGATATTGTTTATATTAAGAATAATAATACAATCGAGGTTATAAATATCGGTAGTTGTAATACTATCGAAATATCGGGAATTCAATAAATTTAGTAATCTGGTTTAACCCAGATTAAAATTATTCATAGCAAATATATTTATAAGGGAAGGAAAACTTAAAATAAAAAATATATCACGCTACTTGCCGAGATTAGCTATAATAGGCTAATATCCTTATTTTATTGAGAGCGATATTAAATCGAATCAAAAATCATTTATTCATGTAGGACATTTTAGCCGCTTATGGTTTTTCTTAAGCTTTTTTCCGTACCGGACGGTAGTTCAGTATACAGATTCAATTGAGAAGAACTTACATGAAACTGAACTTAATTTCTTTCTTTCTTTTGAAAAGGCAGTTTATTTACATTGCAAGCTTATATAGGTGTTTATGTCTAACATTAAATAAAAATCCCGTGTATGAACAACTATTACCATGCACATTTGTTGTTTAAATAATCGTTATAATTACTTTAACGATTTTTATGACTATAATGATGTTGAAATGTATTTGCATAAATATTTCAATTTAAATTACAGAACAAGAGGCATGATATCATAACACTCTGGAATGGCAGTACATCAGTGGTATTACGGATAAAATATGATTATGTAATATCCGTAGCAATGTCCATGTATATAGCTGACGGTTATCGCTTAACATTAGGTAGTCCGTCAGCTTATTTGCTATTACAATTACATAAAAGTACAGCTGTACCACGGATATTAATATATGTGTCGCCGTAAGCACCCCTTATTTGTTTCCATTCATAATAACATGAGAGTCAGTGGCCTGAAATTTCACTAACAGATTTCTCGCTTCAACCAGAAAGCTTAAATACAAGCAAATGCATGTCAAAATACACGGCTGATGTATCAATATGTACCCGACTAAGAGTACAAAGTCTAAAATGAATTTTATTTAGTATATTTTTCTAACTTCATGTGGATTTGTTATCACTCAATATCTACACAGTGCAATGACGTTGAAGAAAAACAAATAATGCGTCAGGTAGATCTATTATTGGTGCATCTAAAAATTTCAGTTCTTTGCATTTACATATGTACAAAATACGTGTTACACGTAATTAAAAAAATAAACACCAGAGCTCTATATTGTATATTTCTAAATGTAATCGTATTATTGTATTTCAAAATATGTCAATTGTAAATAATAAATATTTAGACAACATAAAACTTTTTTCTTCTTACTAATATTATAACCTCGAAAGTTTGTGAGTATGGATGGATAGATGTTTGTTATCACGCAAGAATTACTAAACGGATTTTGATGAAACTTTACAGCTTATACATCAGAATAATACATAGGCTATAATATAAAAAGATATAACGTAAATTAGGCGAAATATACCTAATGATAAATGTCAAGTAAGTGTAATGCAGGCGAAGTTGCGCGGGTCAGCTACTTTTAATATAAAACGCAGGTTTTATATAAAAAAATATATGTCAATTGATTCTTACAACTCCAAAGCAGTTGCGTATTTTCTAATTATGCAACCATTCCCAGAGGCCTTACTAACCTTTGTCCAGAATATTCCAGGATAAAAAAATAATGATAAACAGTGGCCTTTGCATATTGTATATGACATTGCGAAGCAACCTTCACGCATCAGTGATTGGCATTTGAAAACCAAATAGAGTGTTTAAAATAGCATGTATGCATGCACTTCATGCATTTTTCTAATGCAGGCGGAATCATTTTTTGCAATTCCCATGAATTTATGGATGATCAGATAACTACAAGGATCTTGTATATTTATTTACATTTAAATATGGAATATGTGTTTGTTTTTTTTTTATTTTTAAACGTTGCCAGCATAACAATGAACTTATGTAGTATATTTTAAGAAATATTATTAGAATTACAATGGCTATTTCTTTTTTTTTTAGGTTTGTTAAATAATTACACAACAATATTTGTAATTACATTGATAATATTTCAATTGCTTTCATAACCTCTATATTTATAAAACCAATATTATTCTTCATGTAATTAACAAAAATTGTTATTTCACGATGTTTATTTCATAATCCTATTAGGTTTCAAGCAAAATTTTTATTATCTAAGTCTAAAAGCATTTTCCAAATTAAAATACTTTAAGCAAAAATTATAAATAAAGGTTATTTTTTTCTTAAAAGTTTAGCGTTAAATGTTAGCAAATTACCAGTAACCATACATAAAATGAGCACAATGGTGACTATTAAAAACTGTGTCGAGGACAATTATGACCATAAAGTATGCCCACGAATATCCACTTCTGGTGGTGACCAAGTTCAGAGTCAAAGACGACAAATTTTGTTCTCTAAGCTAATAATAATAAGAATTTTATTTGTTTAATGATCACATCGCAAATATTAACATCCGAGGGCGGCCATTTATACCGGAAACGTCGTCATATGTCTAATTTAAAAACCTTGAAAGAATGAGAGTATGCCAGACAGATACGTCAGTGTCATCAAATGTAGCAAATAAATATTTCAATAATATATATATAATATGCAATCATGATATATATAGACGCTTTCGCGCCATTATGTGCCTACTAATTACATTTTTAGGTTATGTCATATAATATATGCAATTAACTAAAAAAAAAGATATCCGATAGACGACATAAACTTTCATTCTCTCTTTAAACCTCTGGGTTGTGATTTAAAACCCTGAAAGAGTTTCACTTTAGAACTTAGTCTTGTACTAAAAGCTTAAGTTTCTAAATGAATAAACAGGACTAGATTTTGGTTCTAAATGATTATACCTATAGGGATCAATACAAAAAAAATCAATCATTTTTCATCCCTTTGAGGTTGGATTTCAGAAATTCTTTTTACTATCTCGTGTATAGTTTTAAAAGTTTTGTACTTTTTAGAGCGGTCTTTTTTCGAATTCCTTCCCTATTACTAGCAGGTAGATTATAATCTGTTTTGTTCCACTAGTTATGTCACGACATCATAAAAAGAAAACACACACATCGTGTATTTTTACTTTTCCCACACTATCATTATATTATTTACATCGTATTCTATTAGAACCCATTTCATTCTAAACCTTAACACTAGCACTCCAACGTTCAATTTAGATTAAATTTAATATATCGCAGTTAATGATGCCAAACTTAAATATTTAAATAAAATATATTGCAAATATCATTCATAATTATTATTATAAATGTATCAACATAACGATATTTGTATATTTATAATGTAAACTTTATATTTCTAACTGGAGTGAGAGCGATGTGGCCTTTCATTGCCTAGTGGTTTACGAGTTCGATTTATATCTTCGAGGTCGTCAGTTCGAATATGGGTTGTGAGTTTTCACACATTAGAGGTTGTTGCTTCATGTATAAAGATCGTAATGACTGCATTTGTTACACTATGGGTCGCCACCAGTGATAATTTCTTCTTCATCCCCTTTTTTAATTATAAGACTATTTGACTGGCTCGATTTTGAAAAAACATGTTATGGATACATAGTAAATTCTGAGGGAAAGAGACATATAATTTTTTTAAACTACTAAATATATTAAATTGTTCAAATAATATCGTATATATATAGATAAACACTAGAACAAACTATAAATAAATATCAACCTGTTAACAAAATTTTAGCACTTATCATAAATTGAATTAGTACTATAATTGTATATGCATCCAATTTTACATATATATTTTGCAAATCAATTCCAATCCAATAACCGACTGAAATAATTGTTTACATGAAAAAAAACTCATAAAAACATACCCAATTAAGCTTTAATGTTGATAAAATGAAGTTTTTATTACATTTTTATATATTTACACATCGATATTTACATATATTTATATGTAAATTGTCTTCAAGGCCGGGGAAACCCTAATGCAGTTCGCTGTCACATTTTAAAACTAGTTTCGTGATTAAAATTAATATTACAATTGAATCCGGTTTGTAATATTCCGTTCAGAATTACATGTAAAAGTTTTTATACTTACCTATTAATATTTAAATATAGAACGTTATATTTTTAAATATAAATAACGAGAGCGTCGTGGCATAGTGGTTTACTACCTCTATTTACAACCGTAAGACCGTGAATTCAAATCTCGCCATCATTAAAAAAAAACTTGTTGATATATATTGCCTCTCTGGTGATGAAAACAACAAAAATTACTTCCGGCGGTAACCTCGCTCCAGTCACGTTGAATTTAAATATACCAAGCTAACTGTGTGTATTATAACAATGTCTCTGACTACCCCCTCTAGGAAATTAGTCGTGAAGATATGTTGTCTTATTTAAAAAACATGTTACGTACATTTTATTTATAGAAACTGTTCTATACGCTATCTAGATCTTATTACCTAGTTCTTTATGGATTTGCGACTGTTTATGTGTACGTAAATATATATTGTACTACCTACTAAACTTGTGGGGGCTGGGGACTTTTATTATACTAGAAAAACCATCAGAACCTTTATTAGATTTGCAGATTGTAATTTCATCTGTTTTATGAGGTCTTTGTTCTTCTTACCTGAGCATAAGAAAAATAATTTATTGTACTTATGTATGTATTCACAAAAACATAAGATAAGATTACTTGTACCATAAATAAGAATAAGGGACTTTTAAAACAATATTTTTATCCTAAGATTTTAGTACAGCTAATACCACTAAAATCAACTCTTTAACCTGTTACAAGGAATGTTATATGAGACAAAGAAAACCCTCACGATATCAAAAAGAATCATCAAAATCCGTCAAGTTTTATCGAAGAATGCGTAAAAATACTATCTAATTGAGGACATCCTTTGACAGTTGGTTGCAAAAAGTAGGTCAGTTGTTGATAACTGCCAGTCATTAATTAATTAACAGTAAAAATAATTTAGTTGTATAAACAAAATCGTCAAATTCAATACTCATGTTATTCTAACTAAGCAGGGTGTTTGAACTTACAGTTAGTTATGCGGAACATAGCTGTTTGCAATTTAATTCCTTTGCATAATAAATGTATAGAAACAATAGAATTAAGAATAAACAAAACGTGTGTAATTAATGCCTGCAGTTGCATGACAACATTAGTGGGAGTCGAGGAATTTCCCGTTGAAGGTGCATCCGCCTTTAGAACATTATTTTATCTAGAATGCACTGATATGAATTTAAAATTATACTTAAAAACCGATATTTATATTCAATAACACAATGTTTAACTGAAATTACGTTTTCGTTTTTTGGAAAATAATGAATTCTAATTTTAAAAAATATAATCATGGGTCATAATTTATATTATCCTTCGAATATCTATTCCATTTTTAAAATAACATAAAATAAATCAAGTTTTTATTATGAGAATATAAAATACCGTTTTACTATGCATTCTTTGATCCCGTTAACTTTTTAATGCCCTTAGTTGTTATCTGCTTACATTAAATATTCTTTTGTCTCAACAATGAACAAATTGCTTTTATATCTTCCAAAAGAGACAAAAACTATATTGTGGTTCAGAAAGTTGATCGCTTATACTTTGTGTGTAGTATATTCAATGTTGATAGATTAATATCCAGTGGATATTAAATACAGTTACATATTTTCTCTTTTTTTCATACACATTTTTTATTTTTTAATATACCCCTGTAGTAAAATGTCAATGTCATATTACCCAAAAATAAATCATCGGAAAATTCTCAGTCATCATCTATTATGTCATAGCAGATATTAGATACCTATTATATAATCAACAGCATGAACCATATTAATAATTTTGAATACACGATAATAAAGCATTTGAAGGTCGTCAGTAACACGTGTTATGACGACTGCATTTCGCATTTAGTTATGCCGAAATTAAAAAGCTGGAAATGAATTGACGACATAAGACTATGTCGTCAATGGATTATTAGGCCGATTATGACCCACCAATGGACCATGTGACGTCACCAACACAGTATGACGGTATGCGGGTTATGTAGGCATTTGTAATCTAGTATTTCCTTATAGAGAAACTGACAGCGTTAACAACTTAAATGATAAGCCACTTATAGTTTGACAAGGTTCCGAAGTATAAAACGCATAGATAATGTTACGAGATTCGTTAAAACAAAGTTACAAAGATTGAAAATGCGCGGGTTGGCTATGGTACAACTTGTAATTTGCAAGCGTCATCTTCTATAATGTCTACTTGGTGCTCTTTGATATCCACGTGGAAAATATATAAAATACAAATATATAAGAATACATATGAAAATTGAAAGTATACTCTATAACTATATCTCTCTGAAAGTATACATAAAACATAGTCGATAATAATCATATTAAAGAAAGAAGACCAAATAAAACTAAGATGCTATGGAATCTGAGATAAAAATTAATGGAAAGCCCTAATAATGAAACAAAAACGAGTCGTTAGATAATTTTATCACTAAATAAACCTACCTAAATTCTATCGACATATTTTGCCTAATATCGACACGTCTATAACATTCGAATTTCGAATTTAAAAAGAGGAATTCCATCGTTTTTCAAATCGCACACTTCTGACGAGACAAAAGGCAATAAATCATAGAGAATATAGATTTCAATGCGCGCGCGTCTGCCAAATGGAACATAAAGTATGGTTGTAATATTGACGTACGATCGCCTAAATAGGGGCTAATGTGCCATTACTGTGGTTAATGAGAAGGTGAAATAGGCAGTTAATTATGACAAATTTATTAATATTACTTGTACAACGCGTCAGGCAACCATTTAAAAAAAATGGTAATGAAGTCTTGATAGATGGCTACCGACATGATTTCCCTAACAAATATTTATGTTTGAAAAATACATTTATATTAAGGATATTAAGGACTCAGTAGTTAGTTTTTTTTTCTAAGATAGGAATATGCAATATAAAAACTTACATTGTACAATTAAACTAATTTCTTTAGGTATCTATGTATGTTTATAAAATATGAACTAAGAAGTAGAAATTTATAATTCAACCTTGAAACTTATGTAACCTTTGCTAGTACTTAACTCGATTATGTATATGATGACATAGAATTAGTTCTAGACTGTAAGATTATAAAATAAACGAGTAATGTCCTTAGATTATGGTTACAGACTATAAACCATAGACAATGTACTATGTCTAATAGAACGACGATTAATAAACTTTCGCTAGTAGAAAGCGTGTATGTTACAATCATTGAGATATTATGAATAATGTATCTTTTATTTCAATGATATTGTATTAATATTAAGTACTAAATTCATTATATAATTTTATTTAGGCATTAAATGTAATTAAGATCAGAATAGTTGCTATTAACTTTCTTTAATATTTTTTTTTAGTTTAATCTTATAAAATGTTCATAGAGAGAGTGAACGGCTTCTTTACAGGATTCTAAACTGGTTTTGTAACAGCAGAGTTGGCATCTAGGTGAATACTAGAAATCAGGCTCGAGATACTTGTACCTAACGTAATATGTTTGTTTCCATTTATGTGTAAAATTAAAAAAAAGGGAGTGAACATGGTAGTTCGATTTTTGAAATTAATTTATTAACATTTTGGTTTATTACGACACGCCCACGCAAATTACAATTGTTTTGAGTGTCGGCACTGGAGAATAAACTTCAACTATGCAACCAACTTTAGTGTTGAAATTTCTATATAAAAAAACAATTGCGTTCAACGGTTGATAAAATAGATTCCACGTTATTATTCTATTATTTACATCTAAGGTTATTCAAATGTCTACTTTGATTAAGCAGAATATAATCTACTAAAAATACCGAACCGAACAAATCCACTTATTAACACTTTAAATAAGAGATATTTTAATAAACTTTCACATGTTTAACATCACTGATAGTAAAATTAACTGCTTATATTTTACACTTAGATAAGAGGTTATTTAGTTTTTGTATAATTAATTAAAGATACTTAATCTTTTACATGTTTGTGTAGGTACAGTGAATATTAAATACCGTTTATTTAAAACCTGTGTATCTCTTTGGTTTAAAAAAAATGAAAGTGATTATTGACGTCATTGTATTGTCTTTTGTGAGAATTAAATACTGAGTCGATATTTATATTTTTTTTCTATACGTAGGTAACTGTAATTTATGTAAATTTGTCAATTCCTACATTAAGTCGATTACAGGGTAAGCAGAGACAATGGATATCTAACAGAAAGTTTTATCCTTACAAAATTTATATCCATTTTCATACGATTTCGTACGAGGAATCGAATCTACGACTATCGAAAGTATGGCGGTGTGAAGCTGGACCATAAGAGACCGTCACAACTTATCAACTAGTTTCAATTACATAATACCACATTTCACCTCTCTAAACTTACCTTTGTTTTTCTGCATATAAAAAAAATATTATTATGTAAGTAGGTAAATACTTATATTTTATTTCCTTTGCATGATATTAACAACACCATTAAAAAAAGTAAATCGTCAACCAGTAAATGTTCCTTTCTGGTCTTGCCGACCTTTCGAATTGGCTATATGACGTACAATGCCTTTCTGGCACAGGAACTACATAAGCTACGTAAACGGTTAATGGCGGAACAAGTGATTATAAAAACTAGTTTTTACATATTACATCGTCATACAAATAAGCAACTATGTTAGGTACCTTTATTCAATTGTTTAAACTACAAAGTACAACAAATTATATATTACTTATAATTGTATTTAAGGAAAATTTCAAGTAAAACCGTATGCTATAGTGATTTCTACCATGATATTACTAAACTAAGAAATGTGTTTTTATACTACGATGGTGGCAAACAAGCACATGTCTCATAGTCTATGGACTTCTGAGGTACCAGGTACATGTTGCCAACCCTTAAGAAACCTTAATATATCCTGCTTGAAAAACCCTATGCTGTAGTCTCGCGAGAAAACCTCGGCAGGTAGTTCATTCCACTACCTAAGTGTACGCAGCAGGAAGCTCCTCTAATACCGTACTGTCCGAGAGCACTTAGATTCTAGCGTGTGGTGATGAATTCCCTGTTGCTGTGTGATATGAATATCTTGGCGCGAAAAGAACTTTCGGTTATGACTAATAAAAACTACATTAGCTAATTGTACAAAGATAGTTTGCTTATAATATCTGGAGTTGTAATGTTTAACTAATAATCCTCGTTAATTCTAAACATCTGATTAACACCCGAAGAATCTGTACCAATTTATAACGAATTGAATGAAAGATTACTCATTTGTTTGCTTTCGTTTCGAACGATCAGATCGGACATATCTTACGTGAATCAGTGTTAGTATTATATATACAGTTCAATGTTCTACACTCCAAAGCAATCTTTGGACTTTGTATATACTGTTTATATGCAACAGATAAAGAACAAAATATCATAAATGTTTGAAATTATCATTAAAATATGTTAGAAGTTCAGTTTAACTTGAGATAATAAATGTGTTTAAGCGCAATTCACACTGCTCTGCTCAACGGTTCAGAAGCTTCCGATATAAAGGATAAACTAGTGATCATATCAGAGACAGCGATTTTATGTTCTATTTGTTTTTTTATTATATAGAAGTAAAAGTTACTTCAAATTTAGATCTATTAGTATGTATTTATATAGTACGCACAGATTGTATACACAAATAAATATAATGAAACGTATGGGCTGCAGAATTGAATAATTTTACACAATGAGCTAAGTACCTGATTTCGTATTTATAATTTACTAGTAGTACCTGAACTTTGGATAGCGCATGGATTGATGTAATCACCATTCCATCACCAATAATAAAATAGCAATGAATTGTCACTATTTTTATTATTGTATGTTTATATAATACATTATAGATAATTCGGAGAATCGGAAGCCAAAGTGTATGTAAACTATTTTTTCCTTATCCTTAACGGACACAGACAGCGCCAGCGCCAGTCGTGTGAATAGGCCCTTATGCATCGTATAAATTCTAATGAATAGCTTTAAAAGCCTAAATATTGTATATAAAACTTAAATGCATTAAGCTCTACCCATTCACTTAATGAAGTGTTGGCAAAATGTAAACAGTACTATGGATATGGGCGTTTTGTTCTGACCTTGTATTCTAACACCGGCCTATTAGGACAACATTGTCCAGGCATTGAACTTTAATTTTTTTTTTTTTTCACATGGGCGCACTTATGTACCGGTGCGAAGAAAACCTCATTATTTTGTTAGTTACTTATAAAAACTCGGAAGTCATAAATTTTACGCATTTTTAAATATTTTTTTTTGATCAAACTTGAATTTGTTGTCTTTACATTAATGTAATAAAGTACTATTTTTTTAATATTTAATTTATTTTATTTGTAGAGTTCAAAATAAATAGGAAATTTAATATTACCTTATTATAATATTTCTTTAGAAAATATAATAAAGTACATACTTATTGTTGTTTTTTCTCTCTGAACTGTATGTTCGTACGTTTTCGTAATCGGGTTAAGATAGAATCAGGTATTGTGTTCGACAATGCGTGAGTTTACATAAGTTATCGGCAGCGACCTCGATACATTTCGGTATTTGCTCAAGCGCTATAGTAAGTTATTTATGGTCAAAGGATCATCGAACCATCGATCGGACTTTTGTTTATGCTATTTTAAATAAGCTTCATTTTATTAAAAAAAATACTGTCTGGTGTCTATGTAAAAAGTCAGCCATAGATTAAAATTCTCTTCTATGTGATTACATACAGGTATCATTACAATGTTGTCTTTGTATCTACCATGGTGGTATTTGCTAATGGCCATTAAAATGCCATTACAGTACACTATGTTGCGTAATCGAGGTCAAAGATTCGATCCTCAATGTGGTCATTTAGGGTTTTTTTATTAGCTCGTTCATTCACTATGCAGGTAGAACTGAGTAAAATGAACAATAACATTTTGTCAAAATTGTATAAACTGTATTTCACTATTTATTCATTCAACGATTTCAATATTTATTCATAATTACACCCTTTGAAAATTGTAAATTAAGAAAATACAACTTTACAAGTATTATATTTAAATTGAATGCAAACTATAGAATAGATACTTAATATAATTTATCTTAAAAAACAAACAGAGCAAGAATACATTTCCGACCACGACTAACAAAATAAACGACTCGCTGTAACTTCACAAAGTGGAAAACAATAAAGGAAAACTTTACAAATTTGAGAATAATGAGAATGAACTTCGACGGTGCGGACTACGGAAGTCGTTGCCCTCTTGTCTAAAAGTGGCAAAATAATTCAAGAAACAAAACTTTGATGTATTCACACTAATTAACGAAAATATACATTTCTATTATACAACTGAATGAAAATATAATCCAATTCATTTTGATCGTTTTGCTAAAATATTAATGTACTTTGAAAATATTTTCTATTTAAATATTTTAGTCAACCTTTGTAAATTATTATAGCTTAAATTATATAAGGTAGGTATATATATATGAAAGATAAAAGATTAAGGCAATTAAAAAAAGTCTAATGAATCAGCAAATAAACAAAAAAAAACGTCTAAATGCATTCCATTGTCCCGAAAGATTGATAAAATTTCCAAGAATTAGATTCAACCAAAATCCTATCTATGAAAATAAACATATGAAAAGTCGTATCCGTCATGGCCTTCATCTATGTCTTACCGCGGATTTGGAGTGCCATCTGCACTCGCCTTCTATCGTCCTGTGAAGAAGTAATGGCCAGTTGCGGCCAACAGCGTTAGAGTAATCCGAAAAATAAACGCAAAAATGTAAATTTTCAATTAGAAGAAATAAAACCGGAACAGCAAACAAGTTGACAGCGTACCTGAAGGTAAGTACCATTACTTACCTATACACAATAGGCCACATATCAGACCTACTCTTTGATGTGATAGATTTAGCAACAATAATATATTAACAACTGTACTATAAAATATATGTAACACAAATATTAAACTTTCTTACAATACACCTATTCAAATCAAACATTCACGATTACAAATTGAATTCTCTTTGTCTACATTGCTACGGACGGCAGTAATAAATTACATTAAAATCTGTACTGAATACTGAATACAATTGTTTCTATATGCAATCGTTCGGCCTTTACAAGTGTTCAATGTTGAATAATTATTACTTTTAAACATTCAATGGACAAGTTAAATTTGTTTAGACTTTATTTAATGGGCTAAATAATGTTCTGTTGGGTTACAAATGAGAATATAACTAATTAAGTAACAGGAAGCTGCCTTGTAAGAGCAAAGTCAAAACTATTTATTACAATACAATGAATGTTTACTTTCAGAGTATTCATATTTTTACAAAGCGGACCAACCAAGATGTTTTTTTACAATTTTTTTTTTTACATTTCAACAATCACATATTTTTATTTATATATTTCGTTAAGCCGGGGCTGGAATCTCCTTGTAAGCATAGTCTTCTAGGGTTATTTATTACTATATTACAAAGCGGACCAACGGCCCATCACACACGTTACAGACGTTGACTATTCTAAACTTTTGATGATTTTCATAGACGATATAAGATAGATAGATAGATAAACAATTTATATATATCAGCATACACAATACACATAAAAATATAAACAACAAAACAATCATTACAAACGTGAATGAGTAATAAAACTGTAATGTGTGCGCTAGAGCAACACAAAATGATCAGCGGCTTAGTTTATTGCTTCAACCTCAAAAGGGCGAACCACTTCTTCCATAATGAAAACTTTAGGTAAGTAGTTATTATTCATATATACAATATATATAAATACGATTGACGTTTCTCTATATCAAGTACAACAAATTTTTACAAATAATGCACAGAGTATCCAGATCCATATGTCTATGATTAGCATTATACTGAAAAAAAGAATCACAATATAAACGTTTATAAAGGTGACTTCTAACTGTATCGATGAATAACAAAATTTCAGCAATCAGTTTCAAACTTAAATTATTAACATACAGTTGCCATGTCTATGGTTTCAAGACAGGAAAGAGCTCAAAATAATACAGTATCAGCATAGACAATCTTGGCACGTACTTACCTGCCGAGTTAACAAAGCCGATTGTGATGGATAAATCTTGTTAATATTTTGGGCTCCCGTTTTCCTCTTAACTTGTTATTACGCGCGCGGGGAACTATTCTCACCCCAGACGTTTTCAAACATAAAATGAATGATACATCGGTTTTTATTTACATTAATTATAAAAAACAAATTTATTGTTTTTTATATAAATAGAATGCCAAATAAGCGAACGAATAGAGCTACGAATATTACATTTTCATGTGACACCCGAGATATCATTCATGTGTTCCTATTCCAAAGATCTAAGATGTTATGCTTCTTATCCAGCTTATAAAGCAAGCTGCTTGGTAGCTGAAATAGATGACAGAGAAACGACTAAACGATTTTTTATACAGTCTATGTGTGGTCAGCTTCTTGCATTTTTAGACGAAACTAAACCTATATACTCATATACCGACATATGTTTATTATTCTATAATATTTTGTGTATATAGGGTGATCAAAGCAGCCCACAAGTACTGATAGGGTTAAAATGTTATCAATATTTCAGAGGCAGTAACTGTACGACCTTCCCGAGTGTTTAGCCGAGTAAGTTTATATCAACTTAAGTAATATCTTGTTAACAACTTAACTTGTAACAAGTAACAGTAAGTTAGTTGTGTACATAAGTACTGAGCGGTAACCTTGGAATCTAGATTTGATATTGCATTATGCGAGCGTAGTCCAAGTTTGCGAAAACCTTTTTCGTTCAGCTTTTTTTTATTTCGTTTTTGCTGTACTAGCTTTTAGTTTGTTTGCATGATTGTTTTTTTTTATATTGAATGTGATGACACTTCTCTTTTATGATTTTATAATCTGTATATATTAAACTATAAAAATGCTATGTTTATAGTAGAAACATATTCTAGAATAATTTAATAAAAAGTGGATTATTATAAATTATAATAATGCATTTAATTTCCGTAAATATTATGCGTATATGCACTTTATGTTTGTTTATTTCCTTTTATTAAAGGAGCATTCATTTGTAAATGGCAACCGAATGATTTAATTATAATTACTATAGCGGAAATGTTATATTAAAAATTCTATCGTACGGACTTGAACCAAAGTTAATTAAAAAAATGACCACAAAGAGTGAAAGGAAGGTAGCGTTACTACCGCGTCTATCCTTTTTGTGTTGACCTCTCTTTCCTTATTACATGATTGTCTACATAGCATCTTGCTTGGAATACGGTTTCTTGGAAATTACGATTGACGAGTGATACATATCTGCGAAATTACCGGATAGGAATAGGTACATCTTAGTCAATCAGTCAGTCCAATCGATCCCGACGTTTCGAAATTATGACGGTCTGAGCCGTGGTTCGAACCCCTAGCGGTGCCCTCAGACTAAAGTCGTATCTGTCATCTAGGAGTCAACCTTCAGCTACTTCATAAGTTCTTCCGCGAGTTTGGAGTGCCGTTTGCACATGCTCCTTATTCTCCGAAGAAGCTCTAAAGGCCAGCTGCGGCCAACAACATTAGAGTAGTTCGATAAAAAAAGAATGGTAGCATGAGCTAATGTTGTGACACCCGTGGTACTCGGTTCATATATACGAATGTAGCCACATACCATCAGGAGGGCTCTTAATAAAGATAATATTTATGTATTTAAGATCGCTTAATATTTAAGTCTTCACTATTTCCTAATCAGTATTGCCACGTATATTATTTCAATATCAGCAAATAAATTTCATTGTCAATTTAATAAACGTAGTACATATTTGAATTGTTTATTTGACGCTGTCATAATAATTGTTGGCACTACTTTCATAGAGGATTCTCTATGAAAATGTTTTTATTCTCTCTGTTTTCTTTTAGTCAATTTACTGCCGCGTGCTTGCCATCTAAGCTCAACCTTCACCTGGTAACATGAATACCGAAGCAACATCATCAGAGATATTATAGTGACCTAAATGCATTATATGTATCATACTGGCTTTTATCCGGGACTCCAACTATTTCCTTTTAGATAAAATGTATCCTACATATATAGTGACCCCTTTGCTACATTGCACTTTTCAAATCAGGTCGACCCTGAAAACCATCGCGATGAACTCGCCGTGATAGGCTAACTGATATGACTTCATGCTCATCTTATCATCCTCCACTGGTGCCTCGCTAGCGTATACATTAAGTGCAGGAGGGACACCATTCCATATTTATCCAATCTAAAATATATAACAGAGTCGATATAAATATTCTAATTTATACATTAGTTATTGACATAAATATATGTAGATATATCTCATAAACAAACGACCATGAAATTTCAATATTAGGCACAATTTATACATAATTACATTCAGTGAAAACTTCTAAATATTATTACATTAATAATTGACGTCACTTATTATAATTATAAATTTTGTAATAACAGTTCATTATGGTAATACTATAACGTAATTTTGTCTATATTTATTTGTGTTCACAAAACCGAATGCCACTCACCGATAACTAATAAAGTGTTTGACACTTAGCTTAATTTTAATGTACAATTCTTGAAAATGTTTCCTATTAATATTTTATATATGTATATACATTTACTCCTGAACATATTTCAACCCTATAAACCCTAAAAGGCCTAAAAGACCGTAAAACCTGTGAAATATTAACTAAAAGGCAATATTTAACACAATAATCTATCTTACCTTTTATTTGTTTTATTTACAACGAATATTACATCTCGTTGTCTTAAATAAATACATCATATTCTTATTTAGAATATTCCAGCACTTCAGTGGATTGCTCGTCTTGTGTAGAAAGATGTTTTAAAATTAGCGACGTCTACCCAATGACCCGCTTTCTTTGTGAATGATAAACAAGACAGAATCAATTTATCTGCTGAACGCAAACAAAGTATCGAAGTAAATAACATTGACGAAATCTCTAAAAAGGATGGCATAAAATTTTATTGACATCTGTGGTCATTTTTTTTAATCCTGAATGACTAAGTAGCAAACTAAGCTGTATTTGTACTAGATTACCACAAAGTCACTAAAACAAAAGTATATTTTGGATATTACATTACATACTTAATATCTTCTAAAATATTAGACATAAATATCATTCATATCTATAGAATCAGAGTCATAAATATAAATATTTGTACCGTGCAGGAATCGAATCCGGGACCGTCATAAAATAGACAGTATGCTAAACTTAATTGTCAAAGAGGTATATAGAGATAAGATTCGTAATTACGAGAATTAATAAACATATACGCAGTATAATCGTTGTATATTGTTTTAAAACAATTTTCTACTGCACCTAGCATGTTGTAATGCACTTGTCTGCAAAATAGGTCAATGGTAGCAGTAAATGCATTGGCATCAAGGCGAAACCTAGATTTACCTGGCGTGAGGGAATGACCTCGGTTATTGTATCCGCAAAAGCGATTTAGAAATATTTGTCATATCGGCAGATAGCGATGGATTTAAAATTAACACCTATAGGTCTATATTCCATTGATCCTATATTACTCTACGGTGGTACCACATTTCTCTATGTCGCTACTCATTTATTTAATAACAAGAACTAATTGGTAATTCCAAAATTTAATGTAAAAAAAATGTCTAAATAAGTATTTAACACTGACTACGACTAAGATGAATTAATCAAAATATACATAAAAGTTAATTTAAATGCCCATAAGGGGTCGATCAAGAAGATATAGAAAAAAAAAATATTCTAGATAATGTCAATTGAATATAAATTTACATAATACTTTTAGTTCCGGCACTGGCGAGATATAGCAAACTTTTCCATTAATAACTTCCTTTAGGTTTTCGAATTTGTTAGAGATTTGTGCGATTTAGAATTATATCCTTTATGGTTTACGACTTAAGGCGTTTTATTACTTGCAAATGAGAAGCGAAATTTAAATTTAACTACCTTTAATATAACGAGCGAGTATTATACAAGAACAGCATCTATACGAGTAGTTGTCCGCGTGATCACGGGATAAAAAGTCACCATAGGCCTAAGATTTCTTTCGTTATTTTGTTTTTCGTTCGATATCGTTGTATGTACTACTTATATCTCAAATATTTTAAAACGTAAGATACATATACAAACTGGTAGAAGATGAGATAGAAACAAGGGATAATATGAACAAAACTTTTTATGACCTACCAAAATCCTTCAGCAGTGTCGACAATAAAAATGATGCAATCTTGCGTGCAATGCAATGAAATCGCAGTGGATTTATCAATGTGTAAGTAAAACGTGCTAACTGTAGTTATACTAAATACAGTAAGTCACGTTTCCGAGTCGCATTTCTATTTGAAACATGATGACGAATTTATCTTCGGAAATGTTTAGATTAGACAATCTAATCTAATCTAATCTAAGTTAGATGGAAAAACTGTAACTTATGAAAAATATTCAATCTCCCTCCCCCTATCTATATATACACCCCGTTATGTACTATCCTAGTCTCTAAATGAAATAATGAAAAACTGCAAAACAAATTTTATTATCATATAAAGTTTATTATACGTCTGAATCGATATTCATTAAATTTTGCATCTGCAAATTGCAATTTTGGATATAAAATGGACAAATACTTCTTATCCTAGTCTACTAAGTAAAACCGCGGTCAGAAACTAGTATATCGGATCGTGAATAAAGTTAAGTCAGTGAATGATTCTCTTTCCTTATCTCATTACAACATCAACCAATGACTCGAGTCTTTTAAATAATTCGCTAAAACTCTCGTCACCTTTGTGGTAATCGACCAGAGTAATAACAATGTTGGATCTAAATACCCATTCATTACAATGAAAAGGCCTTTGTCCAGTCTGACAGTCGATAGACTGTTACCGAAAGAGTACAATGAGAGTGGTACGGTTCAGCAACCGTATTATAATTTTGATCAATCTAATAATAGAATATTACGACAAATTCGAGCAGATCTGGTTGTTACAGTGTTAAAGATTGGGCGTATTGCCGTGGTGTAATCGGTTTAATATAAATAAAAAGATATATAAACAAGTCAGTGGGTAAACCTTTTTTTTATTATAACAGAGGATAAATTGCCTTGTTAATTATAAGACAATTGTCATCGCCGTTTGAGCATATACGGCACAATGGATGTTACATATTCGCTTCTCACGATTCTTCAGACAGAAAAAAACCAAGAAACATTCATTAAGAGTGAAAAAAACCGCTAATGATGTATTTTTTCTATACTCTTAAACAACAAAGACCATCAAATATACCGGATTAACAAGTAAGAAACTACCAATATGGCAATATTATTATGACCCGACTTCGTCTACGAAAAGTAGCCTGTGATATTCTCCATCTCAAATACTGCATATATACAAAATTTTATGATAATTGAATAAGCCGGTAAGGCACGA
Source organism: Achroia grisella (assembly GCF_030625045.1). Taxonomy (NCBI): domain Eukaryota; kingdom Metazoa; phylum Arthropoda; class Insecta; order Lepidoptera; family Pyralidae; genus Achroia; species Achroia grisella. Next base: position 1,470,312 of record NW_026712795.1, on the reverse strand, counting down.
AAGCGTGACAAATACTTTCGCATTTTTTTAATTATTTTTTTATAATGTACTAGCGGTGCGTCCCGGCTTTGTACGGGTGTGCATTTTGTTACTCCATGGGTTACATTATTTAAAGTTTTTGTGGGGATTCATATTTTTTTCTAATAATAAATATAACCTTAGGGATAATGAAACATTCTAATAGTGAAAGTATTTTTGAAATAGCACCAGCAGTTTTTGAGTTTTTTCGTCTTAAACATATTATACAAAAATACAAATCTTTCTTCTTTATATTATAAGATATACAGACATATACTATAAATTCGTCCAAGTAATTTCGCTACAAGTGCAGTAATCAGCATTTCAATTTACGAGTTAATTAATTACAAGTTTATTGTTACAAGCCCTTTATTGTGTAATTATTTCTTCATTGAACTACATTACATAGGAAACGGTAAGGTCACTGACCACAAAGGCTGTTTGAAGGGGCATAGCTGTATTATATATACGTACAATTGTTCTGAGGCCACAATAATGAAGCCCTTGATAATATCCCCACATATCAGTGAACAAAATAGTGTTGCTATTCTTGATATTACCTTTAGTATATTATCTTTGCCTATATTTTCATTCTTTTTTATACCAGGTAGATGGCAAACAAGCATACGTCCCATCTCATTAGTATTTACATAATAAAGTAACTTATTGTCAATAATTTCTTTGCAAATTTATTTCTTGTTTACTTGTAGTAATTGTAATACCACAGATAAATCTATGTTTCGTGACCGTGAAGCTTATGAAATAAATATAATATTATTAACAAATTATTTTTTTGGTTTATTGCATTTTATTTTTTAATAATAATTGAAGAACTTATATACAATATAGAATCAGATTAATGTATTATTTAATAATAAGATCTATACAGATCATATTTCTAAACTAAACAGACAGTTATTTTTTAACTGAACTATTTATTATGTAATAACTTTTGAGCCTTGAACGTTGTACAATAAATTGTCTATACATTTTCTGAACTAACAATTATTGTCTTTGTTCTATATATATTTATATTCTATATATATAGTGTTCTTACAGAGCGCTATAAACATTCAAATATACTTACGATGACAATATTTTAAAACATTTCTATTTTCGGCGATGAACCGCAAATTGAACTATATTGTTGCATGACAAACTAATCTAAATTCTTCGAGTCTGCGTGACTGGAACATACAAACTAACACGATACCTCTCTTGCTAAACTATCATGCCGATTTATTAACTTAAACGGTATAAAACAGTTATTTTTTCCTATTATTAGACATTATATTGACGGCCTTGGTGGTCTAGCAGTTCAGCACACCGTCTTGCTCCCGACGGTCGCGGGTACGATTTCTCGCATGGCATTTGTATTCATGATTGTCTGGATATTTTATATGTATTGTGAAAAAAAATGTATGTATTTGTTTATCTTATGTCTAGATGGCGCTGTGTGAATTGTCCTGATATTATTATTATTATATAGTTCTACAGGGATAGACTTTAAGAAGTACCGCAGTATTACCATCTACCGCCAACTAGCTTGTTTTGTAAGCTGTGTTTCGGTCGTAGAGTAGGCCGCAGATAGTTAAATTATAGGATAAGAAACGTGACATCTTAGTCCTTTGGCATGACAATGCTCTCATGATAACGTGATATCCATGATGCTGTTAAGATATATAGACGACGATTACTATTAACTACCGAGAAGCCTTCACCTTATTTGGCATTCCAAATATATAAAAAAATAGTAATGTCCATCCTTGACCGTGAAATCTATTCAAAGCATTAGCGCCATGACAGAAGAAATTTATGTCTCCCATTGTCAATACTAATGTATCTATCAATAATGCTGTAAGTAATTGAATTAGAGTTGTTTTTACCTTGGAAAAAGGACTTGTTTTGCAAGCGGCGTCGTTCAGTCTCACTAAATCAATCTAAGTATATAAAGTTATATGAGGTGTATGAGTTAATAGAAAATATTTATAGAATAAACTACTATCTACCTAGCTAATTAAGAATAGCGGGATTATTAAAAATTTACAATATAAACAACTATGTCCCGAGCTTTCACGCAGTTTAATTTAAAAGAAATGGCGACCACATCGCATTGTGTTATCCGCATTATTATTATTCTTTTTTGTTTAGTGCTCATTGTTTTCTTTTTTCTTGACACTTAAGTATCGTATCGTGACATCTATAACTACACTTCCTAAAGAGTAAGGCTTTCAGTGAGACATATTTCTTTTCTAATCCGATTGGTTGTTTTAGATTGGTCGTCAAAATCAAAATATAATTTCGCTTTTATATTAGTACAAACATTTATTTATTTCTTTATGGGTTGTATTCCATACTTTTACAGTAAGTAGTTCACAGGAAATCAATTATAGAATCATATACACAGAGCCATATTATAAAAAACGCACCTTGATTTATTACATTTAAAGTATGTGGACGAGTATTTAAAGATCTGATATATGAGTCATTCTGAGCTAGCAACTGGAGCCACCTATATAATTTAAATCTGACCAAGTTCGTTGCCCACGTCTTAAAAACCCCCGATCAAAAAGTTCAAAGATCCAGTTTGAGTCATGTTTTAGAGATCTCTTGTACTCCCGTGCAGTCATATACATGATTTAATATCTAAAGTTTTATCCCATTATGCATATTTAAAATTCTGTTGAGAAATATACCGGATTTTCTCAGTAATATGATGGTATGAAAAAAATTTAAAGTCATAATTAGATACTACGGAAAATTTAATTACAATTAAAATACAAAATAAGAATGAAATGAAGTAAGCTTTACTTTAACCATTACATAGTTTAACATTTAAGTTATATAATATTGAGAAAACATACACACAAATGGCATTTGAGGACTTATATAACGGAGTATTTTTTTCCAAAAAGAAACATACACACATATTTATATGTAATTATTATATAAATAGATGGGAAGGAAAACTTAATGAACCAATTGCTTACAAACAAAGCACACTTGACCAAATTAGAACCATGAAATCATAATAGATGCCAAACAAATCACAGCTGCTACATTTTTTTAACTTGACTCGCTTTTTGTGGACATTTTTTTATTTATTTGGCATACAGTACCGGGTTCAAGTATTTTTATGATATTTATATCTATAAATAGAAATAAATTTTGTTAAATTAATAAAATAACAATTAAAGCTTATTAACTCATAGGATTATACAACTTTTTTTGGTTCGCGTATTTTTAGAATATTTATTTACTTATATTTAATAATATAAATAAATTTTATTGAATTCATAAAATAACAATTAAAGCTTATTAACTCACAGGACAAGTTTTTTTGTATATGTTACGCGACGTTATCGAAATCATATAGCATAGATAATAATTTTGCTACGTCTGTAATGTATTTTGTAATAAAACCTCAAATTATTCGGTTTAAAGGGAATGTTAGTGTGATTTCTGTCAAGAAAGTTAAAGGTCACAAGTTTATAATGTCATTGACTAAAGGCGATGATTGCCATGTTGCCACATGTTCATTCCATCAGATAAGTAAACAGTTTATTTGTCTTTGCTAATACACAGTTAAAAAAATCAATTCAAATAGCATAAGAAATATTTCACCATTAAATTTAGTTACCTACGTATATGAAATACTAGCCGTACCTTCGGTTTCTCTTACATGAAACTTATAGGCCATATTATTCTGATCTGAGCTATCTTACTGTGAGTTTTATCAAATGTTAAGATTTTTTTAATACTCATAAACTTCCGCGTTTATAATCTTAATAATATTTATCGGTTCATATGGATAATTAATTTAAAAAATCAGTATTGATTTATTCTAAATGCGTATATGGGCCTTTCTCTACTAACTGGAAACTTGTCTATTGAAATTTGTCCCAACCTATTTTTCAACAAAATTAAAAATATAATATGTTAAATCGATAGATAGTCATAATATAAATGCATATGAACAAGAAACCATTGTAATTTTCCCTTATTTTTCGAATTATAGGCAACTTTGTAAAAAAATGCGGCAGAGGACTGTTTTGCCAACAGTACTGTTTTTTCCACCCCGAGGACAGTTTATATCAATGTTTATTTGAAGAAAAACACAATATTAATTATTAATTGCAATCAAATAAATTTTCTTCTTTATTTAATACTGTATCACATATAGAAATTTTCGTTTTCATCGCCTCTGAATGTGTGTCCTTTAGCATCACAAATTTTTAAGAAGGTTACTGTTAGTATGTATCAGCATATTCAGTGTTTCTTACTAGAAATTTAACCACGATGTATACCAATCATTTTGATAGTGTAATTCTGTTGGTTGATTGAACTAGGTCCAGCCAGTACAACGTCGTTGTGGGTCTCCATTGTGGAATCTTGTGAGTTGTCCATGTTTTCACTTTCTGTGTAAATATCATCTACGTTATGTTTTGTCTTGTTTTTGTACTCTAACACTCCTAAATTGAAATGCTGGCACTCGTCTTCACAAGTGCAACTTAAACTTTTCATTATGAGTTGTACTTGGAGCTAATTCCAGAGGACTTCTTAATATTTCAGCCTTAACTTGATGTATTTTTATAGAGCCATTAAAGTTTTTTAAATTAACTGTTTCATTTTGAATGTCGTCTGTCAATTCTTGGATGGCTTTATCGTCAATCGTGAACAAGTTAATTGCGGAACATCTTCGTTGAATAGCCTCTATACTAATGTCTCAATATCACCTCCTGTAGTGACGACGACATCAGCGGTTCTCTTGCAGGTCTCTCCAATGCCAAGTTTTTGACTGTTTCTATGCGAGCTTCTGGCGAATCACGCATTTGGGTAAGTTTAGTGTTAGGTGTGTCTACATTTTCCTTTGTCTTAGCTTTTTCCAAACGTTCTAATCTCTTCCTATATTTCTCGGATTTTTTTCTGTAATGGAGTATTACTTATTGTCTTTATCCTTTACAATTTTGTCACGTTTCTTTCTAGCATTACGCTTTCTCGCATTACTTGCATCACTTCGCGGAGTGGTCATATGGTATTTTCTCGTACAAAATTGTTTGTAATTTCTTTCAAAGCCTTTTTTTGCCTGCGCGATAGATAGCACAGTGCTTTCTCTATTCTTTAGTCACAGCTTTGTGTTTACGTCGACTCATATCATGAACTGACTTTCTTGTACCTTTTTCCCTCTTTCATTGGTAGTTTCGACGTACTTTTTCCTTCAATGGCTCTCTTTTTACTGGGTCATTTGTTATGATTCTTAATCTTCCTGCCTGCTCTTCTATTTCTTCTTTGGTTTTAGGTTTTTTCTTTGGTGACATCATTCCATCATATATATTAAAAAACCGTAATGGTTTAGTTTGTCTTTTCATTTTATATTCTAAAATCCATAATAATAGAAAAAAAAGACTAATACAACAGTTAAAAAAAATCAAAGCAGTTCAAATAAAGACTATTAATAAAGTACACGGACGTCAAATAAAACAGTCCTCTGTCCCATTAAACAGTCCTCTGTATTATAAATTTCCAGAGGACTGTTGTACAGAGAACTGTTATTTTTACGTAAAAATGTCATACCACGTATCAGTTTAAATATTACTTCACAACACAGCAACAGGTCTAAATTATCACAGTGAGCAATTTTTTTTGTTAAATAAATATAATTATAACACATAAAACACTGTAAAATAGACTTACCAGAGGAATGTTCACTCAACATTACAGAGACCATATTATTCTGAGACTTGTTCAGCATGACGACCGATCTTACTGTTAACGTTCCATTTCATCATAATAGTGTTTAATATTTTTATTCAAATTGTGACAGTGGACATAAAATGTATCGTTTATAATCTTAAAATTATATATTTATATTCTTTATGTTCATAGACTTATAAGATTTTAGATTTTTAAACACAACTAATTCGAATCATTAAATTAACATAACAGAGGACTGTTTTTAGTGACTTTCAGACCAATTTTATGAAATAATTATGATTCTAAATATTGATTAAGCGTATATATTATATATTATGTGTTTTAATAAATAAAACTATGCATTAATATAGGCAAAGTAAAAAAAAATGCTTGGACCATGATTTTCCTGTTAAGAAAGATATATTAATTGCAATCAAGCTGACTTAAAATGAACTTACCTTAAACAATGTAGCTAACCTTTTATCAAAGTATCATTTATAGGTATAGCAACTTGGATACTGCTAATGTCCTCACGAATTAACATCTAAGACGTGTGCTTTGAATTTTAATAAAAAGTAATCATACGGTAATATATACTCGTACACAAGAATGGACTTCGAACTGGCACCAAAATCAGTTCAAGGTTCTCAATGTTCAATAACATCTCAACTCATTTTTTTTTAAATATTATAATTATGATAATATAGTATTCTATATTATTTATTTATGTATTCTCTTTATTGCACCAATTACTGAACAAAAAACAGTAAATATACATTAACTGATACAAAAGACGCTCATATCGCTAAACAATATTTTCCAGACTACCTTCGGGTTGATAGAGAGAGTAAAAATAAGAAAATAAAGAAATTATGCGTCTATTTAAAAATAAAACATTTAAGAACTTCTATCAGTTGTTTAGCAACCATAACGCAAACTCTATTTAGACTTAATCTAGAGGACTCTTTGGGAATTGTCCTGGGGCATTGTAATTATTCCCTACTCACTAGAATTTATGTATTTATGACGATTCTAATCCTAAATATCTAAAAGGAAATCTGAAATAAAATCCTATTATTAATCATATTCCTAATAATATGTAAGTAAGTATCTAAATAATAGAGACGTATATTTGCTAAATAATGATTACAGCATCCAGGATTACATAAACTATGTTTATTTACCGATGCTTGTAAATTATAGATGTGTTTAGAAACACAATTTACTCGTATCCGGTGATCCGACATTACAGCATTGAAGATATCCGAAAATATATCATTTGAGATGAAACTGATGCAATTTGCAATCTATGCAATACCGTATAGCTAACAAGCTACTCACCTGATCATGATATGTGATACTTGTGCTAATCCACAAGCGTCGTCATTCCGGAGGACATTTTATTGACGAATGCTGCTGTTGGCCGTAGTTGGCCGTTACAGCTTCGCCGAATGATAGAAGGCTACTGTATGATGCCGCGGAGGACTTATGGTACTACTGAAGGTGGTTGAATTCCAACTCCTACCTAACGGATACGACTTTAGACTGACGGCACCGCTAGGGGTTCGAATCTCTGCTAAGGATGTCGTAATTTCGATCTCCGTTTAAATTGGACGGGGAATCGATCGCAGGGGACTAAACTGCTGCTATTATGCTAAAAGAAAAAATTACGTAAAATACAGTATCTTGGTTGGTACTGCATTTTATATGCGTAAATATTATTTGTATAATTACTTATTTTTACATAAACAACGTTTGTAAGTCATAAACTACATTAACGGCCTTTTTATTCTTAAAATCTATTTAATGAGTTTTCTTTACGTGTTTCTTTATTTGACCTTAGTATAACAGTTCTTTAAACTTTATGCAAAATTGTTAATTATACACCTAACAATACCCTCATTAAATACAACACGAGTATATTTATAAATCAGTTTTAGCCTAAGAAAAGAATTATCGATAATGTAAATATAAAAAATATAAACGTTTTTGTGGATAATAAGTAAAATATATTGCTGTATTCAAATATATAAATATTATAAAGTGAGTGTGTGTGGATTTTGTTACTAGAAAAGTGAACTTCTGGAAGTTGAAAGTGAACTGCGCCGATTTGACCAATTCTTCCACTGTTTGAAAGATACATCATTACATTATTCATAAGTGATATAGATAATATATTACGTTATATATAAAATTTATAAACTAACGAGCACGGGTAAAACTAAGGACACTAGTCTTTTAATACTTGTAGTACTATAAGTTTTTATTCTCGAGTTATAACATTCTAGCTATTTAAATTAATTATAATTTATTATTATTCTAGTTAGTACATAGTAGTCGCCTAATCTCAAGTAGCCGCCGTTACTATGTACTAACTAGAATAATAATAAACTATAATTATCAAGCAATGGTTAATTGCTTGTATAAAAAAGGTAATATTAAAAAGTTACCGCGAGAAGTAGATGATCCAAATTTTGACCTTTCCGCTTTGAACGCGGAATTGTGTATGGTTAGTAACGGAGTAACAAACTAACAAAAAGTAAAAGTCACGAAAAATTACAAATTCCGCAAGCGTGTACTTACTTATACAATTGAGTCCGTTTCGTTCTCACCTCAAACACTTCGTCACGCTTCTACAAAGCAACACTTTACATCATCCGTACGAAATGCAACGTTAAACACAAATATAATAAGTTGAAAATAATAAATTGTAAATAGTTATACATCGTTCTTTTTTACTTTGCGCATATGTGTGAAAAGTGACACTGTAATCCTGAAGCTACGTTTTCATGCAGAATTCAATCGATAAGTATGACATAAATTTTGAATCAACTATTAGTACTAAGTCAGTTTTATATCAAAAGCTACTTGGATTACCATAACTGTTATGGTTATAATTGACTATGTTTTAACCCGCGACTTCGTCTGCTTTTTTAAATAAAATATATCCTATCAATCCTCATGATGTAATTCATCCGTCAAGATATATTTCATTAAAATCCATTATGCCATTTAGTCATCTAAAGGTAACAAATAAATAGACGCTGTATTTGAAATATTAATGTCGATTAAAATTAATTAATAAAAATTGTATATCTAATGAACTATTGATTATAAGATAAACAGTGACAAGAGTTTAACAGATCGTGACTCTATCATCAATCAAGATCATGGTTTGCTAAGATCTAATAATAAACTTTGGAAAGTAACAACTTATTTTTCAACTATAGAAAGTTATGGCGGCAATTTTTCAAGTCCCCAACCGGATCTCAACCTTTGTCTTCGGGTACCCCTTTTATAGATTAGACAAATATGTTTTTTTGCGTAACTGGAATAGCATAAAAATAGACGCGTAACTTATATATGCTAACGTGGCACCAGCAAGAAATGTCAAAATCTTTATCCCATAAAGATAAAATCAGATTTGATTATCCTGGCGTTCATCACGATGGTTTCCGAGGAAACCTCGAGGAGGCCACCCTGGTTACATTGCTATTGAGCCATCAGCCCACATTAGTAAGAATCCCTTCTCTACTAGCAACCATTATCTATACTCAAGTAGAGGGAGGACTAGGATTGTTAGTAATACGATTATATATTGGTGACTCCATAGCTAGCAAGATACCATGTCAGATTAACCTCCACGCGATTACCATTTAAAACCGTAATGGTGAAAAAAAATTGTTGGTGAACTTGTCACAATGAGGTCATTGACCTGACCTCATGCTCGTCTCATCATCCTCCACTAGTGCCCTGCCAGCGTATACCGTTACCGCAGACGGGTGTGCCATTGCAATATCATCCATTATAGAAAATAACGTGGACATTAAATCGCCACGTGATACTCATTGATACTCATTATACGGCATTTATAAGGACTAAGGTCTCGCGCCTTCATACTATATCATTTCACTGCCATTATCGCAACCTTCAAACCCAAAACACTGCTACTTGGCGGCAGAAATAGATGAGACAGTAGTACCAACATATTAGACACATCTACCTCAGCAATAACAAGATGTTCTGATCTGTCTCGATTATGACGAGACATTTATAAATCAGCAATGTTGAGCGCCAAATGTTGCCAACATTAATCGTTATTTTTGTAATCGACAGCGCCCACGCAGGCTTCAGTTTTCCAGCTTTGTGATCTATTTGATAGATTCGTCACGACAGGAATACAGAATCGTTAATCATCCTACAACAATTTATATATATCGCTACTCTTGTATTTCTATTTCTATATTTATATAGGTAAATAGCAAAACTAGGAGTACGGTGTTTTGTTTGTAGGATTTTTAAAAAGTAAAGTACAAAATGGTAGAAGAACAGAACTATGAACTTAAATACAAATTTCTTATTATCCAGTTACAATAACTAACTAGTTCGCTTCCATTTGAAGTCAATAAACATAACGATCAAATATTGCATGATGTTTAAAGTGCTTTTATATGACTGTTTTATATTTATAATAAAAAAAAATGTAATGTTATTATTTATAGATCTTTGTACTCTTAATCCTGAAAGAAATCCTTTTAGTGTTGCATAATACATATATGCAATTTTCAAATGTAGTAGATGAGAAGACCGGAAGGAAATTTTTAGAAATAGAACTGGTGATCCCATTTCTAGCAATATATCAAGTATGGTCGATCATCAAGCGGTTCTCCCTTACTCATTAGTTTTATTTTCATTACTCACTATAGTAATAGAAAGAACAAATAGAACCTTACCTCATTATCATCATCGTATAATACCGTCAGTACAGGCTCTTGTACCATTGCATATTCATCTCTAACAAAAGTAAGGAGGATGGAAAGAATTCCACTTCATTTTTTGTATAAACTGAATTTCAATAATGCTTTATAAAAGGGTTGGAATTTATTCCCATGTTACTTGATATACCTATAATTATTGTTTGAATTAATTGTCGACTTATTTATCATGGAACAAAAAGTACTTATAACTCAAACTTTGCACCTTGTGCAAAACCAAATGACTTGACGTTTACAAGAAGTGCGTTAACAATGATTTTTCATATGCCATTGTTTGTGTTTTATTCTATTTGTATACACGCTTCTATTTCCTAACACGTGTCGTTCCACTTTACAAATACTGGAGGTAAATCACAGAATGCGCTCCAAACATTCGACAACACATTTAGATAGTAGAAATGTGAAATGCTAGAAAGTCACTTTAGCCAGCTGATACCGGCATTAGTGTTGCTCAATATGCCGGCAGCACTTAAACCATTTTATAGTAAACATTTTACTGGTGCTACAATATTATTTGCATTTTACTTTAAATGGAATCTGTTTTGTAAACCTTTATTATTACTCTTTGATAAATATTGTAGAAAAACTTTCATAGCAAGAAATGCAGATAGCTATAGCTGGTAGAGGCATTAATATTTATTCATATTCAATGTACAATACAGTAATATCATAAATAGAAATCTATATGCGATACATGTCTTAATAGCCTTTACTATAATGTTATTCGAGTATTAACATTATTTCAATTTTATCGCAATTTTGTTCAAGTTCAAATTCTTTATTTGTAAAGTAGAGGTAACAGTCTTGTTAATAGTGCGTAGCCAGAGTTGTTATCATTGTTACTATTTATATAAAATTATAAATATGAAAACAATGGAAACTAATGTACCTAATGTAAACTCAGTGGGTAACTACACCACAAATGCACGTAATAATAAAAACAGATTTATACGCTAATAAAATTAGATGTAAAACTCACTCAAACATAAAATAAACATTTAACTTTGAATGAATGAACATGGTAAACAGTACCCGTCTGTTTTGACAATATAATAGCAAAGATAAATAAAATCTAACACAGTTCACACACTGATAAGATAGGAATACCCAAGCAATATAAATATAATAATGTAATATTTTGTATTTGTTGCTATACAGAATTCAGTCGCTTGATCAAAGCATTACGTATTTACTGCAGTTTAATAGCAATTTCGTTTAGTAATTTAATGTTACAGGTTTACATAATATGCAATACAGACTAAGGTATATTTTGTGCTAAATCTGTGTAATCTGTCTCACTAATTTCAACCACCAGCTTGGTTCGTTGTAATCCAGCTGAGATATCACTGTAAAATTACAGTTGACGGGAACATGTGTTAAGCTCCCTTCAATTATAGTCCTCTAGTCTAGTTTTAATCCTCATGGAACTCGTAACGCATCAGGATTACTACGACAACCAATTCCAAGTCGATGATGCTGTATAATTTTTAAAAATAAAGTTGCAGCTTTATCATATGTCATCAGCTTGTACTAGTATTATATACCAGTTATTTCTGTAAACAATCAATTCAATCAAACAAGTAATTCATCTTCATCAATCATTATAAAAACTTTAATGTATATTATATATAATTCGAAGTATAATACATCTGTAACCTATTACTGTAACCGTTCATTGAACACATCAAGTGCTTTTTAACCCCGTGTACAGTTCTTGACATAGTTTGCACCCAATATCAAACGAACGAGGCCTGTACAATGTCTTTGTCAAGGAATTGAAAATATTATATCAATGAGTTGTATTTGTTCTATATTGACCTAATTTTGACGACCTCTCTACTTACGCCAAGCAATGATGCTATTACGAATCCAATCATAACCATTTGGTTTTACTCAATAGCGACACGTATATATGTAGTTATGTTGCGTAAAACGGGAATGTTTTACATTAGCAAATGTTTTTGTGAAGTGCTCTTTTTAATAGTAATAATAAGCTATTGTTTAGACTTACGTTTGACCTAAATATTAGGCCAAGTTGTTTTATTATTATAGATTGAAGAAATATTACAAGTTTACTAGAAGAGTTAGAATTTATCTTTCGTGTACCTCGCAGTGTTGCCTGGATTCGAGTGATATTTTTATTTGTGTTATTGTATGATCTATATGTATTTATGTATATCGAATTTGTTTATTCGTTTTTCCGTTTAACAGTACCAATATCGTCGAAAAATATGACTTTAGTATTACCAACATTAGTAAAGTAAGTGCATTAAAAAAAAGAATGGCTAAAATCCGTTGATGGTGGTAAATTCAAATACAGTTCTGTGTTATGTTTCTGCTTTCTAAATCCAGAAGTTCACATGATAGTGCCTCATTTTTATTCTTTTTTGTTCTCAATTGAGATTTTTTTCACATAGTTACTATAAATGTAGGTACAATATTGTAGCGGCCGTTAGAACTGGAGTATGTAGAATGATCTTGATAAATGACTTTCCGGCAATCTTTGAAGTTACTTGGCAACAGAATTGACATCTAGATTTTTTGGTCGCGTTCTATATAATTTTTTTAAAAGAAAACGCGACGTGTTCGATTGCGATAGGAGTTATTTCTGCTAAAATCCCACCGAGTGGGGTGTCTTTTGACATCAGAAATAAGCGGTCAAGAACACTTTACGAAATGTACTATTAGTGTTGTGTAGTATACATTGCCACTTTTGTTTCGTACAAACAACTATGAGTACAAAGATTTAGCAACATATAAGATTAACGGTCTTTATTTCAATTAAGAAAATAACTTTCATTTTCTACCACTTACAAATAGAATTAATTATACTAGTAGGTGCTAAATTTATACAGAGCGTTTAAGGCATAACTGTCTGTATTAGTTAACTAACTTACTAACTTAACTACTGAATGTGACTTCATATGGCATAAGTTGCTATGTTGTAAACAATTCATTTTTATATGCTTAATTTGTTAAAATAAAAATAACTTCAATATATATTGAATATTGAAAATATTAATCCGGCTTGAAGGACCAGTTTAATTGATACATATATGGATTTTTATTGTTATATTAAGACACTAGAGCTCAAAGAAACAAAGGCACCACTTTTTTTTTTGTTTCAAGACCCGGTAACTCCCCGTATTTAAATAATATAGTATAAAATGTATGTTTTCCTTGTATAACGATCTGTTAACGTATTCAGTGCATGTTATATTACAATGACTCGGTGTTAATACGTAAATTATCCATTTGAATAAGTAAACCTCGAAATGTATGAAAGTTTAATTGTATAGTAAAGATTGTGAAAGTTGTAAAATGTTTGGATGATTTATGCAGTCAAATAGTGGTAAAAAGTATGAGATCATCTGTTGTATTTCCATAACGTTGTGATATCATTTATCTATTATTACGTAATTCACAAGAATGTAATGATATGTTAAATTTAAAAGAAATTATAAACAACTGCCTGCCCCGCCTTCTCACCGGTGCAATATAAATCTTTCAATCTTGGCTTTTCTGTACTATAGTATACATACATGTAGAAGTTACTCTTGATTTACTCGTATCTATTGCTGAAAACTGCATTACAATCCATTGCATAACTTAAAAAATCTAAGCGTATAGACAGCGCTGGCGACTTTATTTCATAATTACTAAATAAATATTACTTAATTCTCCAGAATGCAGTATTATGACTAATATAAAAGAAATTATAAACAATGATAACCGAGTCCGAGTGATAATATGAACAATAAAATAAAAATAACATTTAAAAATGACGATGGAGCGACGTATCACTAAGTGAGTGCAATTGAACTGTTTTAAAACAACTATGGACAAATACTGTAACTTTATAAGAATGTGGTTTCTTCCAAATTATAGAATAGATTACTATAGAATACAAACAATGTCTAATTAATTAAATACAAACTATTAAATATATATTAACATCTCACAATAACAGTAGCATTACTATGTACGAATCAATTAGAAACTATAGCAATTAATTTGATATCTTATTAGTTAGATAAACAATAAAAACAATTTAAAAATATATACATATTACACTTTAATCAAAGGCCTTTGACTATCGTAAATCTATGGTTTTTGGCTTATTCTCAGGTCCTTAGACCCGTAGAACTGCGACTTACATGGATCTATTGTGCTCGCCCTATTTCAAAGTTCGCTACCTAAACCCGTCGGGGACTAGAATTGAAGGATATTCTTGTGAGCAATGGTTTTTATCTCCTCAGGATAGAGTATACACTCTATACTTTGTCCTGGCTTTTTTTTACTCTTACAAACAAATAATACTACTGGAATGAATTCAAATAAAATGTATCCTAAATTAGCATAAAGAATAATTTTACCCCATACATACATTCAGCGCGCCTGCATTGAGTTTGTTTATAATAAACACAGTATATATCTCAATGCAATATTTTTGATTACAAAAAAAACAGAAGGACATATAATAAGCATATGCGAATTGAATATAAAATTAAATACAAGACCTTAATTGGTTCAGTACCAAACTCTCAATTTACAAGGCTAACAGCAAACTTTGTTTAAAGTCCAGGAAATAAGTTTCTACTATCACTTCTCCATACCAAAGTTGGTAGCGAGGTTTGTCTGTTCCTAGTAATAATATAATATTAAGTTATTCTAAATACAAGCTTTAAATCAGTTTGAAAAGCCGCTATAATAAGATTAAATCTTTTTATCTTTACTAAATAGTGGTTTGAACTATTTAGTAAAGATAAACAGTATATATACTATTAAAATCTCTTTTAATTTTTTTCTTTGTAATTTATTTATTGTTGTAACTATAGATCTTTTCAATTATTTTAAATATTCACTTGTTTTTGGTGTTAAAATCCTGAATCATTAAAACAAAAGTATTAAATTTATAAAGCAAAAATTTGGGACAAAGAACTTAGAACTCTATTTTATATATATGTCTGTATCTACTAAGATTTTTTTAAATTTCCTCGTAATACTTTGCGCCCAAAGCCACGGGCACCAGCCTGTATAGTTCACAATATATAGCACCAAGGATTTATGCAAGAAAAGAAACGCCAATGTTGATAGTACTGTTGATATTGTTCATTACTTCAATGGTTTATTCCATTCGTCTGCTATTGACCCACTCTGCAGTTCATTATTAATTTTGATAAATTTATCGTTCGCGTTTGAGATTTATGTGACTTTCCGTGTCATTTTCTGCTCAATGTATTTGTTTATATATATACAATCTTTCTATCTATAGTTTATAAATACACAGGTGAAATATTTATTATTGGCTTATCAACATATCATATATAATTAGGCTATTAATTATATTCCTAATTTTAAGACTGTTCTGTTTGTGAAATACATGTAAGTATTTCACAAATAGAGCTTTGATATCTTAAATTCATTTGATGAAAAATGTAGTAAAATGCTAACTATAAATTCAGGCTTGGTATTATTCCATATGACCAGTATATACATAACAGGTACCCAGTAAACTACATACCTCAATAAAGAAGTAATTATATCAAATGAGGCGCGCAATCAACAATATTTAAACAAATGGTATTTCATATATTTCGAGTTAGAAGATATACAAAGAATTTTAGAAATGCCAAACATACAACCGGACTATAACCAAAACTTAAAAGATCGTTTACTTTTAAGTTTTGGTATTGGTCCAATTGTTTTAGAAACCAAAACTAAAATGTTACGGTATGTTATTTCTTTCTGTATTACATTCTTAAATATACCAAAAAATATACAATTAATGATACAGCAATAATGTAGCAAGCAAATGTTAGGACACAGTAAAAAAAAAAACAATTTCTAAAAGTAAAGATATTAGATAACTTAGTATTGCAACATAATGTATGAAAAATTGCACAAGATAAAAAAATTGGTTTAAAAATATTGACAATATACTAAATATTTTATATAATGAATTAAAAATTAAGAAAATTTAGATAAAAAATAGTTCTACATTAGTGCACCCGCTGCTAATGTGGGCAACTAGTTTAAAATAAATAGATTATATTCATGATGTAAAAACAATAACATTATGAGAAAATTCTAATCATTTTTTTAGAACTTGATTCATAAAAGAATTTGCGATATCGTAAAGTTTCATAATCTTTTGTATGCACTTAATAATAGTTTTTGCATTCCACTATTCTTTATATTGTTTGTACTCAACGGTGTTATAATTTTAATACACTTTAATAAATATATTTCAATAAATAAATATTTTAGTAATATTTAATAATATTTTGTTTTAATACTTGCATACAATAACTTTAAATAATCCCAATGAAAACAAAGTAATCTTATATATAGGTATGAGACTGAATAAGCTCATGTTTTACTACTGCAATATCATAAATAAATAAAGATAATATCGCAAGAAGTTTGTGATAAGATTTCTAGTGGAATTTTACATTCGCCCTATGACTTAGCAATATCGGATATTGCTACAATCCAGCTAATTGCAAAATCAAATTCACATAAACCTCTATACATGAGTATTGCGGCATTGTTACAATTGGTCGGATATAATTATTTGGGGTCAGCTTTGTTTGTATTAATAATAAGAGAAGCATTTCGAATGATAACGCGGAACTCCCTTAACTTAGACAAAAGTTTTAAAGATAATACTTCCACAAATCGACTACAAATTCGGACATAATATGTGGTCCACACAAAAATAGTTCCTATCGATTATAAAAATAATTATCAAGAATCTGGCAAATTTAGGCGAAGACATAAGGTAAACCCTGAATACCCGTCGAATTAAAAAAAAACTTTTGGCGTTTGGTTGATAAATTTATTAAAATATAATAATAAATACCAGGACAACATAAAAATGTTAAAGCATACAAATCCAAACAGTAAAATAATATACCTTGTTAGATGAAGCCTACATGTGCTTCATCTAACAAGGAGATTAAATCGAAATTACTAATCGGGAGGATGTTTAAGTATAAACAAACCGGTCAACTCGCAACCGTTAATGACTTCTAAAGAAATGAGCAAAGTAATTTGTGTTGATAATTGTTCAAAGCAAAATGGTGTTTGAGTATAGACATAAAAGTTTTCAGAAGAATTAATTTTGACCCTATAGCCTCAAAATTGGACGTTCATATAATTCATAATGAACATTAATTGACTGTATTACAGGACCACAATTGGATCATTATATTACGGTCAACAGTTCATATGTATATCTTTAATTTCGTTTATACTTTAAAGCAGATAATATGTACTTTTCAAATTGCATTCATATGTTAAATAACTATAAAAACACCGTTTCAATTTCTTTCAAGTCATATTGACATTATTAATCGGGTTATCTTAAAACTTTCATTTGTGTGGCAACAAAAATTTACAAAATATTTATATACTTACATACTTTCTCTACGAAATTAATACTTTAAATTAAATTGACCTTGCGAATACTGTCACACAGGTCAGACTTTATAGATCTTTTATAAATTTATTTGGATATTTTTACTTTTCTAATTCCAATTTATCTAGATGAAGTATTTGTCTAAATGTATAGATATTTTATTTAATATAAACAAAATAGGACGTTCACTCTGATGTTTAACTACCGTTACGATGTTCGGTACATTTTTTATTTCTATATTGTCGAAAGGAAACGGGCCCCGGTCAAACAGTCTCATGGCGAAACTTACTACAGCCATGAAAAGCAATAAAGTTATCTAATGAATTTACAAATACAATCTATTTGATTTTATAAAGTTTGTGATTGAAAAATTCCAAATCCACGTGTTGTTTTAAACATTAGGCAAGTTTTAGCAACGCTTCAAAAGCACTATGTAATATCAAAATATTTAAGGTACTTATTTATTTTTTTAAGTCATTCATTTAAGATATTATTAATATTACTTCAATATTAATGCTTATTAGTTGAAAAAAAAGCCATATTTTTTAAAATGTTGTAACTGCGAAAAAGTTTGATACACTCTTTTGGTAATTTACTGACGATAAGTAACACACGTAACAATATTTTTCTTGTGTCGTAAATCTATCGAACAAGATTCACAATCTACCATAAAGATCCCAGGTAGCTGTACTCACTGACACTAATAGTCTAATAATACTGTACAGTTTGGCTCCAATCCAACTTAGGGACACATGACAACAAAAAATCAACTTTTAAAGTTGTGGCCCGATTTCAAAACAGTTTTGTTTGAATATTACTAAGATGTTTTGGGTTTACGTCCTCTTGTTTTGAATGACTGTTTGGAAATTCTTTGCTTTGTGTTATGTGTGAGAGGTGTCTGTGAGAGATTTTTTAAGTGCCGCATACTCTATAGTAACAATCTAGTAATTTTTATTGTCTTTAAGTTTTGAAACAGGATTTAATAAAACTCGATTCTGTTCAATATAGATTTAAATATTCAAATTCACCAAAGTTAAAGGTGAAATATTGCGAAACGAATTTTATGAGGCATCGCATTTCGGGTGTTGTATTAACTAATTTCTTATTCATTTATAAACTTAATAACCTTGGTTTAATTATGTAATTATACTTAATAGTAATAATTTAGAAGAAAGAAGTATTTTTTCTAACTATTAAGAGCAACTTCTAAATTTAAGTTTAAAGTACCAGGAAAACATAAACTTTTAAAAACTTACCTATTGGATATTGTTCTAAGTCCAGGTCGTCGGCAGAAAACTAATAGCGCCAACGAGTTAGCCGCTGTAGAGACCAAGAAAAGTGCCAGGAGTACTATCTCCTTAACGAGCCGGTCCCTCGCTTCCATTCCCTCTGACATCAACGTTTGTCCAGGAGACACGAGAGTAGGCTGTTCCATTCTATAGTCATCACTAAACCACTGTCACTTGCAACTAAACACTCTCAGTTCAAATTCCGAAAACACTGCAGTTGTTAGTCGCGTAAAGTTTTGAGAACACGCAGTCGTAAGGCCGCGTCTTTCTCGTAGCGCTGTCGAATGACAACTGAGCTAGGAGCGGTTGGCTTGTTCCGTTGCGATGGTAAACCATCGCTCGTTAACCCCCACTCTTCGAGCCGGTTTTACTACGATCGCAAAACTCGAACGGCCATTCATTTCAAGAAGACTCTACCAATATTCTTGGCAGTTCTTGGCAGGAAATCGTAATTTAATTATAGTTTATGTTCAGTGGTTAAACGTAAATCATATCTCCGAATTTCGCCATAGCGTTTCATATTGAGGATTTTAATGGAAACTTTAGAACTTCAGTTAGTTTAGATAATTACTTATGCTAATTACAATGCCTTAGCCATAACATGAAGCAAGTTTGAATCCCTTATATATAATTGATTTTTTATGTCGAATCCTGTTAGAACTGTGTAAAAAAAAATTATAAATTTGTTTTAAGTGCTGTAGATTAATATACTAATATTTGTTAACTTAAAAGTTTTATTCCGAACTATTATGCATTTACTGATGCTTTGTATTACGTCACTCTGTTATGGGAAATCGTTCTGCATGCGTTTATTTGCATACGGGTGACACTTGAGCATATTATTTCTCTATATAGTATTTAGTTTCAATACTTTGTCCAGATATCATAAATGATTTTGAATCATTCACTGACAACTAATTATAACGTACTTCTTAGATGAATTTAAGGGTGTTGTTAGTAACAGCACAGATAAGATGATATTACATAAAGAGGGACCCGTTTGCGGTCAATATACCATGTCGACTTTAGTCCTAGTGAATTCGTCACTATAGGTTAACTAGCCTGACTTTACATTCTACATTCCTCATCCTCCACTGGTGCTCTACCAGCGGATACCTTTAGCGTGGGCGTGTACACCATTCTATTATCAAAGATTAAAAAAAGTTTAATAAAAATAGAGCAATATAATTACTCTATTTAGAACTCTAGGTTGTTTGGGAGTAAATCCTAAAAAAATGATGATTTGGAAGGACAAACAATCTGACGGATGGTAAACGGCAAATGTCGCCTACATGAAAACCTTTGGTGACCTCATGTCACTATTTGACGCCCGGGTTAGCCCTCATTCATTGCCATTTCGGTGGAATAAAAGCTTTGCCTCAATTTTTTTAATACAAAATAGATGTATAATATTTTATCAGTACTACTATTTATGTAAATGCAATTTCATATATTTCTTACAGATATGTATAACGATAGATTAGAATAGAAGCAAGTAAAAAACATCTCTCGTGGCTTTATCGGAAACACGGCCTAATATCTGAGAAATACGGAATCTACTCCTATAACTAGGTTAAAAAAATCAATTCCAAGGATTTAGAGATATAACTGTCTAGACGTTGATACGATTTGTTTAATACCTTATGTTATATGTACAAATATATAAATAGATATCAAATACTGATCTGATAATAAAAATTGCTAATACTCTTTTTGTATGTAGAGTACATTTTAAGTAACACCGATCTACCAACATTGACTTTACACGAAAGTCGTCTGCGTGATTTCGTACCTAAATATATACGGCCACGGTGATTTAGCGGTTTAGCATATCGCTTTACTTCGGATGTTCGCAAGTTTTGTTCCTCGTACGGCACAAACATTTGTATTTATGAGTATGATTATTTGTATTGGTCTAGATGTATCTGTGTAAGTATCTATATATTTACAAAAAAAAGTATGATCTATCAATTCTGCATCTAAATTTATATATTAGTTGTTCAGTAGTACAGATATATACATATACGTATACAGTACACATAACACAAGCTCTGCTTACTTTGGGCCTAGATAGCACTGTGCGAATTGTCCAAAGATATTATTATTATTATATAGACTATCAGATATCAGTTCGGCAGTCAGCCTGACTGACATTCCACAGCGTAAATTATTATTACTTGTGAATTGATAATTCTAACAATTGTAACAGGAGGCTAAGTTCTTTCATTAATTGGATTATTATTGTTCCATGACATAATCCAAAACCTTGACCACTATATCTTTGAATGAAGAACTGAATTAACTTGTAAATAGCAAAATGTACTTGCTTGATTAAGTTAATCACCATCAAAAGAAAAAAAAATATCTGAATTTTATGCGAAATCAATAAGTGGGGCAATATATATTTATAACAATCTCAGGACAATTCACACAGCACCATCTAGATCGAAATAAGAATGAAGCTTGTATTATGGGTTTGATAACTGATACAAATACATAGATAATTTTTTTTGTAAATATATACATATACATAAAAACACCCAGACGATCAATCAAACAATCATATTCATGAATACAAATGTTTGTGCCGTGCGAGGAATCGAACTCGGACGTAAAGCTTTTAAACCGTTAGACCACCGAGTTTGTCGTCCGAATGAGTGGTAGAATAAAAAAATATGATTATTCAAAAGTGCTCGTATTGAGTTTATTTGAATAAAGATTATTTCTATATCTATCTATATAAGTTATAAATTAATATAAAGGACCGAATGAGCAATATACGAGCATGAAAGAAATATTGGTGTTTACGTTTGTGTCTAAGACACCAGTAACGAACGTGAGGTCTGGTCAACTAGCACATCTTCAACAGAAATTTATCATGATAGTTTCCAGAGGCAACTGCGTGGAGCTTAATCTGACGTGGTATATCATCAGTCCACTTTGTCTCCTGTCCCCCCACATGCATATATATATATATACATATATCTTATATCTTAGGTCTCTTATATATTGTCTACACTAAAATTACATAAGACTTGTATGATGGTTTGTTCATATTTTAAATTTTATGATTTAATTATATATACATTTGCTTGTATTCACCACAAGCAGCGTCCGCGGAATAAAGGTAAGTTTTTATAATGCAGATGATGACCAAGTGAATATTATGAACTGATTCTTTCGTGCAATAGTGACCGCTTTTACGAAGCTATTGAATACAACCTCGTAATACATATTAGTGTCGGCATAATTCTGGAAATGAAGTTTTCTGGATTAACACAGATCCAAATTGCAGTGCTCCCAATATCGTACAGTTATAATAATGTCGAGATAACGTCGTGAGTTAGTTGTTTAGTACTAAGATTAAATGAATAGGTCGTGAATTCAAATCTCAAAGTCCGCCGTCAAAAATTTATATTTTGAAAAATTTCGTTTTCAATTGACTTTCTAGTGATGGAAACTCCGAGTACATAACAAAATAATACAAGATAAATTTGCTATGCTGATTATAAAATTTTTATTCAAAAGTGAGCGAATCAAGTGTGTCCAATACAATCGATAGTTCAAAACGCCTCTGACTACCACATCTGCTACAACAGTCGTGATGTGTAGTTGTTATATACTCTTTTATTTATGGTCAAAGTCTTTGTTCGAACCAAAGATTTTACAAAAAAAAACATCGTTTACTGAGAAGTTTTAACTCATTAATTAAATTATCGTATTAAATATGTATGTCAAGTTCAATAGATATATATTTATCGCTTTATTTTTTGTTTCAATTAAATATATATAATATAATAAGAGATATTATTTACATACCATACATAGTCTGAATTATTTACATATAGAACTATAAGAACTATTAAAAGTCCCGTGTTTTGAAGTATCCCGGGTCCCGTGTTTGTGTGTTTTTATTATGTTTTGTAATTATATATATAGTTAGTATAGTAGTTTTATATATATTTGCAAGATACTTGCTGATAAGATATATAAAGATATTTAGTTATTTACTGAAATATGAAGATACTTGCCTGATTTTTACTAGCTTTCCCATAAAAAAAAAATCTTATTATTTTTAAATATGTTATATACAAGTTCATGTTTAATAATGAAAATTACTATTAAACTACAGCTATGTTATGTATATTGTAATCCATATACAGATAAATAGATAATAGACCTGTCCTGGTCAGAACTATTGTTTAATAATTATCACAAGCGAAATGAGTACAATGTTATCATAACCTATTCTTGCTAAAATTGTTAAACGAGACAGATTTTTTTTTATTGGAATTTAGATTATATATGTAAAAAGTAATAAACTTTATCTATGCAAGTCAACAATTACTCACATATATGTAATATTATCTTATCTGTGTGCACATATGAATATAAATTAAGAATTAAATCTTATTTTCAGAAACAATGTTTTTGTAAAGTTACGGAATACCTAAACCAAAATAAAATTATATGTAATTTTATTAGGATTTTAGATTAATTATTTTTCCAGTGTTAATTTCGTATATTTAATTAATTTAATTTTAATTGTTATTCAATTGTTGAACTTCTGAAAAATAAAATAACAGGACGTGCAATTATGTAAAAAACTTTTTAGCACTGGTTAATAAACAAAATGTAATTATGAATATTTGATTACAGGTAGAGCATATATCGATGCAGTATTTACTGTATTGTTTATAGACCTATTTTAAATGTTGCAATGACATTTAAAATTTCATATTAATTACAACAAAATGACATAGTAAAACGAAACTATATAGATAAACAAAAAAAATGTAATTAATTAGTCGGTAAGTCATCACTGATAAGCATTGGTAATTAATAAAATGAATCTATCATTACAAGTCACAAGTGGTAATTTTATTGTTCACCTCAAATAAGGTTTAATTTACAAAGAAAAATTACCACTACTTATAATATTCTGTTATCTCATAATCTATAACAATAGATGTACTATGAGAATGGAGTTAGTGTCCCGGAAAGATTGAGGCTTAGCCCAATTCTCATTTTAATGTAATCGTAAAGGCATAAATGACTTGTTTATTTAATGAATAACTTCCGACTAAATAATATAAATGACGTAATGGAGTAACTTGAAACAGTTATGCTCGCTATAAAGTTTTAAACTTGTGGCGGCGTGGTGGGCCGGATCGATGAGCTCCCTCAAATATGGTTGAGTGCAATGATGGCTGGCTCATCCATCATACACGTGAACAGGGGCAGCTTGTGGGGACTGATATGTTCAGGTCCCGAACACTGATTAGATTTTTTGTTTTTTTTTGCAGTAGCATATGCTGGTGGTCAGTCTATTCTCCCAAATCTGAATTTAAATTACTGTGTATTCTTGTTAACATGTACAACATTTTTTTATTAAAAGAATACGAGCTGAGTTCTGTACTGAGCTTGAGCCTCCGTTCTTCTCATCTCGATAGCATGCGGAACTGACGGTAGATTTGACATATCATAAGAGTCCTACATGAATAAAGATATTTTGAAGTTAAATTTGAATTAGATGGCAACAATGTATAGTTAATAAGGGTAAATATTTTGACTAAATAAACGTGTCACATCTTTAAAAAAAAACGAGAAATTTTCAGTACAAACCGACAATTTCATACTTTAACCCCAAATATATTAATACGTGGACTAATATAAAACTTTATGTCCCTTTTTACGGACATGGTGCGGACTGAGGAATATGAAATTTCTTTTAATGTGCAGCAGTAATCTGGACCTTAATAATTATGGTCGATTTCGACCACTGAAACAAGCAGGCATCCCACCATTAGATTACCCGTAGATTAGAGCCTCAAGGAAGTACTTCCGTACTCAAGGAAGTGGTAACCTTTGACTATATACATTAATAGCAACACAGTCGTCTCGTCAAAAAATCAAGCCATTCTTGCGTTACCATTTCAGAGGACTACGATGTCCTGTTTCCATATCCTATACGTTCACTGCAGTATTGCACACACCAAACAAAACATCTTACAAAATAGCCTCTTAGCATCTGAAAATATGAGGCAAATGTACGCATAATTTAATACAAAATCAACCTCTTTTTCCATATTGGTATACATTATTAGTCTCTACAAATTTGAGGCTTTAGTGGTCTAGTGGTTTAGTACAGCGCTTTACTTCCGATTGGGTTCAATTCCACGTACGGTACCAACATTTGTATTCATGAATATGATTGTTTATATTGGTATGGATGTTTTCTATATATGTATATATTTATCATCCTCGCCTCTTCCCGTTATGCTGGGTCGGCTTTCCTAATCTTGAGGCGCCTATGTATATTATGAATGTATTAAAAAAAAGTCTAAGTATACCTGTCAATTGTCTAGTATAAATAACACTAGCTCTGCATAGATTGAGACTAGATGGCGCTGTATGAATTTTCCAAGATATTATTACTATTTGCACGTGTCTAAAGTAGATGGGATAATTCACATTAGAAATCCATCGACTATATGCACAATTACCCGTAATCTATTCGCATTTCTGGCTCCGCTTCAAACGGAGACTAAACAGATTTTGAATAAACTTGGCATAGTAGCAAGTATCCTAAATCAAACATTTGATATTAGTTTACTTTAACTAGTCACAGACCTACCGGTTTGTTCTAGAAATTAATTCCTAACAAATTACATTTCCTATAATTCAAATTTCATTTCATATATTACTTTTAAACTTTCGTGTATAATATACATTATTTAAATTATTAACCGGGTCTTAACACGAATAATTTTATGGCAAATAAAGGTATTTAATTTAATGTGCATTTCATATAAATAAATAAATAAAAATTTCCGCCTTATTAGACTGTTGTATAAAAGGAGAATGTAGATTATTAGTAATGTGGACTAAGAACTATTTCTAGCAATATACGAAGAGGATCTAGCAATATCCCCTTGCTCCCTGAATTATACCTGACTGAATGAATGGCAATGTACCATGTCAGTTTCACGCAATTCCACCTCGAAACCATTGTGATGAATATATGTACTTTTAATATTGGTGCAATAAAGAATTATATATAAAAAAAATAAAATGAATTCCTAGTAAATTCGCCATGATGGGCTAACTGGCCTGACCTCATATGAATACAAATGTTTGTGCCGTGCGAGGAATCGAACCCGCGACCATCGGACGTAAAGCGGTGTACTAAACCACTAGACCACCGAGGTCGTCAAATTTATTAATTAAAATAAAGTTTATTCAACATATAATTGTATTGGTGTTGATCAGATTCATTTCATCAACATCGCTGTTTCTTTTTTAAAGAACAATTCACAGAACACCTTCTAGTCTAGTTTTGTACGTGCATAGATTAACTCGAAAAAGAAAAAATTTAAAATTACGATACATCATCTATTATCTCATAAACACAAACGTAACCGAAGGAAATGACCAGTATGTAATAAATAGGGCACGATTACAAATAATGGTGACATTGAAATGAATATATCAGAGCCTTGTGAAATTTCTGTGAAAATAAAAGTTAAATCATATCAGTTGGTATTTGACATTGAATGAAAACTGATAATATTTACTTACATTATATGTATATGTATGTATGGCTCATCGTGTTGTACAAACAAAAAAAACACCTTGATAGGCTTTCGCAATTCAGAGACATGATAAAACTGTATTAGTAAGATTGATTGTTACGAGTTCCTTGTTTATTTATTTTAAAATATTCGCAACTCAACAAGAACAGATATTCACCAAACATTAAAAATTTTGCAAATCCAACTTTAATAGTAAGCGTTAAGCTTTAATTTTATTAATTTGTAACATTTCAATTATGAACAGGCTATCTAATCTTATTAATATTATAAACGCAGAAGTTCGTGAGTATGTATAGATAGATGGATGGATGGATGTTTGTTAATCTTTCACACAAATACTACAGTAATATAACTTATACATCAGAATAACATATAGGCTAGAAATTTACAGCCTAGGGCTATAAATTTCGCGGTTTCATTAAGCCATACCGGAAGACGAATTTGTATTGTTAAATAATTTCGCATATTTTCGACAGTTTATGCTTGCCATATACTTAATATAGGCGTCATATAGATTATGCTATTTCCACGACTCTTAAGATAAATCTAATGGTCTGATCTGAACATAAAGTTATATTTAGTTATCTTGTGGTTATATCATTCGAATAGAATTTTTACTTAATAAAAACTCATATAGAATTGAATTTATATATATTAATATTAATTTTATCTATATATTAATAAGAGAAGCAAAAACTTCTACCTCTTTTTACAATAAATATATAGACGGAGAAATATGAGATTTTTCTAAGAGTGCAGAATGCTAATATTTTTAACAATATCATAAAAATACACACATATTACATAACTACATACATACACATACATATTAAAATATGTGGTTAAATTGAGAATAGATTAATATTATTTTGTCTTTAATATTATTTGTCTATAGTCTTAATTAATATTAAATTAATTACCTATGGTCTAATGTTAAAAATAACACGCGAATAATATTGATTGCAAAAAAACTTTTTACAAAATAGACAACAAATCTGAAAAGTTGTCCACGTGGGGACCTCAGTTTCACCTGTTTAAGCCGCCAAATAGCTTGCTTTATAAGCTGTTTCGGTTAAGGAAGTGAAATTATAGGATAAGAGGCCATAATATGTTGGTACTCTGAAATGCCAAACACTATTGTTATCACGGTAACCGTCGCCTATATACGTGCTGTACATGTATATAGGCAACGGTTACAGTTTACCATCCGGAGGCCGTCAGCTTATTATCATAAAAAAAATTTAATGATCATTAATTCCTAAAACTGCCAAAGAATGAAATTGGCAGTATAGTGCGGCGTTACCTTAGTGGAATCAGAGCTGAATTAATCATTATATTAGTAAAATACACAAAAGCACCACACTCCCTTTTAAAGTTATACTGTACACATTATTATTTTAATACAGTTAATAAATTCTTAACACGAATATTTTTATGGTAAATAATATTTACTTCTTTTAACGTTCCTGTTGCACTCGCCGCGGTCACGAGCTGACTAGAGTACAGCGATGTCAATGTCGGTAGGTGTAAATAGGCTGTGCAACTACCTTCATTGTCGATAAAAAAAAAGATCTTTCTGCGAATACGTGACACACAGTATACAGCTGAAATAAAAATCTGTAGCCTATTTTGAAATCGGTTAACATATAATGGAATATGACTAAATATAAACAATCATTATAAACGATAAGGAAATTATGTAAACATTGTTGAAGACGTTTTGAAAATTCCACACTCATATTTTATAGGCTTAAACTGTAATCAAGTCCTTAAGTACTATACTAACATATATATGTATATAGATATATATATAACTGATTATAATCCTTGGATAATGCTCAGAACGCCATCTAGTCCCGAGGTAAGCTGACTATTTCGGACTATTCGTTTGTATTTTATTAATCGCATAAAATCACAGTAGTAGAACGCAAACCTGCCGCCTTCTCTCGGATTTTGTTTTTGTTTAATATTAGTATTTCCTTCAACAAAAGTACAAAAATATAAATTGACACACAATTCTTGTTTTGGGTCGGTCAAATATGATTTCATGACATATTGGTTGTTAGTCAGAGTAACAAACCACTGGCCATTTCATGTCTCTTATTATTATTATTAATTTAGTTTATTAGGATCTCATTTTTATTTTTATTACAATGTTGGTAACGAAGTATCTGATTTTTCATGTCTATAGACGCCGGATATCGTGTAGCTACAAATTAACTGCCAGTTTCTTTACTAATATTAATAAAAAATATATAATAGACTAAATTGCGACCGCCTATGAAACCCTTCAAGTAATGTAAATTTAGATAGGTATAAACTGTTTACATATTCCTTTTTATATTCTGGAACATTCCCCATTCTTTAAAATGGGACTTGTTCAAATACACTCTACTGTAATAATTAACTGAAAACGAACTGCAAAAATTCTGTCTCTTAATAACATATTTTACTAGACTACATTGCTTTTCTTCGAATGGAATTTTATGTAAATTTCCTTTGCTTGTCTTTTTATCATAAAATCATATATAATAAATTTAAAAAATAACTCAAGTGAAGTAGTTTCATGTTAATTAATTTAATACTTTTTAAATATAATTACAGTGGTAACGGTATTAAAGTGGTGGTTATCACATAATCATGTGATATCCGTGATACCAGTTATGGGTTGACCCTCCGGAAGACTAAAATATCATGCCTCTTATCTGGAAATTCCACTACCTTCAACTGAAATATATATATATAGCTTACAGCAAACTACTTAGCGGCTGGAATAGGTACAAACAAAGTCTTACAAAGTCTTCGCAGATGAAAATGTCGATGTAATGCTATAATACTGTTGTTGTTCTAAAATTATTTACATGTACATCTGTTACTGGCAGCTTGTCTACCATACTTTTTATAAACCTTATACTTTTGATATCTATTTTTTATATGTCTTTTTTGACTAACTAATATTGTTTTGTTACTTCTCGCTGTGAGCCCTTTTGGGAAGAATACACATTTATTAAAATAGTAGTTGTGTTCCCGCTCCAGTAACAACATCAAATTTATATATTCTTTATTGCACTTTTAAATAAAGTTATAAAATTAAATATATACAGAGTGAGCAAAGTTGGACTTATCTCTAAGAGAGATCTCTACCAGTCAACACCCAACAGTGAAGCATAGCTATTAGTGAGTGGGTAACACATGTGCAATTAACAATATTATGTTGAAATCTACAAAAGTTGAGATAAAAAACATTAAAAATTCAACAAATTAAATAATGTTCTAATTATAATAAAATATACAAATTTCATATAAATAAAGATTTATTACTTCTCATATACCCTTTTTCAAGGTTCTTTGGGCTAGAATCATCCCTTACTACATTGGATTGAAAACATATCGATCGATTTTTTTTATACTACGATGGTATCAAACTATTATACAGCAAATCTGATGGTAACCACATGGTTACCACAACATCGCCTATCCTCCAATTGTCTATTCCTCTGTCAGCCCCAACTTGGATGACGGTCGTAACGATGTGTTGTATTTGCCATTTTTCTATTTTAAAATAACCCTAATTAGTTTTCAAACATCGACTAAACCTTGACTTGTGGCCATGGAAGTTATAAATAAATAATCTGCAAGATAAAAACTAAAGATTATTATGCTTCTGGAAACAATCGATGTAAAGTCAATTGATTAGAGACAACAATCTATGTACCAGTATATACAGATACATAGTAATGTTTTGATTTATTACCCAGCTATATATTATACCTATATTTCTCAGAATCACGATAAGTGTACTCATATATGTATTGTTTTTTATTGAGGATTTTGGCTATTGTCAGGTCACCTGTAGCACTGCGAGCTATATACTCGTAGATCTATTGTGCTAGTCCTTTTTTCAAAGTTCGGTACATAGGTCCGTCAGGGACAGGAATTGAAATATATTATTAGGAGCGATGATTTTTATCTCCTCAGAGTATAGTGTATGCTTTCCAAAGGAGATATATCGGAGTTCAAATTTGAGCGACGCGGCGAAGGAAAGAAAAAACTTTGTATATCAATTTATATTTTTGACTAACTCTCCGCTGTTAGAAACACCAATATCAATCCAGTATAATACGAGAGACAGCGCGATGGTAAGTTTGTCTAGGCCTACTTAAATTCATTTTTTATTTTCAAAATCTAATTAACAATTAGCCATATTCGACAAATTGGGAACTCCAAATTTAAAACAGAAACTCCAAAATAATCGTTTATTTTACCAATTATAATTGATTGAAATAGATATAATTAAAATAGACATAAAATAGATATAGATAAATAGACTTAATATATATATATATAACTCAAAGGTGACTGACATAGTGATGTATCAACGCACAGCCCAAACCACGGGACGGATCGGGCTGTAATTTGGCATGCAGGTAGATGTTATGACGTAGGCATCCCTATAGAAAGGATTTTGATAAATTCCACCTCTAAGGGGATAAATTAACGCGAGCGAAGCCGCGGGAAAAAGCTAGTTAAATATAAAATATTGGGTGAAACAATAATTAAAATCCTTTATGCTAATGCAAAACATCTAATATTTCCACAGAGAATGTTTTTGGCTAGTTATTCTAAAATGATCCTTTGAATACAAAGATGTACGTAGATGAAAGATACATCATAAAGATAAATTTAACAAAGCCTTCAGGTTCAAAGTCCATTTTAGTGACCCAGATATGTTAATTATTTTGTTATATTTCAAGTTAATATTATATTATACATAGCTTAAAATGTTTTATATGAAATTAATATTAAGGAATTTATAATATCTTTACACCATCTTTGCTTCGCAAAATATTCATTAAATACATTGTTTAATTTAATGTACACATTTTTATAAATACAATTTAACGTTTTTATTCATAATGCGACTTCATCCGCATGGAATATAACTTTTTATTACTAAAGTGAACACAATTTCTAAAATAAAAGTAGCATAGAACTCTTATGTACAGGGTTTAAGGGTTTCATAATGAACCGGCAGAAAACACAATCTTAATGATAATCTTATTAATGAACCGGCACATATAACAGCATATTCAAAACATTAAGCTCTTAGCATTTTCATAAAATTGGATCTGAACAAGGCACAGTATAAAAATATGAGGAGTTGTTAGATAGCAACACTAATGACGGCAATACAGCCAGAAGATTTTTCCAAAATTATCATTGTTATTCCCTATAACATTAGCTTTCTGCGAGTAAAAGTCCTGTCAAAATCGGTGTAGCCATTTCAGTGATTCGTGAGAACAAACGCACAGACGGACAGATTATTTTTTATTAATGTTTTAATGTAAGTACCGTATATACTTTCGTATGCTGA
Organism: Achroia grisella; assembly: GCF_030625045.1. Classification (NCBI taxonomy): domain Eukaryota; kingdom Metazoa; phylum Arthropoda; class Insecta; order Lepidoptera; family Pyralidae; genus Achroia; species Achroia grisella. The sequence continues at coordinate 1,438,144 of NW_026712795.1, read as the reverse complement.
AATTGAAAACCGACAATACAAATATATCTAGACTCGAGGTATCAGGTAGGCTTCACACAGGTGTAGTTTCTGTGACGGAGGTTGCAGAACTGAAGGTATTTATGTTTGTATGCATGTATTATATATTTAATGATTCCGGAAGAAATTCTCGACGTTATAGGGAACTTAGTTTTCCGGAATGTTAAAGTATACCTACTGGTCAGATCCTGATAAAAAAATGGAAACATACGAATAGCGCCAGCTTTGAATAAATAAAACTATTATCTATAAAAACAGTCGAATTGGGAAGATCCATCTTTTTTAATTCTGTCGATAAAAACGTGTGCGTCGTCAGGTTTTGATGACGTTAGTGCAAAACCGATTTTCGCTGTCAATACCAAGGTCACAACGGTCTAGCAGACTGGCCGAGTACCGAAGTATTAACGTTTGATTCCTATAAATAATGCTATTGATACTCGTGTGATTAATCACAGTCAAGTGGAAATCGTAAATTATGCCGACTAATGTTTTTGCGTAACTTGGTAGTCTGCCTCCGTTCAAGGTTCGATTTATTGACAGTTGTACGAAGTTTATTGCAAACAATGATTACTATTGTTCAAGGGAATAACTATTAACTTTAAGACTGAAATAAAAATATGAAAAGAATAAAATGTTTCTATTTCGAGATTTTTTTTATGGTAATGGAATGATGCACCCGCCTGCGCTAACGGTTTACGCTGGCGGGGCACCAGTGGAGGATGATAAAGCACGAAGTTAGGTTAGTTAGCCCATCTTGGCAAATGGTAATTTACAACGGTGGTTTCCTGGGAGTAATGCGTGTAGATCACCTGGCAAAGTACGCTAGCGATGGGGTTATTAGTCATCTTTACCAACATCACCTTCCCCCTATTTTGAGATTGCTTTTATTCACCGGAAAGGCAAAGATGCTGAGAACTTACGATATGGTAAGTCGCCTATAGACACAGATCTTTCCGCGCTCCCTGATTTGCCGATTGGTGTCACAGCACGAGTACCTGTGACCCGGTATCAATTCTGGGGGCAACAACCCCTAGGAGACTAGGTTTAGGTCTCTTGAGGGCAGGTAATTTTCATAACTTAACATAACTGGAGTAGGAACATCACAATATTTACACCTAACTTAAATACGTATCATCCGGTGAAGCTGCAAATGCCAGCTGCGGCCAACGACATTAGAGTAGTCCGAAAAAACCTAACTTAAGATTTAGTGCCATATGTATTTTTAATTATTTCTTTTTTACTTTGAACCGGGTCGTTCTGTATTACTATGGGAACAGAGATGTTTTTTTGTTAGTGCATTTATAATGAAACTATGACCTTGGTCATAAATTCCATCAACAATTCCGCAATAATACTAGAAAGCTAAAAGTAAACAGAATTTACATATTATCTGCAATTTATTGATTTATTGTATTGATTATATATATATTGATTTATTGTAGTTATTAACTTTTATATCTACATGCAGTTTTCATGATTACCTCATATACTTGTTTATAGATACGCCATCGTTATATTTTCTCAATTTTTAACTAAATTTTACCCAAATAAGGAGGAAGTAAAAATAAATGATGTTTTTGACCGGTATTTATGTACGTATATTCATCTGTCATTCAATTTCTAAACTACTGATCAGAAAATAACATAATTCAACTAGAAAACACTCAGACCGATATAAACAATCATACTCATGAATACAAATGTTTGCACCGTGCGAGAAATTGAACCCGCGACCATCGGAAGTAAAGCGGTGTCCTAAACCGCAATACCGCCGCGGCCGTCGATAGCCGTTATTACGCTGATTATTTGTAACAAGGGTTTATCAATTTACGTAAAAGAGTTTCATTCATGAAATACCTTGTCTGATAACGTTGACAATGAAATTTTACAATTAATGATAAAAATACCGCAACCAATGTTATGTTATATTGTGATTCATACAGTTTATTTAGTTGATAGGAATTCGATAATCTTACAAAAGTGGGACACGCCCCTGAAATTAAATGTTTTCAAATCAAATCGTTTCTATTTGTCAATAATAAATTTCATCATCAATAATCCTATTCTAATGTTTTAGCAGCTTGCTTTGTAAGGTGTTTCGGTAGAATGGTGAGATATGGCAGTATTTTAATTTATGGTTAAAACAAATTGATCTTCAGATAGATCTTGCTTTTTATTTTTGATTAAGTTCTTTGGTTAGAAGCGTGAAGTTAAATAAACGTTAACATTCTTCAAGAACAAGTTCAAGAACGAACTCGCCGGTTTAGTTAATCTAATATATAAAGCTGTGGAGTTCTTGTTGACATTGGGAATGTTGAAAAGATTTTTCAAATCCGTCTGAAAGTTTCTGAAATTAGTCTCGTTCAGGACATCTTCGCAACTTTATGTATTTTATTAGCTAAACCCTCGAACTCATATTCGCAAGACCTTTTTATGTTGATCGATAGGTCGAAACATATAGCGTGGTAGCGTTTTTTATAAATCTAATGCATTTATAAAAACCACGCTACCATATATTATAAGTATATATATTTACATTATTTTAAGGTTCCACTAATAAAACCCACTAGTCTATAATTTCTATGTTTTACGACATCAAACAAATATCGACTTTATACGAGCCAGGAAACCAGACACATAAAATGTTCATAATATCTCAATATCTGATATTTATCTCGTATATAAATTATACAACTTCGAGGAAATATCATTAACTATAAATATTTCATTGTTTAGATGGAAGTATAGTATTTCGATTCAAACGAAACGAAACTTATAATAAAGTTCATTGTCCTCAATCTAAGATAAACCTAAAAAAAATATGGTCTATAAATGTATAACCTCATTTGTTATTTTATTATGACAATGTCTATATCTTATATAATATTGTATAGGATGCAATTGAGTTACGATTTACCATTACCATTTTTTTATGGATGACAATGGAATGGGCCTGCGCTAACGCTATTCGCTACCGCGCACCAATGAAGGATGATAAGATGAGTATGAAATCAGGTCAGATAGCCCATCAAGACAAGTTCACCTGAAATGTATCTCCTAATAGGTTTCCAGAAGAAAGTGAAGGTCTACCTGACATACATTTTCATAAGGTTCTTACATGTCCTGCCAAAATTGTAATTATTGCCCCAAAAATATCAAATGCTATTAAATTAATTAAATAAGTAGTAAGTTACTATCACTATATTATTAAAAAAAATAGAATATCAGCTTTAAAGTCATAATTAATTTTAAGGTACTTTAGTTTATCACTAAATATGTCTACAGATTAGAAATAAATTATTTGGAGTGTTGTATTTTTACCAAGGGCACTATTTTAGGCACTGTAGCGTCTATTAGTCTCTATAAATTTAGATTTAAAGTTCGTAGATTAAATTTATGACTAAATAAGTTTAGAGGGTCGATAAAAATAACATTACATGTTGTTTTTTTTTAATGGTTGATAATGGAATGGTGTACCCGCCTGCGCTAACGGTTTACGCTGGCGGGGCACCAGTGGAGGATGATAAGATAAGCGTGAGGTCAGGTCAGTTAGCCCATCATGACAAATTCAACAAGAATTTATCACGATGGTTTCCAGGGGGAACCGCGTGGAGGTCAACCTGACATGGTACATTGCTAGCAATGAGATCATCAGTCCACATTACTAACAATCGCCTTTCCCCCCCATTACATGTTGTTGCATGCCTTAGTATAAGAGATTTGGTAATGTAATGTTTTGTTTTGGTTTTTAGCTAATTCCAGTCTTAAAACTGTAGTGGGTTAAGGTATTATCACAACTTTAATGGTAGTGGATTCGACTCCGTAGCATATATCCTCCGTAGCATATAGTATAGCAGTGAACTTATATTATTAACAACGCTATGTAAATTATCTGTAAATAATCATTATTCATATCTTAGGGATGTAGTGGTTTAAGGTACTATCTCATCTTCGATGGTCAAGAGTTCGCCTCCGTACAATATATCAGTAAAGTTATATTATATCTCATAATCCAATACACTGCACGATAAATAATCATTAATCATATTAGGTTATACTATTTTTAGTATATAACTAAACTAATAGACATACTAACATAGTTGCTTGGTATAGGAATTCATTAGCCATTAACATCAATAAAAATCTTAGATAGACACGTGTGTGGTGCAAGTTATAGGAGTTACATTCTTAAAAAGGAGACCATTAGTCCTAATAACTTACAATCCCCTCTCTCCCCCCCGCCCCCTCTTCAGCCATCTCTCACAGTATAAAAAATAATGTAAATTATAATATGTAATGTAAATTTCTTGAAATGTATATTGACTGTAACATAAACTAGAAACACGAAATGATAGAGATAGAGCGCAAAATAAACTCATACCTAAAGACTACGCAATAAAAACGAACAAATATTACGAACTAATGAACGAATTAACAAAAAATTGTTATGTGGTTAATTTATGAGTAGTCGAAGTGAAGAGCAAGAGGTATATATATATATACCTCTCGAATCTCTCTCTCAGCGAAATCTCTTTACAATCTAAAAGATCTTGAAACCTAATGCCTATCTAGAACTGCATTAAGTTCTGTAATTGAAAAATGAATAAAAAATAGTACTAGCAAGCTCCTACCAGATTTGGCTGGGCAGGGAGAAAAACGAACGGTGAAGATGTGTTGACGTACAAAGGGGCCCCTTAAACTTACACGCTAACTTACGTGTAAAAAGTCCCAGGATCTGCTCAGAGTTTCCCACTCTATCACACGATGGCCCTGGCACCCTCACGGTGAAACCATGGAATGTTAAGAAATTCATCTCTCTAAATGCGAATGCATATTTTTTATCCTAACTTATGCGAAAAGTCACGAAATATAACTAATAGAGTAATAAACAAATTAATCAAAACTAAAAGAATATCATTGATAAATACACAAACATTTCCACTGTGAATTACTATTCTACTTTCATTTGCCACTAACCTATATTTCTTTATACACGAAGGTATTAATTAAAAACAGTGATTTTATTGTTTTCAATTAGGTATAATGAATACAGCATGAATTATGAATTTACATGTCATCGTAAATATATAAAGATAAGATTATAAAAATGTTGGACAAGCAAAATATGCATTTGTCCCACATAGATATAATCCTAATTAATGATACTGCATTATAATATAACAAATTTTACTTTTATGCTACTTACTTTTCGAGATAAGCAGGGAAAGCCACAAAGAAAAGCTGCTACACCTGTACATTTGCTTTTAAAACTATAATAACAAAAATAATATCTCAAGACTACTCACACAGCGCCATCTAGTCCCAAACTATGCAGAGTTTGTGTTAAGGATATTAGACAACTGCTATAAATATATACTTAATATACATAGAAAACACACAAACCGATATATCATCGTCATGAATGAATCTGATCATCATACTCATGAGTATGATGATCAGATTTTACCATAAGTTTATTATATATGTTCAGATCTTTGTACCGTACCGAATCCGCGATCATCGGAAGTAAAGCGGTGTGCTAAACCGCTAGACCACGAAGGCTCTCAAACTGTTTATTTTTGTACTCGACTAACTTCTTCGGCATTCAATTCTGCTTGTCCTTATCAGTATAATCTAAATGTACGTCAAATGTTGTTTGGAGTATAATGAATAGGGAGAGGTCGTGGCTGACGGTAAACTCCTTCTGCGAGGAAGCTATTTCGCGAAAGGAAGATGTGTAAAGGAAGCGGAAGTCTAATCGTTCCGCTACTCTGATCCACCGCAGAAGAGTCCGATCTAGAGGCAGTGGCATTTCCAAGTCAATATTGACGTGTGGATACACGTAGGGTCCAGGGTGCAGCCTGCACCCTATTTTCTATTAGATGGTACAAAGATATTAGTTTGTACCATCTGATAGATAAGTGAAGTGAAGTGATAGGTGAACCTTACTGACCAGTCTAAATTTCATAATAAGAAAAATAATGTATCTATATTTTTTAATGTCGCTCAAAATAAATTTGCATATTTAAATTATCTTTCCTAAACTCTTAACGACCTCGGTGGTCTAGCGGTCTAGCACACCGCTTTACGACCGATGGTCGCGGGTTCGATTCCTCGCACGGCACAAACATTTGTATCCATGAGTATGATTGTTTGTATCGGTCTGGGTATGTATAATATACAAAAAAAATCTATGTATATGTGTCAGTTATTTAGTACCCATAACACAAGCTTTAGTTATCTTAACTTGGGTCTAGATGTCGCTGTGTGAATTGTCCTGAGATTATTATTATTATATTATTATTAATCTTTAAATTCTCAACCCTAACCAATAGGCATCAAGTGTGCAATCAGCTTGTTTGCAAGTTTTAATTCTTTACTATTTTTCCTTTTCGTTGATAATTAAAAAGAGTTTTTATTACCTACTTAATAAATACAGTTTTATGTCACCCAATAATGTTATAACTTAGAGCTCTCAAGATAATAGGCACGTGTCTTTGTACGCTGTCAGTTATTTCACAACTATGTGTTCTAACACGCATGTGTCCAGTAGTGTAATTATCTTGTATTGTGTAAACCTCGACTGTGTCTTCACATAATTAGCCGAAGTACTGCATAGTAACCTATACTAATATATACAGGTGAAGGATTAGTTTGTTTGTACATGTGTATTTCTGGACATAGCAGTCGATTATTTAGAAAAATCCTTTTTGTATTTAATAGTCTAATTTTATATGCTATTATATGCCCTAATACTCGTTGGGTGTTGTCCAGATGAGCAAAAATAAAATTTAACACAAGATTTCATAAGGAAGCTGTTACATATGAATGTGGATAGATATAAGGGCAAAGATAGGCCGAGAAAGAGATGGATGGACTGTGTGATAGATGATATGGTAAGAAAGGGAGTAAATAACGAGATGACTGCGAACAGGGATGAAAAGAAGAGAAACTCGTATTACGCCGACCCTAAATAAATGGGATAAGGAATAATCAGATGATAATGAAAAGATTTCATAGTACAGGCAATGTTATATACTACGAAATAAGGATGGCGAACAATTCTTTTAAAATAAACGCCAGCGCAGGTGAATTCAGATAGCACAGGTAGTATTGAAACAAGTATATATATATATATATATATATATTAGGGTGTCCCTTATATGGGTAAAAAAAATTTTTTTTCAGATATCGAAATGCATACCCCTTAATTCTTTTTAAACTACCTAAACTTAATCAAATACAAAATTTTATATTTAAATGTCAACATTAACCCGAGCCTACAGAGCCTTGAATATTTTAAAAATCGTTGTCTTTAACGCTTGTCGTTGTGTATGTGTAATAAAATGAAATAAAATGTTTAATAATAATAATCAAAGAGAAAGTTAGAATATAGTATTTATTAATCAAATGAACATCACAAATATTTTCTTTTAAGGGTCTCTTTTTTACAGTCTGGATACAGATTTCTATGCTCTTGTACACAAAAAACTCTTGTAGGTACGCAGGAAAAACTGTTTTTGATATTCTTTTGCAGTGACTAAGCCATTGAAATCTTGCATAAGTTTTACAGCTCTTTCAGCTGTATCATTCACGGCCCTTAAAGAAAGAACTCTTGTTTTAGCCTGCAAATAGGTTACATTTTCGTCCCATGCAGAAACGGTTTTCTTTAAGAAGTCTGTATCCATATTTAAACGAGCAAATAAATTTGTGCTCTTGACAGACACAAAATCATTTAATGATTTTCCTGCAACAAAATACAAGATATATTATTATCAGTTTATTAAGATGGATATAAGATATAAAACTATTTAATTTTTAAATTAAATAACTTAATACGGTTTAATTATTACATTTATCAATCAGGTCAGGTCTAGACCAACCAAATATAAAAATATGATAAACGCGATAAAACCGATTTAAATTAAAATGTGTAACATTAAAAAAAACTATACTAAAATAAATGTTATGTATTTCTACTTACCATACAAATAATCAGACATATCTTCTTTCGATGGACTGTATCTTTTTACAGAATCATATAAACTATGTCTTTGTAAGTTCGCTACAATATTCGTCTTAGTTTGTTCATCTACTTCATCATCAAAGAGTGATAAAACAGCTATGTCTTCTTACAAGTACCAAAAATGTTGACTAAACTTGCTCAGGGCAGCTTTGGAGATCTCTTTATTAACAGTTTCGTATTCTTTAAGACTTTTTAAAAAGCCCAAAGCTTGATTTGGGGCCGTGACTGCCAGACTATATCCAAGCCATGGTTTTACGTATATAACTGCAATGAATAAACAAATATCTTGAAGGGCTCTTTTATCCTTGGCGCTAATTTTGAATTGAGTTTGCAACAAACATATTTTCAAAGAGTAAATGACTCTAGCCATCCTAGCTTGATGCAGAAGGTCTTATTTTAATATTTTTCTTTGACGATTTATTTATCGGGAACTCATCACAGCTGAGATCTAGGGCTTCTACTACAGCCTGAAGTATATAGACAGAGTCCCTTATGCTTAATTGACATCTATCTAAAGTGGCAACTAACTTAGGAGTGATGAAATCTTTCCTTCCTCTTTTTGAAGTAGTTACAGAACTTACCATTTGAGATGTTGATGGCAAGGGTTCCTTAAGGCTTTCGTCAGAGCTGGTATTGGGATTGGGATTTTCTTGCGTTTCGATAAAATCTTGTGTAGTTAAAGATGACGATAAACTTTTGGAACATCTTGTCTTTTTTTCTCTTCTTTTAAATTTCACTGTCTTGTTCTTTTTTCTTTCTCAGCTAACTTTTTATCTACTCCCGCTAAACATCCTAGACGCCCTGGTTCTCATTGTTTTTGTAAAAATATTTTATATTCTTCTATTTTTATCCAGTCCAAAGCATTTGCGTGTGCTATATCGAATAAATTATCTAAATTGGCGTTTTTTTTTATTTTTTTGTAACTCTCTCCAAGCACGGTGAAGATCCACAAGTTTTTTTACACAGTTAGGCACAGGTCTGGTAGGGATTCTAGCTTTTTCCCAGAATATAATACACTCTCGAACGGCAAGATTTGCGCTTCCATTAACAGTAAATTTAACTTCGCGAATGTTAAAAAAGAGGACTGCAAGAACTTGACGATTAGACGGCAACTTTGCTCCAGTTATTTGATGGTTCACGTCACCAACTAAGAAAATACTTTTTTTATTGCTTCTTAATTCCACTGCCATTTTTTTAAACATAAAAACAATATGTTAATCACAAGAGTTACTGTGAACAAATGGCAAATACGACGGGTGCGCGCCACTAGTTCGGCGTTATTTGTATGAACATGTTTCGATGCAAGTCGGCACGGGTTATCGTTCTCCAAATTATATAAAATTGTATTTTCGAGTGTTTTAGGAACATATGAACAAAACTAAGACCTATGCATTAAAAAATAAAAACTTTGAAAAATAAGGGACACCCTAATATATATATATATATATATATATATAAACACCTCTTTGGGCAGTTTGTTGATCACGCCACAACCTACACACTTGCCGATTCCACCTTTTGCACTGAATAACTTGACTCCTATCGCGTATATCTCAGGCGGTATGGCAACGTCGCATTCTATTTTGCGATGTGGCCATATATATTCGTCGATAGTACGATATACTCGACACTTTTTTTACTAATAATTCGTGACTGAATGGCTCCGAACGGCTAAATTTTTGGTATACACAAAGACTTTTTGGCTCTGAATATATTCCAAAAATCAATTAATTATGTTGATCACTTTATATACTCGTCCTTACTGCGATACTTACTTTCATCCGAATATATATAGATACCGTAACGGTCTATCAATTATGACTTTATTAATTTACTAATGTAGATATTTTATATTTGCAATGCTCCATACATGCAAGCTCCAGCAACGGTGGAGGCAGGGTCCCCCCTGCACCGTACACCGCACCCCGCGCACACAAACAAATTAGATATTTTTTGAATACACAAAGACTTTTTGGCTCTGTATATATATTTCAAAAATCAGTTAATTGTGTTGATCACTTTATATACTGGTCCTTACTGCGATACTTATTTTCATCCGAATATATATAGATACCGTAACGGTCTATCAATTATGAATTTATTCATTTACTAATCTAGATATTTTATATTCGCAATGCTCCATACATGCAAGCTCCAGCAACGGTGGAGGCAGGGGGGAGCACCGTACACCGCACCCCGCGCACATAAACAAATTAGAATAAATTAAATTCATAAGATTATTTATATATTTCGACTGCCTCGGTGGTCACACCGCTTTACATCCGATGGTCGCGGGTTCGATTTCTCGCACGATGCAAACATTTGTACTCATCGGTCATCGATTGTTTTCATCGGTCTGGGTGTTTTATATGTATATTATATATGTATTTACAAAATAAAAATATCTATTTATATCAGTTCAGTATCAGTCTGTGTTAATTGTCCAGGGTTATTTATTATATTTTTATAAACGGTTATCTTTTTCCATCGCACCGCTCGCTATCGACAGTGAATTCATAGAAATGTCACTCTAAAAACAAAAATAGTTTTGTGTTTTGTATTTCAAATACTAAATGCAAAATAGGTATTTTCAAAATACTTTTTAAAAATTAAGTACCTTTTGAATTTTTGTCCAAACCTCAGATATTTTATTTATTTTAGGTATATCAATCATTACATAGTAATATAAAAACAAAGTCGCTGTCGCATCTAACAGTACATAAACAAAGAAAGAAGACTTTGGCTCTGATACCGTAACGGCCTATGAATTATGAATTTATTATACCTAATCTAGATATTTTATATTCGCAATGCTACGTACATTGTAATATCCGCCTCCATTCATTGTAACGGTGGAGGGACTAAATAGTTGAATAAAACTGAATAAGCAGTTGCTCCACTCTATAGGTACTGCGTCGTCGTCGTATGCTGTTCATTTTTTCACTCGTTTTGGCGCCAAGAGAGGGTCACATAGTCGTGGTCAAGTTAAGAACTTATAATTTAATTTTGATAACAATAGATACAAGTAAAAAGTAGGTATTATATTAATGTACGTAAGTACTGTACTTAAAAATATTTATTCTTTATTGTACATTTGAAAAACTTAACACTTAAGGACTTGTACATATACACGTACATACTGCCATTTTCTCTTAAAGACATCCAGAGAAGCACTATTTATCAAATACGCGGGGTGCACCGACCTTTGACCTTATAACACCTGATTCGCGCGTAACGAATTACATTGCTACTTTTTGGTATTTTATAGTGGATATGTCACTATAAAATATTATTATTTCTTTAGATTATGACATAATAACATAGTTTACATGATTTTAAGGGAAACATACGATAAAAAAAAAATCCCGTAAAATGTAAAAGATAAAAAATGGTTATTGTTGGTTATCCTTAAGAGATAGACATATACCATCACGGACTTTTTTGTTGACCTTATTTTGATACATCTCAAAGCACTAGACAACACGCATTTTCATTAAACAGTATTGTATTTTTTTATTTCTTTAACTTTAATGCACAAAAAAATTTGTACATGTGGCGGACTTAATATTTTGCCGCGTTATTTACCAGGCAACCATGAGTGGTGCAGAGAAAGATTATTGGCGGTGCACTAATATAAATAAGAAATGTCAAAAAAAGATTTATAAAGATAATAAAGATAAGCAAAATATACATTTCTATAAAAAAATAACAGTATACATACATAAATATATATGTAAATATAACCCATAAATGTATAAATGTTATATATAAGTAAATACATAATGATCCGATAATCAAATTATAAGTACAGTCTCAAATTGAAAGTAAGAAAAACAGAAAATATAGAGAGAACTATATGGATATAACAGAAAGATGTGAAAAAAGGAGAAGGACAGTAAAAAAGTTACAAATTTAAATAATGTTCCCGCAATTTCTGTTTAAATGAATTTATTACATTATTATATATATTAGGCATACGACTAGCCTTATGACTGTTACTTTTTTTTAATCTATACATCTATACATGTAAATAAAATTGGAGTTTCTGTTTGTAATATTGAAATAACCGTTTTTTACTACTTGCATATGAATATAAATACGGTACATACACCAAAATAACATATTTTACAAGTTTTGTCTGTCTGTCTGTCTGTTTGTTCCGGCTAATCTCTGAAATAGCTGGACCGATTTTGACGGGACTTTTTTTGGCAAGTAGCTGATGTAATAAGGAGTAACTTACGCTACTGTTATTTTAGAAAAATAAAATAAAATTTCACGCGGACGAAGTCGCTGGGGCCAGCTAGTCTATAGATATACCGAGATTTAATGTTTAAGTTGCTATTATGTTGTTGACAAAATTTTACTGTAATGTTACTATTACGTTATCCTACACAATTTGTATTATTTTGGATGAATAAATAAATAAATAAATAATAATCTATACATCTATACATTTAATAAAAATTGGAGTGTCTGTTTGTAATATAGAAAAAACCGTTTTTTACTACATGCATATGAATATATATAAGGTACATATACCAAAATAACAATTTTTATAATTTTTGTCTGTCTGTCTGTCGGTCTGTTTGTTCTGGCTAATCTCTGAAATGGCTGGACCGATTTTGACGGTACTTTTTTTGGCAGGTAGCTGATTTATAAGGAGTAACTTAGGCTACTTTTATTTTAGAAAAATAAAGTTAATTCCACGTGGACGAAGTCGCGGGAACAGCTTGTTTTTAATAAAAACTGTTTATTTGATAAAAAAACATCTTTTTTGTGGTACTTGAGAATGTTGAAGCCTGTTGTTTGTAATATTGAAATAACCGTTTTTTACTACTTGCATATGAATATAAATACGGTACATACACCAAAATAACATATTTTACAATTTTTGTCCGTCGGTCTGTTTGTTCCGGCTAATCTCTGAAATGGCTGGACCGATTTTGACGGGACTTTTTTTGGCAGGTAGCTGATGTAATAAGGAGTAACTTAGGCTACTTTTATTTTAGAAAAATAAAGTTAAAAACCACGTGGACGAAGTCGCGGGAACAGCTAGTGTATAATATATTAGAGATACCTACGTGTTTTTTTATTGATGACTAGCTGTACACGGGATTTCGTCCGTGTTGAATTTAACTTTATTTTTCTAAAATATAAGAAGTTAAATTCCACGCGGACGAAGTCGGGTGTACAGCTAGTTGTCGGTAGTCTAGCGATTTAGCTAGCACACTGCTTTGATTCCTGCTTGGTGGTCGAGGGTTCGATTCCTCGCACGCTGCAAACATTTGTATTCATGAGTATGATTGTTTGTAACGGTCTGGGTGTTTTCTATGTATAGATAATATATATGTATTTACGAAAGAAAATCTTTGTATTTATATCAGTACCCATAACATAATCTTCAGCTAGCTTAACTTGGGTCTAGATGAAGCTGTGTGAATTGTCCTGAGATTACTATTATTACTATAATAAATCTTTTCAAATCAGCCGATGTTTATTTTTGCCATAATACGTGCTGTTACCATGTGATAATATTACGTACGTACTTATTAAACTATTAACTTATTATTAAATTGTTTGTAACGGTCTGGGTGTTTTCTATGTATAGATAATATATATGTATTTACGAAAAAAATCTTTGTATTTATATCAGTACCCATAACATAATCTTCAGCTAGCTTAACTTGGGTCTAGATGAAGCTGTATGAATTGTCCTGAGATTACTATTATTATTAATTGGTACACAGGTAAACTACTAACTAGGTCATATTGGTGTTGTTTGTTATGGTGAAAAAACTAGTAGGTATATATATAAGTTACACGTACAATTTCAAAGACTTATTTCTTGAAAACTACTGGCTATTCTGAAATAAAACTTTAGTGTTTGTATATGTAATGTTTGCATATAAAATATGATTAAAGGTTACCAGTGTATTTACACTTTTACTGAACAAACAGAGTTGTTTAATACTGAAAATATTGTGTGGAAGGCATCAATTACTTTCAGTGCATGTATAGCTTTTCTCTTTTCCTAATTATTATTATTATTAAGTTTAAAGTGGTTGAATTTTACGTAAGGGGTTTTTATACATTATTTCTAATTTACCATTTATTTTAAGTTTTTTAAACTCTATTCATCGAGACCTATCTAATGAGTCCAAACACGATATTTCTGCTGTAAGTTTTCGAAGAGTATGTTCATCATCTGATAATACTGGTGCCAGCATGAAGTCAAGGTTAACAGATAACTAATTACTTTTATTTCGTCAAAATCTTTAGATTACGTATAATAAATTCATAATATCGCTACCTATTCAAATCAAAACAAGTATTAGGTACTTCATGTACTAGTATATAAATTCATCAACACACAAGTAAATGATTTTTAAATATATTCAGAGCCAAAAAATCTTTGTGCATTTAAAAAAAATGCCGATACGGATTCACTATTGCAGGAAATTGTTGAAAAAATATATATCGAGTATAAGTATCTACTACTATCGACGAATACATTTGGCAACAACGCATGGTCTCGGCCGGAACGGCAACATCGCATATTAGAATACAAAGATAGTGATAGAAAGAGAGAGACAGTGGATCAGCAATATCTACGGATCGTGGCTGGATCAACTAAGTGTGCAAGTGTATATAAATATATATATATATATACATTTGTCTTTAATTTAAAGGAAATATAAATAATGAACGCATCACATTTAAAACAGTATAAATAGTTAATAATTTAATAATAAGTTAATAGTTTAATAAGTACGTACGTAATATTATCACATGGTAACAGCACGTATTATGGCAAAAATAAACATCGGCTGATTTGAAAAGATTTATTATAGTAATAATAGTAATCTCAGGACAATTCACACAGCGCCATCTAGACCCAAGTTAAGCTAGCTGAAGATTATGTTATGGGTACTAGACAACTGATATAAATACAAAGATTTTTTTTCGTAAATACATATATATTATCTATACATAGAAAACACCCAGACCGTTACAAACAATCATACTCATGAATACAAATGTTTGCAGCGTGCGAGGAATCGAACCCTCGACCACCAAGCAGGAATCAAAGCAGTGTGCTAGCTAAATCGCTAGACTACCGACAACTAGCTGTACACGCGACTTCGTCCGCGTGGAATTTAACTTCTTATATTTTAGAAAAATAAAGTTAAATTCAACACGGACGAAATCCCGTGTACAGCTAGTCATCAATAAAAAAACACGTAGGTATCTCTAATATATTATACACTAGCTGTTCCCGCGACTTCGTCCACGTGGTTTTTAACTTTATTTTTCTAAAATAAAAGTAGCCTAAGTTACTCCTTATTACATCAGCTACCTGCCAAAAAAAGTCCCGTCAAAATCAGTCCAGCCATTTCAGAGATTAGCCGGAACAAACAGACAGACAGACAAAAATTGTAAAATATGTTATTTTGGTGTATGTACCGTATTTATATTCATATGCAAGTAGTAAAAAACGGTTATTTCAATATTACAAACAACAGGCTTCAACATTCTCAAGTACCACAAAAAACATGTTTTTATTAAAAACAAGGTGTTCCCGCGACTTCGTCCGCGTGGAATTTAACTTTATTTTTCTAAAATAAAAGTAACCTAAGTTACTCCTTATAAATCAGCTACCTGCCAAAAAAAAAGTACCGTCAAAATCGGTCCAGCCATTTCAGAGATTAGCCGGAACAAACAGACCGACAGACAGACAGACTAAAATTATAAAAATAGTTATTTTGGTATATGTACCTTATATATATTCATATGCATGTAGTAAACATTACAGTAAAATTTTGTCAATAACATAATAGCAACTTAAACATTAAATCTCGGTATATCTATAGACTAGCTGGCCCCAGCGACTTCGTCCGCGTGAAATTTTATTTTATTTCTCTAAAATAACAGTAGCGTAAATTACTCCTTATTACATCAGCTACTTGCCAAAAAAAGTCCCGTCAAAATCGGTCCAGCTATTTCAGAGATTAGCCGGAACAAACCGTCATGGGAGTCATGACGCCCCCATGACTCCCATGACCTCCATGACGCTCCCCCCTGGATCCGCCGTTGCGTCTTCTCTTTATTCGCTCAGTAACGTTGTTACAAAAGAAAAGATTCCCGTCCAAAAAATAACAAGTATTGAGGTTTGATCTGGAGTCACGTTACTCCAGACTGATTTCTATAAATATTTAGATTAGATAGACTATTATTCTTGAAATACTAGCTAGACATTATTAAGTTACTGTAGCCATAATGTAGTAGCCCAAACGTGCCAATGAGGAAGCCCTTGGCAAATGCTGCACCCTGATTGGCCCGTTTGAATTGGATCAAGAAGTGCTCGTATGCCAAAAAGGTGGATTTGTATAAAATCGTGTATAAATCACTTAATTATTATTATTACTCGTCGTGACAGTTGTGGCTCAAAACGGAGCAACATTTACATATGGTCATCTGGCATTAGATCAACAAAAGGCCTCCGGATCAACAAGTGAAAAAGGATCAACAAAAAACTACCTATACGGCACGTCTGAGCCACAAAGTGCCCAAGGGGATATTTATATATATATATATATATATATATATATATATATATATATAAAACCAACTCCTTATGTCATAGTGCCTATTTGCCTCAACTCATTATGCTATGAAAGGTTGTGTATATCATTAATTCACTCATTATTTGACCTCTTGCTCCAAATAACTATAGACCCGCACAACTTCAACTGCGATACACTTACTCGACATTTATCATTGTTTCACCCAATGTACATAATATCTTTTTAAATTATTAACATATGTGTTATTCTGATGTGTAAGCTACATTACTGTAAAGTTTCATCAAAATCCGTCCAGTAGTTTTTGCGTGAAAGAGTAACAAACATCCATCCATCCATACTCACAAACTTTCGCGTTTATAATATTAGTAAGAAGTAATATTCACAATCCATGAAACAAAATGGAAATCTGAAATCTACCGAAGAAACATGAATCCAACAGAGGTAAACTATAAATCGTCATCGCGGATACCTCAGTCTCATTTATTGCAGTCGCCAAGCAGCTTGCTTTGTTAGCTATGTTTACACCCTAGATACTAATCTACATCCGAATGTAGATTAGTTTCTAGGGTGTAAAATTTATGATTTGCTTTGCTTGTGAAATCTAAATATATATAACTCAAAGGTGACTGACAGTGATCTATCAACGCACAGCCCAAACCACTGGACGGATCGGGCTGAAATTTGGCATGCAGGTAGATGTTATGATGTAGGCATCCGCTAAGAAAATATTTTGATAAATTTCACCCCCTAAGGGGATAAATTACCGCGAGCAAAGCCGCGGGCAAAAGCTAGTTACAGAATAAAAGGCATGACATCTTATTAAGGTGACTTTTATTCTTTTCTAGAGAAAAATGCTACGCATAGCTAGTATTACGGATGTCACATGATAATGTTTGTAGTACTGTTTATGTATATAGTAGACAGTTTTTTTAATAGATAATAATGGAATGGTGCATCCGGCTGTGTTAAAAATTTACGCTAGCGAGGCTCCAGTGGAGGATGATAAGATGAACATAAAGTCAGGTCAGTTAACACATCGTAACAAATTCACCAGTGATTTATACACTTATGATATATCGTCAGATGGATAGGCAGCTTCTTTGGCGTTTGAATTACATAAAAAGAAAACAAAATGTATTGTTCGGGGATTGAACGGAAGAGGGGAAGTAAAACAGTTAATCTGCTATAAATAATAAAAATACTAGCCCTAAACAATTCACACAGCGCCATCTTATCCCAAATTAAGCAGAGCTTGAGTTCTGAGTACTAGATAACTGTTTTAAATACATATATATATATATATATATATAAACACCTCTTTGGGCACTTTGTTGATCACGCCACAACCTAAACACTTGCCGATTCCACCTTTTGCACTGAATAACTTGACTCCTATCGCGTATATCTCAGGCGGTATGGCAACGTCGCATTCTATTTTGCGATGCGGCCATATATATTCGTCGATAGTACGATATACTCGACACTTTTTTTACTAATAATTCGTGACTGAATGGCTCCGAACGGCTAAATTTTTGGTATACACAAAGACTTTTTGGCTCTGAATATATTCCAAAAATCAATTAATTATGTTGATCACTTTATATACTCGTCCTTACTGCGATACTTACTTTCATCCGAATATATATAGATACCGTAACGGTCTATCAATTATGACTTTATTAATTTACTAATGTAGATATTTTATATTCGCAATGCTCCATACATGCAAGCTCCAGCAACGGTGGAGGCAGGGTCCCCCCTGCACCGTACACCGCACCCCGCGCACACAAACAAATTAGATATTTTTTGAATACACAAAGACTTTTTGGCTCTGTATATATATTTCAAAAATCAGTTAATTGTGTTGATCACTTTATATACTGGTCCTTACTGCGATACTTATTTTAATCCGAATATATATAGATACCGTAACGGTCTATCAATTATGAATTTACTAATCTAGATATTTTATATTCGCAATGCTCCATACATGCAAGCTCCAGCAACGGTGGAGGCAGGGGGAGCACCGTACACCGCACCCCGCGCACATAAACAAATTAGAATAAATTAAATTCATAAGATTATTTATATATTTCGACTGCCTCGGTGGTCACACCGCTTTACATCCGATGGCCGCGGGTTCGATTTCTCGCACGATGCAAACATTTGTACTCATCGGTCATCGATTGTTTTCATCGGTCTGGGTGTTTTATATGTATATTATATATGTATTTACAAAATAAAAATATCTATTTATATCAGTTCAGTATCAGTCTGTGTTAATTGTCCAGGGTTATTTATTATATTTTTATAAACGGTTATCTTTTTCCATCGCACCGCTCGCTATCGACAGTGAATTCATAGAAATGTCACTCTAAAAACAAAAATAGTTTTGTGTTTTGTATTTCAAATACTAAATGCAAAATAGGTATTTTCAAAATACTTTTTAAAAATTAAGTACCTTTTGAATTTTTGTCCAAACCTCAGATATTTTATTTATTTTAGGTATATCAATCATTACATAGTAATATAAAAACAAAGTCGCTGTCGCATCTAACAGTACATAAACAAAGAAAGAAGACTTTGGCTCTGATACCGTAACGGCCTATGAATTATGAATTTATTATACCTAATCTAGATATTTTATATTCGCAATGCTACGTACATTGTAATATCCGCCTCCATTCATTGTAACGGTGGAGGGACTAAATAGTTGAATAAAACTGAATAAGCAGTTGCTCCACTCTATAGGTACTGCGTCGTCGTCGTATGCTGTTCATTTTTTCACTCGTTTTGGCGCCAAGAGAGGGTCACATAGTCGTGGTCAAGTTAAGAACTTATAATTTAATTTTGATAACAATAGATACAAGTAAAATGTAGGTATTATATTAATGTACGTAAGTACTGTACTTAAAAATATTTATTCTTTACTGTATGTACATTTGAAATACTTAACACTTAAGGACTTGTACATATACACGTACATACTGCCATTTTCTCTTAAAGACATCCAGAGAAGCACTATTTATCAAATACGCGGGGTGCACCGACCTTTGACCTTATAACACCTGATTCGCGCGTAACGAATTACATTGCTACTTTTTGGTATTTTATAGTGGATATGTCACTATAAAATATTATTATTTCTTTAGATTATGACATAATAACATAGTTTACATGATTTTAAGGGAAACATACGATAAAAAAAAATCCCGTAAAATGTAAAAGATAAAAAATGGTTATTGTTGGTTATCCTTAAGAGATAGACATATACCATCACGGACTTTTTTGTTGACCTTATTTTGATACATCTCAAAGCACTAGACAACACGCATTTTCATTAAACAGTATTGTATTTTTTTATTTCTTTAACTTTAATGCACAAAAAAATTTGTACATGTGGCGGACTTAATATTTTGCCGCGTTATTTACCAGGCAACCATGAGTGGTGCAGCGAAAGATTATTGGCGGTGCACTAATATAAATAAGAAATGTCAAAAAAAGATTTATAAAGATAATAAAGATAAGCAAAATATACATTTCTATAAAAAAATAACAATATACATACATAAATATATATCTAAATATAACCCATAAATGTATAAATATTATATATAAGTAAATACATAATGATCCGATAATCAAATTATAAGTACAGTCTCAAATTGAAAGTAAGAAAATCAGAAAATATAGAGAGAACTATATGGATATAACAGAAAGATGTGAAAAAAGGAGAAGGACAGTAAAAAAGTTACAAATTTAAATAATGTTCCCGCAATTTCTGTTTAAATGAATTTATTACATTATTATATATATTAGGCATACGACTAGCCTTATGACTGTTACTTTTTTTTTTAATCTATACATCTATACATGTAAATAAAATTGGAGTGTCTGTTTGTAATATTGAAATAACCGTTTTTTACTACTTGCATATGAATATAAATACGGTACATACACCAAAATAACATATTTTACAAGTTTTGTCTGTCTGTCTGTCTGTTTGTTCCGGCTAATCTCTGAAATAGCTGGACCGATTTTGACGGGACTTTTTTTGGCAAGTAGCTGATGTAATAAGGAGTAACTTACGCTACTGTTATTTTAGAAAAATAAAATAAAATTTCACGCGGACGAAGTCGCTGGGGCCAGTTAGTCTATAGATATACCGAGATTTAATGTTTAAGTTGCTATTATGTTGTTGACAAAATTTTACTGTAATGTTACTATTACGTTATCCTACACAATTTGTATTATTTTGGATGAATAAATAAATAAATAAATAATAATCTATACATTTAATAAAAATTGGAGTGTCTGTTTGTAATATAGAAAAAACCGTTTTTTACTACATGCATATGAATATAAATACGGTACATACACCAAAATAAAATATTTTACAATTTTTGTCTGTCTGTCTGTTTGTTCCGGCTAATCTCTGAAATGGCTGGACCGATTTTGACGGGACTTTTTTTGGCAGGTAGCTGATGTAATAAGGAGTAACTTAGGCTACTTTTATTTTAGAAAAATAAAGTTAAAAACCACGTGGACGAAGTCGCGGGAACAGCTAGTGTATAATATATTAGAGATACCTACGTGTTTTTTTATTGATGACTAGCTGTACACGGGATTTCGTCCGTGTTGAATTTAACTTTATTTTTCTAAAATATAAGAAGTTAAATTCCACGCGGACGAAGTCGGGTGTACAGCTAGTTGTCGGTAGTCTAGCGATTTAGCTAGCACACTGCTTTGATTCCTGCTTGGTGGTCGAGGGTTCGATTCCTCGCACGCTGCAAACATTTGTATTCATGAGTATGATTGTTTGTAACGGTCTGGGTGTTTTCTATGTATAGATAATATATATGTATTTACGAAAAAAAATCTTTGTATTTATATCAGTACCCATAACATAATCTTCAGCTAGCTTAACTTGGGTCTAGATGAAGCTGTGTGAATTGTCCTGAGATTACTATTATTACTATAATAAATCTTTTCAAATCAGCCGATGTTTATTTTTGCCATAATACGTGCTGTTACCATGTGATAATATTACGTACGTACTTATTAAACTATTAACTTATTATTAAATTGTTTGTAACGGTCTGGGTGTTTTCTATGTATAGATAATATATATGTATTTACGAAAAAAATCTTTGTATTTATATCAGTTGTCTAGTACCCATAACATAATCTTCAGCTAGCTTAACTTGGGTCTAGATGAAGCTGTATGAATTGTCCTGAGATTACTATTATTATTAATTGGTACACAGGTAAACTACTAACTAGGCCATATGGGTGTTGTTTGTTATG
Source organism: Achroia grisella (assembly GCF_030625045.1). NCBI lineage: Eukaryota > Metazoa > Arthropoda > Insecta > Lepidoptera > Pyralidae > Achroia > Achroia grisella. The sequence continues at coordinate 1,416,208 of NW_026712795.1, read as the reverse complement.
GTGAAAAAACTAGTAGGTATATATATAAGTTACACGTACAATTTCAAAGACTTATTTCTTGAAAACTACTGGCTATTCTGAAATAAAACTTTAGTGTTTGTATATGTAATGTTTGCATATAAAATATGATTAAAGGTTACCAGTGTATTTACAATTTTACTGAACAAACAGAGTTGTTTAATAATGAAAATATTGTGTGGAAGGCATCAATTACTTTCAGTGCATGTATAGCTTTTCTCTTTTCCTAATTATTATTATTATTAAGTTTAAAGTGGTTGAATTTTACGTAAGGGGTTTTTATACATTATTTCTAATGTACCATTTATTTTAAGTTTTTTAAACTCTATTCATCGAGACCTATCTAATGAGTCCAAACACGATATTTCTGCTGTAAGTTTTCGAAGAGTATGTTCATCATCTGATAATACTGGTGCCAGCATGAAGTCAAGGTTAACAGATAACTAATTACTTTTATTTCGTCAAAATCTTTAGATTACGTATAATAAATTCATAATATCGCTACCTATTCAAATCAAAACAAGTATTAGGTACTTCATGTACTAGTATATAAATTCATCAACACACAAGTAAATGATTTTTAAATATATTCAGAGCCAAAAAATCTTTGTGCATTTAAAAAAAATGCCGATACGGATTCACTATTGCAGGAAATTGTTGAAAAAATATATATCGAGTATAGGTATCTACTACTATCGACGAATACATTTGGCAACAACGCATGGTCTCGGTCGGAACGGCAACATCGCATATTAGAATACAAAGATAGTGGTAGAACGCGGAACGGCAACATGTTGCCGTTCCGCCACGCTACCGTTATAGTGGTAGAAAGAGAGAGACAGTGGAATCAGCAATATCTACGGATCGTGGCTGGATCAACTAAGTGTGCAAATGTAAGTATATATATATATACTTACATTTGTCTTTAATTCAAAGGAAATATAAATAATGAACGCATCACATTTAAAACAGTAATAAGTACGTACGTAATATTATCACATGGTAACAGCACGTATTATGGCAAAAATAAACATCGGCTGATTTGAAAAGATTTATTATAGTAATAATAGTAATCTCAGGACAATTCACACAGCTTCATCTAGACCCAAGTTAAGCTAGCTGAAGATTATGTTATGGGTACTAGACAACTGATATAAATACAAAGTTTTTTTTCGTAAATACATATATATTATCTATACATAGAAAACACCCAGACCGTTACAAACAATCATACTCATGAATACAAATGTTTGCAGCGTCCGAGGAATCGAACCCTCGACCACCAAGCAGGAATCAAAGCGGTGTGCTAGATAAATCGCTAGACTACCGACAACTAGCTGTACACGCGACTTCGTCCGCGTGGAATTTAACTTCTTATATTTTAGAAAAATAAAGTTAAATTCAACACGGACGAAATCCCGTGTACAGCTAATCGTCAATAAAAAAACACGTAGGTATCTCTAATATATTATACACTAGCTGTTCCCGCGACTTCGTCCACGTGGTTTTTAACTTTATTTTTCTAAAATAAAAGTAGCCTAAGTTACTCCTTATTACATCAGCTACCTGTCAAAAAAAGTCCCGTCAAAATCGGTCCAGCCATTTCAGAGATTAGCCGGAACAAACAGACAGACAGACAAAAATTGTAAAATATGTTATTTTGGTGTATGTACCGTATTTATATTCATATGCAAGTAGTAAAAAACGGTTATTTCAATATTACAAACAACAGGCTTCAACATTCTCAAGTACCATAAAAAAGATGTTTTTATTAAAAACAAGGTGTTCCCGCGACTTCGTCCGCGTGGAATTTAACTTTATTTTTCTAAAATAAAAGTAACCTAAGTTACTCCTTATAAATCAGCTACCTGCCAAAAAAAGTACCGTCAAAATCGGTCCAGCCATTTCAGAGATTAGCCGGAACAAACAGACAGACAGACAGACAGACTAAAATTATAAAAGTAGTTATTTTGGTATATGTACCTTATATATATTCATATGCATGTAGTAAAAAACGGTTTTTTCAATATTACAAACAGACACTCCAATTTTTATTAAATGTATAGATGTATAGATTATTATTTATTTATTTATTTATTTATTCATCCAAAATAATACAAATTGTGTAGGATAACGTAATAGTAACATTACAGTAAAATTTTGTCAATAACATAATAGCAACTTAAACATTAAATCTCGGTATATCTATAGACTAGCTGGCCCCAGCGACTTCGTCCGCGTGAAATTTTATTTTATTTTTCTAAAATAACAGTAGCGTAAGTTACTCCTTATTACATCAGCTACTTGCCAAAAAAAGTCCCGTCAAAATCGGTCGAGCTATTTCAGAGATTAGCCGGAACAAACAGACAGACAGACAGACTGTACTATAAATATAATATCTGAGGTTTGAACAAAAACTCAAAGGGTAATTTATTTTGAAAAAGTATTTTGAAAATACCTATTTTGCTTTTAGTGTTATAGTACTTTAACTGTTATGTTTTAAGTAACAATGTTTAATTATAATTAATACTACTGCACCAACACTCCGATCGTGCAAAAAAATTTGCTGTTTCATTATTTTTTAGTTCAATTAGTGGTCTACCTAAGTTCTGGGCTAAGGGGGGGGGGGGGGGGAGAGTCATGACGCCCCCAAGACTCCCATGACCTCCATGACGCTCCCCCCTGGATCCGCCGTTGCGTCTTCTCTTTATTCGCTCAGTAACGTTGTTACAAAAGAAAAGATTCCCATCCAAAAAATAACAAGTATTGAGGTTTGATCTGGAGTCACGTTACTCCAGACTGATTTCTATAAATATTTAGATTAGGTAGACTATTATTTTTGAAATACTAGCTAGACATTATTAAGTTACTGTAGCCATAATGTAGTAGCCCAAACGTGCCAATGAGGAAGCCCTTGGCAAATGCTGCACCCTGATTGGCCCGTTTGAATTGGATCAAGAAGTGGTCGTATGCCAAAAAGGTGGATTTGTATAAAATCGTGTATAAATCGCTTAATTATTATTATTACTCGTCGTGACAGTTGTGGCTCAAAACGGATCAACATTTATATATGGTCATCTGGCATTAGATCAACAAAAGGCCTCCGGATCAACAAGTGAAAAAGGATCAACAAAAAACTACCTATACGGCACGTCTGAGCCACAAAGTGCCCAAGGGGATATATTATATATATATATATATATATATATATATATATATATATATATATATATATATATATATATATATATATATATATATATATATATTGTAAATACATAAATAATATATATAGCAAACACCCAACAACCATATACAAACGGTTGGACCGTGCGAAGAATCGAACCCGTGACTGTAAGTAAAACCGTGTGCTAAACTGCTAGACCATTAAGATCGTCGCTACACTCCGTTTACCTGATGGTTTGCTATTCCAATTATATTAAAAACGGATCTAGCGCGAAGGTTCTATAGGTACATTATTTAAACAATTCCGGTGCCCACGCCAGGTCTGTGTCATCGTTTTATCTAGTAAGTGCCTACGAGTATGTGTCTACTTACATTGGGTCACTAACAAAGCCTTATAACTGATAATTACAATACAACAGTCGACTATAATTTCAGTTTTTTCCATCGTAAATGGCTATTGTGTATCACTCACTTAGTAAGTACAGTCAACTTCATAAAGATGTCGAGTGGCAGGACGGTTACTGATCTACATGTATATCGCACATCTAGCACAATACTTAACAACTTAGTAAAACAGACATTAAAACATTTTTAAAATTATACTCTAATGTTAAAATTTTATGGTGCATTATACCTAGTTTTAAATTCATCCAGGTGTGACTGATACAAAAACATTGTAGGTACCTATTTTGCTGAAAATTACGCGAACGATGAGGTATTTAAAAGTGCATAGTGCTGAATTTTACCTACATAAATATCTATTTAATTAAAAAAATACTAAATACACTACCATACGCTTAACAATACAATAGCCTTTGACAATAGAACCTTAATAACGTTCAAACTTTAAATTTAAATTAAACATTAATGTATCCATATGAAATATTAATTATGTGCGCTATGGTAATTCTCCAATAATGAATGAAAATTGGTATAAAGTGTACCGTTACTTTATCAATAATGTATGAAAATTTCAATAGTACCTATATTACTATATAAATGCATTATTATGGTTATATACAGAAATCCCAGGCGGAATTTCACCTCGAGCCTTAGGCCAGGAGGTAATAGAGCTGATTGTATTATATTATAGTATATAGTACATACTATATACTAATTATATACGCACTTATATCGTACGACGTTCATCACATTTGCGAGCAAACAGAATATATAAACCTATATATATTATATTTTGTTCATTTTTAATTATTGAAATAGTATAAGTACAATTATTAAAGCAAAAAAGTAAAACGGCGGGAAGTATGTATATGCGTATTTCCCGCCGTTTTACTTTTTTAAATCAGCGCGTTGCCTACTGGCTAGTGCAGCGCGGCGCGGCGGTCAATTCGAAATTTGAAAAATAGAAAATGCGGTTATGATATATACTCGTAACTTCACTATTTGCGTTTTAATGCACATATTTTATGAGTTGTTTCGATACATAAAGATGTATCGAAAATCGGTGAAATTAGATCCAGTATATGAGTAAGTGTGTTGATATATTTCTTTTTCACTTTCTTATTTATTTTTGTAAGAAAAAAAAGGATAGTTGAGCGAGCACAGCCACAGATAAAGTTTAATATTTTATAAACCTAAATAATATCACAGATGGTCCCAAAAATACCTACATGCGACGCAAGTATAATTCTCGTGTAATTAGTAATGATCATATGAGTAATTATTTCTAATTAAAAGATCAATTACAATGAAAACAGTTGTCCGAACTTTGCCTCCTTTTTTGTCTGTGGTACAATTAAAATGGCGGCTCGTTTATCCCAATTTATGGTTAGAATTAGTAGTGGGTGAAGTCAATTGTTATATTTGCTAAAGTGATGTGTAAAAACTAGTTGTTATGTTTGTTTTATTACATTTTCATTTATAATAATAATAACCCAGAATGAACGTGGATGGTTATAAGGGCAGAGGAAGGCCGAAAACGAGATGGATGGACTGTGTGAAAGATGATATGTTAAGAAATGGAGTGAAGACTGAGAAGACGAGAAGATTGCGAACAGGGATGAATTGAAGAGAAAAACATTTTACGCCGACCCCAAATAAATGGGATAAGGAAGAAGCAAATGATGATGATTATAAATCGAGAACAATTTACACAATCCACACTGTATTGGTTAGGCTGACAGATATGATTACATTATCAGCTCACTCACTATATTATACACCACTTCTGTCCCGCTTGGGTACTTGGCACAACTGGGTGTAATATTTACTCGTAATATTTATGCAATAAAAAACATCCCACCAAGCATTAGGCCTATTGTATTCACGGTTTTCGCTTTACGAGACTTAAATATTAAAGAAAAGAAAAAAGAATTAAAAAGGGAAAAGGTTAATATAATCTTGTAACGTATAAGAATAGAGGAAGCTTTCTTTGAGAGAATTTTCTCAATATTTTCAAAATTTTGCGTGATGCTATACTATTCTTAGTATCATGTTATATAACCCAAAGCTTTTCACGATAAATTCACTATACAGTACTGGCATAATTTTTAATTAATATTCTTTATTGCACTTTTAAATATAGTTCAATTCGAACTATTGAGCCCATAGCTTTCCTCTTCTCGATTAAATGGCTATACAATACTGGCATAATTTTTAATTCGAACCAGTAGTGTCTATGTTCACCTAAACAAACAAACTCTTCAGCTTTATAATATTAATCTAGATTTAAATAATAAATTAGGTGTATTTGTTAAAAAATCAATGTGGGAAGAGACACTTATTAAGATAAAACACCGGAGTGAAGAGAAAAAAAATTGTTTCATTCTGAGCAAAAATGAATTACAGTTCAATGAACTCCATTCAATTCTTTCAATTTTTTAATATCATTTTGAAAATAGAACGTCTTATTTTGTTAAATATTGTTACAGATAGTGTATTTTGTATATATTTTAATATTTAAAATTGGATTACCTAATATTAATATTTGAGTTAATTTAATTAGGACAAAGAATAAAATAAATTACTTTATAAACCTATATATACGAATAAAATTGAATGTCTGTTTGTAATATAAACCGTTTCTTACTTTACATGCATATGAATATAAATGCGGTACATAGACCAAAATAACATTTTTTACAATTTTTGTCTATCTGTCTATGTTCCAGCTGATCTCTAAAATGGCTAGAACGATTTTGACGGGACTTTTTTTGGCAGGTAGCTGATGTAATAAGGTGTAACTGAGGCTACTTTTATTTTAGAAAAATTCTTTTATTTTAGAACAATAAAGTTAAATTCCTCGCGGATAATTTTGAAAATAGAACGTCGTTCTTTTTTAAATATTGTTACAGATAGCGTATTTTGTGTATATATTTTAATAATTAATTTGGATTAATTAAAATAAATCTTATTAAAAACACTTTCTCATATCCACTTTTTCGCCTGCACAAACATTCATACTTGATTTCACCATTCCAAATTATTTATTGAAAGCCTATATCCATCATCTCATTTATTTGGGGTCAGCATAATATGTCCTATGTGCATCATTGTTATACAAATTATTCATATTAAAAATGAACATCGGTTGAGGCGTCTCAAGGTTGTCTGTCAGGTAAGAAACAGACAGACAAACTTTCTTAGGCATTTATAATATTAAAATAGTCTGCATGAATGGACTATCTAAGAAATGGAATTTAGATTAAGTATGACGTACTTAGTCGAATATATATAAATAAATATACACAGCTATATTTCAGGTAAATTATTCGGAGTTCTATTAATAGGTACGCACACAAATTAGAGAATTACTTACAAATCTAAAATTCACACCATGTCGCTACCACAGAGTAATAAACCGTTGTGATCTCCTTTTCTGAAAAATGACTGACGTAACTTATTAATAGAATGACGTGATGTCTTTATCTATGGTTCATTGATCTATCAGAAAAATTAAAAAATAATATTAATAAAATGTTAAATAAAAGTTTGAACTTTAAGAAAAAATGCTTTCATTAAAAGGTGATTTCGTAAAAGTTTACGCCTATACTCTTGATATTTCTAAATTAAAAACCGCTATAACACTTTATTGATGAACTAGCTGTGCCCGCGGTTTCACCCGCGTGAAGTTTATAGCCTATGTGTTATTCTGATGTATAAGCTATATTATTGTAAAGTTACATTAAAATCAATTCAGTAAATTTTGCGTGAAAAAGTTACAAACATCCATCCATCCATACTCACAAACTTACGCGTTTATAATATTAGTATGTAATATGTTATCTGTGATATTAGTAAGATATACTTGTTTTTACGCGTGTCTTTGCGTAGAATTTGTAATTTGAAATTATACCGAATATACATATATACCATTAGGTAATTGAGAAATTCTTTTGTCTTCCCTTAACGTTTTATATTCACAACATAAAGTAGCCTATGACCTTCGCAATCTTTATACCAAAATTCATCAAAATTGGTTAAGTGTAAGACTTGGTAAACTGTAAAAGTAAGATAGTCAGACAAAGTTACTTTTTATTTATATTATAATCGTATTTATTAATATGTTAAATTACTGTGTCCTCTATTTCGTATTTGTTTGTATATAAAGTGGCACTGGGTAGGTACCTACTGGAACAAAGGGTTGTTATTCAGACTGTTTATGAAACGTATTGCATATAAAAGTATTGTAAACACTATATAATACACTATATCTAGATATTAATTGCGAATAAATCTGGTAATAAAATCGAGTCCAATGGAGATGAACAAAGGTATAATTATATAGCCGTATAAGTAAGTAGGTTGGTCACTGAACTTCTACAAATCCACATTTCACATACGAAAATCAGTTTTCCCTTTGAAAACCTTACGAAAAGCAGAATTGACCAATTTATCGGTCAATAGCCGAGAATCCCAAACGACAGTAAAAAATATAAAGCCGTTCGTAAAAAGAACATTCTTAACCGTATTTGAGATACAATGAATTTTAACAACATTTCATTTCTTTTTTCGAATATATCTCGAGGTCTATTCGTCCCTTTTTTAGGTCGTTATTTCACTGCTATTTCACAATAGAATACAGATAAGTATAAAAAATGACAATAAGCACTCAAGTTGACTGATTTTTACGAAAACTAAAATTACATTTTAATATTTACTTTCGAGCGTAAGCATATTTTTTACTTCACCAGACATCTTTTTCGAAATTAATATTTAGAATAAATTATTTTTAGCAACACTGATATTTCACCTGGTGTATTAATAAGTGTTATTTTTTTAAATCAAAAATTTTTAATTTTTTTTTACCTTTTTTTCTTTTCTTTTGGCTCAAGCGGTTAGTGTTGCCATTAGCCATTAGCCACTTATAAGTGTTTTGTTTTTAAAATCGGCGAATTTGAATATTAAAAATAGTTTATGTTAAGGAATTAAATCTTTCTATGTAATTCTTTGAAACTTTTTTAATATTTCTTATACCAGTTTAAAAAATAAATTCATATATGTTTTTAAATATGAGATTTATAAAAAAATCAGACATCATAAATAATTTCATGCCATTAAGATTATTTTTATTGCATTTTCCACGCCAGTACCTACAAATCTTCACCTACATTGCATGTCTTCCGCATATACAGTTAATATAAGTGACAATTGTATTAATTAACTACTTATTGTGTGTACACGAGACGAGTCACAACATAGTTATAGTCACATGTACATGTTAGTATAGTTACATGAAGTTAAGCAACATTAAGTCCAGTTTTCCTTTGGATGTATTCATATTTATCGAATTTAAATAGCCGTTAGGACACATAATTATCACTTAAATTGAATGGACACATCCAAAGGCGAACTATTTTCAAATAGATATATATATAACCTTTTTTGTTTATGTTTTTTGATAATATAACAGATAATGATTATTGAAATTGGATGGACATGAACACGTCCAAAGGCGAACTATTTTGAAATAGGTATATATAACTTTTTTATCCTTTCTTATCCTTTTGATAATTATTTTTTTATTTTTAATTATTTTGACACTTGTACGCGGTAAAATAGGTACTAGGTATATAAAAATGTAATTATGTGTCTTCATCCTGGTACAAATCATTAGCTTTGTTTATCAAAAATAATAATAATATAAAACTGTAGTTCATAATCACTAAATCCTTTCCTTTCTATTCGTTCCTATTTATTTACCAGACCTGTTTCCCGTCTATTGTAAGTGACATATTGAGAAACACAAACCCATTGCCAGAAATAGAATAAACAAATGTAATTCTTTTTTTGAAAGCATGTAGGTCGTTGTCACTTATAACATATTATTTTTGGTATGAAACTGTGCAATCTCTTTTTTTAATAACATTTCGACACTGCTGGTTGCATAGATTTATTTTTAGTTTCGTTCTCATAAGAACAGTGATAACTCTTACAACATAATGTTTATTTGCCTAATGATCTAGATCTTTTTAAATATAGACGCTTATTATGGCACTATTTTGTCATATTTTTCCCGCCGTTACTCTTTTATTTTGTATTTCTTGTTTATCTATTCTGGTAAGAGATAAGGAATCAAGCTATACAGCTTCGCAAATAAAACACTGGCACGAAAAATATACTAAATAATATGTACATATTATAAGACAAATTCTTCACCGTGTCTCCCAGGATATTCGCTGTAATCTTAAAAACTAATGAAGAGATTTCCATGCCGTTTCATACATTAGTGATTTCTGAGGAGGATTTAGGTGTTAATTTGTAAATTTTACCTGTAAAAAAAATCTGGCCTCGCTGAGCCGAAGATCGTTCCTAGTTTTGTTTATAAATTTACTTATCCATTAAATTAAAGTTTATTTTTTTATACATATATAAAAAAATACACTAGAAAACGGCAGTTAAATGTAATGTTTTATTTATACATATTTTATCATTTATTGGTATTCCAATTAATAAACACGCGTATGTAAACGTGTTTGTATGTTTATCTGCTATTTGAAATAGATGAATGTTAAAATTCTGTTGAATTAGATTTTTTTTAATAGAACTTTTATATATCTATTTTATTATACGTACCACAGTATATATATTTATTTTAGTAAAATGAAAAATAAGAGAGATACTTGTAGACGTTTAATACAACAGAGAGCAGTGACAGAAGTGATATAACAAAACAATATATAAAAATATACTCATATTTTAAATATGAATAAACGAATATACAAAACTGTCCGTGATTCTGATTAACAATTTTAAATGTAATCCATGAGAACGGTCTGCTAGTCGTTGGTATCGAGGAGTGTCTCAGATATTTAATGTAAAAACGACTTAATTTATATTATATCGTTTAAGAGTGTTTTATTAGAGTGTTAGTTTTGAATATTTTGGGTAATCAATAATATTTTGTTCCGAGATCTTGTACAATATAATATATTTATAATATACACGGTTTATTTATAGCTTTATAGCGAACTATCTACAAAATGTAGATAAACAAAAATAAATCAGGAGTAAAATCACTTGAATTCAATACTTCCTAAACTATGGACAGTGGACCAGTCCGCTAATTCCAAAAAATGGCCATGGAAGAATAAAATTTCCATACTCGTGAATACAACATGCGCAGATTATTTTTTTTAAATATGTACTTGATTAATTTTCATATTGGAACATTCTATTTTTAAATCAATATAAAACTGATTAGAACGTTCTATTTTTACTTTTTGTAATACTGGCTGACAACAACGAAATAATGTGTTTCCTGGATAATGAAGTTTGGGAATCAATACTTTAATGATATAATAGCGGAAAGAATGCTTACGTTTCAATGTGCGTCACATTTTATCATTTAAAAAAACTATTATTATGGTCCTTATTACAAATCCTTATGGTCTAAATTGTATACAGTTGCTTACTATCGTTTTGGACCATATATGACTTGAGCGGTTTTTTTAATATGACAACTTTTTGTCAAGATGACGTATAATATTAATTTCCGATTCAAGTTCGTGATCGAAACTAAGATAGATTTTTTTAACAAGTTCCAATTGGGAGATGAGTGTTATTTTTAATACGTAATTTCCCATAAAGTTTTGTGGTTTTTATCAAAGGTTGTTGTACCGCTATTTTGATCAATCTAATTTAAATGATTGAATATTTAGACTATTAATAAGTCAGAGGCTTAGTGATTTATATTCTGTCTTGAGTGAGTTAGTTGACTGAGTTTGAAACTAGCCGCAATTTTTTATATTATTTTAGGATGATTAACGGTTTATTTTACATGTTACAGATTATATTGAATTCTCCTATGCCAATTAATAAGCTTAACCAGTAGTATTATATTTGTGCATTTATATTTATGACTAGTGAATCAAAGTGTTATATATTTACAAAGAAAAATATATTTTAAGTATACTAGACCTAGATAGCAATGTGTGAATTCTCCAGGATTGTAATTATTTTAACGATAGTGTTCCTCAAGTGATATGTAAGCATTTCAAGTGTTACGCTGACGCTACACCTTATTCAGTTAGTAAAGCCTTGGTAGTGTAGTGGTTTAGATCACCGCTTTAGTTTGGATAGTTGGGGGTCGATTCCTCTGCATAGCACAAACATTTGTATTTATGAGTATGATTGGTTGTATCGCCTATCGGTCTGGGTCTTCTATTTATTTACAAAAAAGAATCTTAAATATTCTATCAATTGTCCAGTACCCATAACAAAAGTTCTACTTAGTCTTGGCACTAGATCGCGCTGTTTGTATTGTCGAAGGGTATTATTATTTGACTACCCTATCTTGGATGAGACGTGATGGTATTCTTTTACGTATACAGTTCTAGTCATCTTATAGTTATCCAATACACAATTACAGTCATATGGTTAGTGTTATCTATGGTCACAACAAAAGAGATCTTTTCCTGTTACATTTGCATTTGAATATTTGTGGGCGTACACAGATAATAAATATAAGTGTGTTTTAACATTATTGCGTATTTACAAACAAATGTTCATTACTCATTACTGGTCACTGCTCCCTATCAATACGATGAAACGTCAATTAATTAGATTTTGTACGCAAGGAATTTATAAATGCGGCGTAAGTTACTATTAGGTATGTAGTGAATTTGATGACTTACGACACTGACACGTGGTCGCTAACTATCTTCTAAACTAACTTCTCTACGTGATGAGGAGAAGATCCAGAGTGACCGACATAGCCCGAAAAATTGCGAAACTGAAGTGAAAACGGGCAGGGCATATAGTAGGACAGATGGCCGTTGGGGCAGTAGAGACCACGACACGCGGACCGGAAGACGCAGCGTGGGAAGGCCTGTGATAAGGTGGACCAACGATCTGGTCAAGATCGCTGGAAAACGTTGGTTGCGAGCAGCGCAGGACCGATCGTCGTGGAGATTTTTGGGGGAGGCTTTTGTACAGCAGTGGACGTCTTCCGGGCTGAAATGATGATGATGCAATAGTGTGTTACTAAATTAAATTTCTATTGTTGTTTATTTTAGACAATATGCTAGGAAAAGAACGAATACTTATACACTGGCGGCCGCGCACCGCACTGCACGCCACTTTATTTCGATTTTGCGGATTTGATTCCTCGCGCGGTACAAACGATGGATATGATTATTTTTATCGATCTAGGTGTTTGTATCAATTGTCTAGTACCAATAACTAAAACTCTGTTTACCGTGGGACTAGACGGCGCTGTATTAATTATCCAGAGTTATTCATTTATTTACAAAAAAATATTTAAGCATTTATATCAGTTGTCTAGTAACCAAAGCTGAGTAGACCACGTTTCCAGCTAGTTTATTATACTATATAAACAATGAGTAATACAAGAATATCAATAACCAAGACTATTGTTTTATGTAAATTGTTTAAATATATTAACATTTGAGTTTGTTCTCGGTGTCTTCCTGGGTCAAATGCATGACTTTGCGCCGTCATTGCAATGTCAAGGACCTATGGTGTCATCACTACCATGAACCAACTCGGAGATTTACATATAGAAGAAAGAAATAGAAATAATCTTTATTCAAATAAACCTAATCTAAGCACTTTTGAACAGTCGCATTTTTTTTTATTCTACCTTTCATTCGGAACACAGACTCATCACAAGAAGAAAGAGCAAGAAACTTGCGTGTTGCTCTTTTAAATATATGTTTACTCAATGTTTTCTGCATTGGACACATAGTTATTTATTAATATCCATAAACTATTGTATCATTATAAGTTATAACACTTGAGTATCAAAAACACTTTCTCTTAACTATTATTTTATCTGTGGTATTAATTACTTACGAAATTAATGGCCGACAAACAAGCGTGGGAGGACGCGAGCCTAAAATGAAAATGTTTAACAAAGTCAAGAGATTTTTCATCTCCATTCGCCTACATAAAGAAAATGAGGATCAAAAATTTATAGCTACCTATATAATGAAAATATAATATGTCAGAGACCTTCTATTTTTACGGTCCCTGACATGTTACAGGGACCTCAAAATTAATTAATAATTTCTCACATTCTTTGACATTTAGATATTTCTACACCTAAAGGAATATTCTGAAAAGATTTGATTCAATTATTTGTTTGTAATAAACCAAAGGTATACCTACTTACGCAAGTTAATTTTTAACCTTAGATAATTCACACAGCGACATCTAGTCATAAACTAAGCAAAGTTTGTGCTACATATATGTAAATAACTGATAGAAATACTTTAATGAATACATGCATTTACATAGAAAGCATCCGAATACAAATAATCATTAACACATTTGTATCGTGCGAGAGATAGAACCAGCAACCATTGGAAGTAAGACGGTGTGCTACACCACTACACCACTGAGGTCGGCAAAATTCTTTCACCAATAGATACATTATTAGCGAGTAATATGGAAGGTATATTTTTTAATTATAGATATATATATAGCCAATATTTAGCACTGCTTACTATCAAAAGGGCCGTTAGCTTATTTACCATTCCTATTAAAAAAAAAAGGAAAAAGAAACTGATGATCGGTTAATTACAAAAAATGACATGCAATAGGTATAATTGACTACATTTGAAGGTCGATTGTTTACCTTACTTAGTAAAGCATAATATAACACCAACACCAATATATGTATGTATACTACACCTATAGTATAACTATGCCGAATTATATAACATTAATTGCAAAAATGACGTGATATATATCGCAAAATACGAGTAATAGATACGTACTCTGATTACAAAGGTATGCAATTTTATTTACACACAAATTTATCAGTAGGTATATTTTAATTAAATCAAATATCATTACGACATTTTAGCCGATTTTAAAAATGAAAATTTATTTTGTATTTTTTTTTTATCTTCTTGATTTTAATGCGGTTTTCATCTACCAATCTACTAATGCGAAAAACCGGGACTGATAGCAAGTTTTGTTGTAAATGCAAATAGATTATCCTAAGAAAAAGTATGCGTAAATACTTGTAAAAGGCTTTTAAAATTATTGTACAGGTATAGATCTTCTCTTTAATAAAAACGTAAATTAAAAAAATCGAAGCTTTCATACTTCCAACAACCCATTTATCCAGGGATTTTAAAATACGTTGAAACGAAATGAAATTGGATGAAAATACATTGGATGTAATATTTTAAATCTTTATTAATTACATTTAGATACTATATTCGACATCCAACAGTCAACAATTGTCAATTGTGTATATTTTTATCGTGATTTGTATGAATGATTTGTATTTGTTTGTTTTTATCATGATTTATACCTGAAAGTCGGGAACCGAGATTATTAAGTATTTGATCCTGTTATTCCTTATTATTATAATTAATTAATTTAGTAATAATTCAGTTACTTTTTGAGCATTTTGAAAAGGCAGTCGTCCTCATTATAAAATACATAAATGACAACCAACTGTTCAATCCCTTTTTAATTTGTTTCGTTACATTTCTTCCGCTGATTAGGTAAAAAAAATAGTGGAGATCGACTTATAATGGTAAACTCTGACACCAGAACTTAGGAAGGTTTATAATTACAATATTGTATTACGAATTTCGTGTCAAATGTGCAAATTTAATAAGACACGTTATGGGAAACCAACACAGTTGTGTAGTTATTATTTCGTTACAACACTATGTTTATATTTATGTGTAACTAACCAGAAGACTGTAAAAAGTTTTGAAAATTATCTCAGTTTCGCCTATTTATTTCTGCGATTATTCATTTATTTATTTGTACATCAATAATTATAGAAAAAAAGTTTTATGAATAATGCCTGCACTAAGATCAATACTTGTTTCGCAAAAAGCAGATATACAGAAATTTTAACTTAAAACACGTTCTAGTTCAACTAGGTACAAAATTAACCAATCTTACATCGGAACGTAATTTACAAACAACAAAAAACCATCTAGTAAGTTGTGCTCGCGATAATAATATGTGAAAATAGCCTATGTGTTATTCTGATGTATATGCTATATTACTCTAAAGTTTCATCAAAATCCATTCAGTATTTTTTGCATGAAACAGTAACATACATCCATCCATCCATCTATTCATTAATTATCACAAAGTTTCGCGTTTATAATATTAATATGATATATCAACCAGCATCATAGCATCCAGACTGAGTTACAGAGACTCAAACAATGTTCTCAGAACTGATAACAAATGAAACAATGACGCAACTGTCTAAGTTCTGAGATGCTCGTCGTATTGTTTAAGTCTGTATCGACATCAGTTTCAAGGTGGAGTCAGCTTGTTTGCAATTCCAATCGCATAAAAAATCACTAAACTCGAGCACAGAAGCGCACGGTGTTGAATTGCCATGCAAGAAGTGTGTACGATTGGTGTATTATTTGATTAGCTGATAAACGTCTATAGTTAATGATGATCACGTACGACCCACATTATATCAAGTCCTTGCATATACGGAAGGGGCGAAACGACTACAACACGTATTCATTTGGAGATGTAATAATACTTTCTAATGATTTGAATATATCTTATATATTACTAGATGACCCCGTAAACGTTGTTTTACCATATTAAAATCACTATTAAAAATAGGGGTTGATGATAGAAGGGTGAAAAGTTAGGATTGTATGTATTTTCTAATGCCACATTATAAAAACAAAATAAACAAAATTTTAACAAAAAAAAAAGTTAGGACATTATTACTTAGGAGTGTGAAAAATAGATAGTAGCCGATTTTTAGACCTACTGAATATCCATCGCCATCTGGTCTCAAGCTAAGCAGAACTTTTATTATGGATAATATACATAAATAACATTCAAAAGCAAAAAATCATACTCATGAATTCAAATGTTTGCATCGTACGAAGAATCGAATCCACGATCATGGAAAGTAAAGCAGTGTACTATACTGCTAAATCAATGAGGTCTTAAATTATATAGATAATAAACATTGATTTTTTATTACTGATGTGGACATGATATTATAAATGCGAAAGTGTATCTGTTGGTCAGTTCATTTGTGTTATTTTTACAAGCAGAATGTATCTTAATGAAATTTCACATGATGATAGATAACGAAATCTTATATAGTTTATCATTTATCTCAAAACTTTGAGCAAAATAAATCGCGGGTAACAGCTAGTACTTAATGTGTATATGAAAGTCTGTCAGTTACCTCTTCGCTACTAAACGACTGAATAGAAGTTACTGAATTACCGGGGTATGGTGGCATGATATTTTAGTTTCCTATCACATGATAACGTGATATCCGTGATACTGTTTATGTATATAGTTTAACACTTACTAACTACTTCGCCGTCAGCTTATTTGCCATGCCAATAATACATATAAAAAAGATCTATAAATGTATAGATCAAGATCCTCTGACACGACTGTCTTATTAAAATGCGAAAGCGGAGTTCTTAGAACTTATTTATAAGTATTATTCATCAAATAAACATACATATTCTTAGTTTTCAAAGTAAGATTTTTAGAGATAGTATTTTTGTATAATAAACATTACCTAAGTGATATCAAACGTTATAAAAATATACAGCATTGAGTTCTAAATATGTAACACATTTATTCGTTATTAAGAATAGAAATTATTTCTGGTCCGTCTGAAAAGTTGCCTGTTCCTAATATAATATATTATTAATAAAAAATTGTTTAAATACGATCTTTCCTGTAGAAATATCTTATAGAATAAAAATATTATATTAGAATCAAAGTATAAATTTACTATTATTTAGTTACTCAACCAGTTGGTTGTGTATGTATTATTCTGACTCCAATAAATTAGTGCTAGTTAGAAATTTGTGTTCACACATTTTAACTCAAAACTCTAAAGTTACAACAACATTATTTAATAGAGCAACACGCAAGTTTCATGCTCGTTCGTATGAGTTTCGTGGTATGAGAAAGGTTTCCAAATGAGCGGTAAATTAATAAAAAATGTAATGACTGTGAAACGGTGCTTGAATCAAAGTTTATTTGAATAAAAATCTCTTTTATATTATACTAGCTACACAACCCGGCTCCGCCCGGCTGTACATGTATTATACATATAAAATTACCGCGTGAATCACTCTATCTATTAAAAAAAAATCCTTCGCTCGCTTCAAAATCCGTTGCGTAGTTTTAAAGATTTATGAAAAGCGAATTTTCTGAGCGGCGCGTAAGGATGTCGTTAAACAAGCCAGGATTGACTCAAGAGCTGAACAATCTGCTTTAAAAGAGTTTCACGAGGAAGAGGAAGGAATACTCTATGGACCAGGCATCGCCGATTGAGAGTAAGTTGATATTTTAATAGTTTTTAACGGACTTGAAACTTTAAACGCGTTTTTCTCAAAACTGTGTTTTTCAAACTTTCCTCCATTGTATCTCAGAAACGGCTGGACCGAATTACTTGAAATTTACAGGGCACACTCAATATATGTAAACGCATGGAATGAACTATTATCAATCGAAAATTTTCATACATAGGTACAGATAGACAGCGACAGACTTTATTTTATACTATGTAATGATAGACAGCTAATGTTTACAACTAACCCGCCCAACTCCACTTGCGTCGCATTTTCCATGTTTTTTTAAACATTTTTCATTGCAAACTGCGCTTCTTATTGTCGTGAAATCATATAGCCTATAGCATTCCAATGGCTCTAATTCCTAATCCAATGGCATTCGTAAATGGCTAGTCATCTAATACTAAGAAAATTTTCATTATGGCATCAGCAGTACGGAAGATTACCCCAAACATGTAAACTCATAAGTTTTACCTCTTTATAATATTACTTAGAAACTTCAAATTTCCTTCCTAAATATTAAAAATGCAAAAATGTCTGCCAGTCTGTCAGAATAACAGAACCATATAGTTACATATTATTTATTATTAGTGCCTACAGTGGGAATCTGTGTCAGAGAAATTATATGAACTTTTCCTTTGCTCGTCCCATTCGATTTCAATCGCAAAGTGCTATTTAAATCACCGGGCATGCATCGGAAAGTGTGGCCGTCTCTCACGTGATATTACTTTCAAATAATCTTCTATTTTTTTCTGACAGCTGAATTTGATGTATTTACGTCATAGAGTCTATTTAAAAGTAAAACAACAATACTCCTAAATGCATCCAAAGTGAGCATTACGTAACAAACTTTTTGAAATGCTAAAAATGTGACTTACTTTGACAGACTCGGTAGTCTGGCGGTTTAACACACCGCTTTCGTTTTGATGGTCGCGCGTTCGATTCCTCTTACGATACAAACATTTGCATTCATTACTGTTTCTATTAGTGTGGGTGTTTTCTATGTATATTATGTTTATATTTCCAAAAAAATGTATGTATTGATATCAGTTATTATACCATAACACAAGCTCTGCTTGCCGTGAGACTACATAGCGCTGTATTCATTGTCCAGGGTTATTTATTTATTTATCTTCACTTATAATATGATGTTCCATATTTGTATATATTAGCAGTCAGTCGTCATAGTCCCGTACTAGAAACCAAACATCCTTTAAACCAAATTTTTATCCGCTCTAACTAGGTACGAGTGTAGGCAGAACAATTATAATGTAATTAACGTCAAAATAGATTTGTCGATCGAAAATATAAACTATCACACTGATTTACCTACAATCATCTATTTGTTTAATTAAACCTTTTGTATTTAAATACAGTTACACTCGGCAACAACTATGTCCAGCGTATGGTAACGACACATCGATGTGTAGAATATAAATGAACAAAACAAAGGAACATGATGAGTAAAGTCAAGGGCCAATAGGGGACTTTAAAACAAATCAACATTCATAAAACAAGATAACACTGGTTTTGAATATATAACTTAAAGTAAAACAAAGGTGTTTATAGGCAGATTAGACAAAGCAAAAAATAGAAAACTTAACAGTATATCCGCAAAATGATCCCTCTCCTTTTTTTTATGTAATTTGAATAACAAATAAGCTGATGGTAAGCGGTAACATCGTCTATATACATTAACAGCAGTACGGGCCTCACATTATTATGTGATATCCGTGATTTCACTCATGCGTTGTAATTCAAGAGAACTAAGAGGTCATTTCTCTTACCCTGTAATTTCACCGCCTAATCTCTACACCCTACAACCGAAACACAGCTTTTTTATACTACTTTAGTGGCAAACAGCTTACAAAGCAAACTGTTATGTACTGGCTAAATAGTATATATTTAGCCGCCAAGCAGCATTTTCATATGAAATATTGAGACTAGATCACATGAAAAGAAGATATAGCTATGTAAAATATTGTCTGAAAAATTAAACAGAGTAAGAAAAATAAAAACAAAGACACGACAATGGAGTCATTTTTGCAAGTAACCTAACACCTTGTACGTCCCATAATATATTTCATCCGTCATGTTACCGTTTATATGTTGCCATTTATGAAAGTTTACTCCACAAACAACAATTAATGTATGTCAGAGATCGCATGGCTATTTATTACCCTTCAGACTACATCAGAAGATTTACAAGTAACGCCGCTTCACGGCAAAAATAATTAGGTGTTTACGAAATAAAACTGCCGGTTTCTTTATGCTAATTTCTCGTTTATACCAACAATGAACTATATTATAAAGTACCTTAAAAACATCATTTTTAGTATATATTGTAGGCTTTTCTCTATTGAATACTAAGGAAAAAGGGGAAAGGTGTAACAAGTAGTTCTACAAATATAATTAAGTAATAAAATTACAAAAACTGTTATGATTACAATTACAATTGAAATTAAAAGTAACAAATTAAATACATAATAAAAAGTCAAGAACGAGCGGTTTCTGTATTAAAACATAATACAAGCAATTTTTGGTTTAAACAAGATTCGAAACAGTGTGTAAATAAAACGTTAAATTGAAAAATTTATTACATTTATTTATTCATAAATAATGAACATTGTATTTTAATGTTGATATATGATAAATTGATAAGTATAGATTTACAAATTGTTATAAAAATTACATTAATAATGAAATATTTCTGTTCAATACATTAAAATTCAACATCACAAGTCTATACAATACATTACATTATATTTTTATTTTGAGTAATATAATAGATTACTTGATAGTATTATTAAATGTTTGTCACAACTTCAACATATTTGTATGCTTGATAGATCTACAAACCGATAATATTTTTAATAGGTATTTTTTTAAGCAATTCACATTAGTGTTTGATCAATTCTGCGCATGTCTGATCAGGTGGTTTTATACAAACATGTTTGATCAGCTACTGATGTCACTGCAGTACAAGTGTAAACAAATAGAGGCCTATTTCATGACAGACAATAGCACGCTGAATGCTTTTGCATTCAATTTAAAAGGTTATGGTACTACTACTACAGTTTTATAACAATTCCCTTTATTATTACAGAAAATTCCTTAATACCGACGTAGACATTGCAAAGCCGTCTGGCATGGTTTAGCGTGATGGTTATCACCCACCATGGTAGCGTTATGTATGATGTGATGAGATGTAGCTACATTATTTATTTGTTTTTTGTACTAACTAGTCAGTACAAAAAAATACAAAATATAGATGTCATATTAGAGTTATATGTAAGTTATGTGGAGATGTAAACAAAATAGGAGGGAACCGTGTGTTGACAGAAATGTGCCTTTACTTATATATACTCGTATGTGCCTGCACTTGTAATATTTCTGTAGGAAATTTTTCTTAGTATTTCTGACTGAAGTATATTATTGTGATTCGGTTTTAGAATGAAATATCTCATAGGATAATTACAGGATATGGAGCTACGATATCTCTATCCTCCAAAATAGGAAGGCTAATTTGATGACGTGAAGTCCGTGGTATTATTCATGTATATATGCGAAGTATATAGGTCCCATTATCTTTTTGGTAATGATATAAGTAGTACTTATTGTTGATGATCGAGGGACAAGGGACAAGATTATTATTGATGGGGACTGTCAAGTAGACATGATGAGTATCTAGTCAACACAATAATATTTCATCCTGATCTTCTACCACTATACCAGTAGGTCATTAGCGGAAATAAAAATCATTCCATTAACATCAATATAAAAAATAGTTTCAGATTGCACAAGTTCCTTGTATTAAAAAAAAGTGTAACAAAAAAAGGTGACACTAAATCTACTAGAGCTATCAACGGAATAAAATGGGTACTTGTATTACTTGGTATTAGAACAAATTGGACGGAACCCGAGCTTATCCGAATGGTCTAATATTAACCTTAATTTTGCTACTGATCCGTTTTACCTCATAAATGGACTCGTAAGAAAAGGAAATAACTGAGAAAATACTTCAGTAACACGAGATGTAGGTCGAAGGGGTTGTACGGAGCCGATATGTTATTGGAGTGTAGTTAGTTTGGTATGTTTTAGACGTTTTGCACGTGCTACTGACTTCTTTAAGACCGATCTAGGGAAAAGAAATCTTTTTTCCTCTTTTATTTAGTTCAGTAACTATATTGAAGAACGTTATTGTAAAGGTAATGTCTAAACGATGCGATGCCCTTGTTATACTGGATTTTTGCAAAATATGTTAGATTATTTTTAAGCAGATAATTGAAATGGCAGTCAGTAGCAGACATCTCCTGGTAAATAATAACTAATCGTCACCTATACAGGTGTATAGGTGACGGTTAGTGTAGAACACTACCCCGGATATCACACAATCCTGAGCCACCATTGTCATCGCTCTTCCATTGCCATTCTAGAGAATTAAGATGGATACCTCTATACCTTATAAATTCACTGCTTTACCTCATCCTTCAACAGAAACACATCTTAGAAAGCGAGCTACTTGGCGACTGAAATATTTGAGATAGAGAAATCCACGCAGATGACAAGGCCTACCATACACTAACCAAAATGTCAATTATATTAACATATTGACATATAAAAAGGATCATACATGAGATACTAGTTATTCTTGACAGAAACTAATCCAAAATTTTGTAAAGATACCAATATTTTTTTTTAATTGTCGGCAGCTATTCTGCCAAATTATACCATCAACGTAATACTTCATTTTATAGCATATAATTGGCGGTCTAAACATCATGCGCCATACATATCGAGACAATAAACCTCTGGCTACGTTCTCTATAATGCTCTATTTGAATTTGCATAAACAAATTTCAATGGCAGGTATTTCATAAATTATATATTATATTTTAATAGAGATAAATGAAGTTGTGACAAATTTATATTACTCAAGCATTTTTGTCATTAGACTTTTAAACTTTTGACATCCTTTGGCTGTTTCATGTTTTTTTTTTGCCCGATAAATTATCTTTCTATGATCGTTTGGCTATATTCCAATTTAAAACGACACAGCTTACCTTTATATAATTCGCACGTGCCAAGAAATAAGGTGTCATTTTACTGTATCCGATTATACCTAACGGGTCTCAGCCGGCGGTAAATTAAATAATTCACTACCTACTCTTTAGTTGTATCAGTAATTTATTTATTTAATTCGGATATCCCTCCATATTACGTTAATAAACAACTTATAAACTATGTTTGTAAATTACAATGTATATTACATACAAAGTACATCTGAACCGATACGATATTGAAACCTTTAAGAAAAGAGCTTATTCCTTCTTAAAAGGCCGGCAACGCACTTGCAATTCCCCTGGTGTTGCGGGTGCTCATGGGTGGCGGTAATCACTTACCATCAGATGAGACGCAACCTCGTATGTCCCCTGTGCAATAAAAAAAAAATATTATTAATGTAAAAAAAATCACAACATCGAGGTAGACCCTCGGTGTTTCGGGTTTTTTTTTACATATGTAAGTAAGTAATTTATTTTCATTAGAGATATATATATACATAAGTAATTAAGCTACAGTCATAATAACAGGCAATGCTGTAATATGCCTTTTCTGAGTAGGTATGCAAATTTTTATTAATAAACTTAACAATTCCATACATTAATACATTAGGTTAGGAAAATAATAAGGAAAGAAAAATTCTCAGAGAACAGATATTTATTATGAGATTATCCAGAAGTCAAGTAGAAACAAAATTGTACAAGAACAGAAATACAAATATAATTTTTTTTTTTATAATAATGGGATATATCTAATATACAAAGTTCCGTGTCGAACTACACACACAAACGTAAGTGTACTTTTGGACAACGGCTCAACCAATTTTGATTAAGTCTTATATATATTTTGCTCAGTAGGTCTAAGAATAGGTTATTATCTATTTTTAGACGCTGAGTGATAATGGTGTATAAAAATAGATAATAAACAAAATGTGTACATAAATATGCTACAAAATAAATAATGGTGGCCAGAAAAGATTATATTTTTTGGGTAATATATGTTTTTTTATGAGGTATACCTAATTCTTTTTTTATGCTTCCCCAACATATGTACGTCAGCCTTCATTCAATTTGACTACTAAATTAGACTCATTGATATAACACAAGATTACATTATTCAAACATTGTCCGACGTATCGAAATTATCATTATTACATAATAATACAAAATATATACATTCGAACACCTGGTATAAAACTGAATCATTAATATTTAGTTGAATTTCTATACATGTTCGATGTATTCAATGGTTAAAACACGGTAAAGTTAACCTTGACCGTGAACCTGTATTGAATAAGGTACATATAAGGTACAGACGCATACACACATACACATTCATCATACATACAAACAAACACACATATATCATACATAAATTACATTCCTTTTTTTTAATGAAAGTAGTAGAAATCCTTCGAATCATTAGTTTTAACCTAATTTACGTTATCTATACATCTATACATATATATAAATAAAATTGGAATGTCTGTTTGTAATATTGAAAGAACCGTTTTTTACTACATGCATATGAATATAAATACGGTACATACACCAAAATAACATTTTTTACAATTTTTGTCTGTTTGTCTGTCTGTCTGTTTGTTCCGGCTAATCACTGAAATGGCGAGACCGACTTAGACGGATTTTTTTTGACAGGTAGCTGATGTAATAAGGAGTAACTTAGGCTACTTTTATTTTAGAAAAATAAAGTTAAATTCCACGTGGACGTAATCGCAGATACAGATAGTTAATAATATAATATCCCTGAACAATTTACAAAGCGCCATTTAGTCCCTAGTTAAGCAGAGTTTGCGTCATGGTACTAGACAACCGATATAAATACTTAAAAGTTTTTTTTTTAAATACATACATATTATACACAAACAATCATACTCGAGAAGATAAATGTTTGTACCGTGGAAGATGTAGAATAATGACTTAACTTTAAAAATAGCGTTCCATCTTGTACTTTAAGTTGCTGTGTGTAATCTTTATCTATCATCATCATCATCGCAGCCCGGAAGACGTCCACTGCTGGACATAGGCCTCCCCCAAAGATCTCCACGACGATCGGTCCTGCGCTGCTCGCATCCAATGCCTTCCAGCGATCTTTATCTATACATATAAATAAATATAAATACGGTATATACAGCAAAATAACATTTTTTCCAATTTTTTCTGTCTGTCTATTTGTTGTTGACCAATTTTGACGGGATTTTTTTGGCAAGTAGCTGATGTTATAAGGAGTAACTAAGGCTGCTTTTATTTTAGAAAAATAAAGTTAAATTCCACGAGGATGAAATCGCGAGTACAGCTAGTACAACAATAAAATGAGTTTATTGAATAAGAAATAATAAAAAAACAAATAGACAATTTATTATTGAAACATTTTAATGAAACGTGAAATTAAAAACATGATTTAAGGTTAAGGAATGTGAATATCTTTTCCTGAATATATAATAGTGAAAAATGATTATTAAAATACGAACACACATATCATTCATCACTGCACACTATCACGGCTTCGCATCGAGGTCTACGACAGCTATATGGAAATTTTTGAGTCACAAGAATTATATATAATATAATAAATCTAAGATGTTAATGTCACATTTTTTTATGTTCTATCTGCTGTTGCTATTTCATTGTCAGACTCATAAGTATATTAGTATATTTGATTTATGTATGTATTTTATTCATATTTATCTATAGCTTTATATATATTGTATGGATTTGTATATGTATGTAACATGTAAACATGTACTTACTTTTAGTAAACATATATAATTTATGACATAGGTAATTATTTTTCTTATTGATTACATTTGCACCGCCTACAGTTTCTCTGCACAACCTGTGGTTGACTGCTGGAAAATGCCGTAAGGAGTTAAGTTTATTTATATACATAACTTCAATGGTAAAAGTACATATTGCTACTTTTACCTTGGTATTTTGTGCATTGAAGTTATATAAATAAAATAAATAAATACTTAGATGTTAAATATATACATAATATATATAGAAAACACCCAGACCGACAAACAATCATACTCAAGAAGATAAATGTTTGTACCGTGGAAGATGTAGAATAATGACTTAACTTTAAAAATAGCGTTCCATTTTGTACTTTTACGTTACTCTGTGTAATCTCTCATACAACAATAAAATGAGTTTATTGAATAAGAAATAATAAAAAAATAAATAGACAATTTATTATTGAAACATTTTAATGAAACGTGAAATTAAAAACATGATTTAAGGTTAAGGAATGTGTATATCTGTTCCTGAATATATAATAGTGAAAAATGATTATTAAAAGACGAACACACATATCATTCATCACTGCACACTATCACGGCTTCGCATCGAGGTCTACGACAGCTATACGGAAATTTCTGAACCACAAGAATTACAATATAATAAATCTTGACACCAACAGTTTATATAAGGTAATGGCACTCGGAATTTATAGCAGACAATCGCTAATTGAAACTGGCGTATACAATTTAGCTGTAGAGTTGGTTGATCGATTAACGAAATTTTTACTTTTAGGACCCTGTTGTTCTAGCGGTTTAGCATACCATAATAGTTGTAGTTCGATTCCTCGCACGATGCAAATATTTGTATCCATGAGTATTATTTTTTATATTAGTCTGCGTGTTATCTACATATATTATGTACATACATATTAAAAAAAATTGTCTATTACCCATGACACAAGCTCTGCTTAGCTTGGGCCTAGATGGTGCTGTGTGAATTGTCCTGATAAAACTTTACACAGATACACAGATTGTAGAATGAACTACATGCCCGAGGGCCTTTCCCTAAAAGACATTGAGTTTTTCAAAGGTTTCTTAAGAGTAACTTCAGGGGTAAGGCAGCACGCACGTTACACCCTTGTTATTTCAGGTATCCATAAGGTACTGGAACAGTTTACCACCATATAAATCGTTTTATCGCTACCATTGTTGAGACAGAATAGAATATTTATGCAAAATTTATTATATATTAGTATTATTTTAAAACCCGTATTTTTCTGATTTTATGTTACCATTGTCATAATACGTTATCTTGTTCTATACAAAATGTACTAACATTTACATAAACACACAAACCTTTAATACATAAATATCAATAATATTTTACGTTAGAAAAAACTGACTTAATATACGACAATATTAGTATGGCCCTAACACGGAAGTACTACTTGCAAAAAGAATAATAAACATAGGTACCTAATTAGCGGGGATGACCATAATGCGATCATAACTTCAAAAATGATTCAATTCCTACATCTCCATTTTCATCCCTTATCATTCACACCATCCAGATTTTTTAATATAAAAGTTAGCCTTTTTGGGTTCTATTATTACTATGGGGAAATAGA
Organism: Achroia grisella; assembly: GCF_030625045.1. NCBI lineage: Eukaryota > Metazoa > Arthropoda > Insecta > Lepidoptera > Pyralidae > Achroia > Achroia grisella. The sequence continues at coordinate 1,388,795 of NW_026712795.1, read as the reverse complement.
TTGTTCGTAATGTGGACTCATGACCCTATTACTAGCAATGTATGGTACATTACGTCAGGTTGACCTCCTCGCAGTTCCCCCTGGAAACCATCGTGATAAATTCCTGGTGAATTTGCCACGATGGGTTAACTGACCTGACCTCATGTTCATCTTATCAGTCTCCACTGGTGCCCCGGCAGCGTAAGCCGTTAGCGCAAGCGCGTGCACCATTCCATTATCATGCATAAAAAAAGTAACTACACGACTTTCTTCTATTATTTTTCTAAAATAAAAGTAGCCTAATTTACTCCTTATTATATCAGCTACTTACCAAAAAAAGTCCCGTCAAAATCGGTCCAGCCACATCAGAGATTAGCCAGAACAAACAGACAGACAGACAAAAATTGTAAATAATGTTATTTTGGTGTATGTGCCGTATTTACATTCATATGCATATAGTAAAGAAACGGTTATTACAATATTTGAAATTTTAAAATTATCTGTTACAAACAGACACGTTTGTAACAGACACTCAAATTTTATTTATATTTATTGATTGAAATAGTCTTCCTTTTTAGAAAGTGAAAACATTAATAAGTAGGAACAATAAAATGCGAAACATTTCTTTTGTTATTATTTTGAATACAACTTTATCCCATTCATTTTGTGTTTATTATCATTAAAATGGAGATCGTTATATAGATTCCAACTTTAAAAACTTTAGAGTATGGCATAATGAGATTGGAAAGGTCAAACAACCGCCGTCTCTTGGAAAAACCCGCCTTTGTCAAAACTTAAGATCAAAATCACTTGGTGTTCATGAAAAAATATTAATAATATACATTTTTCCTGCAAAAACATATTATCTAAAACAAATTCCATTAAAATTTTCCTTAATTTTGTAAATCCGGTACGTGATTTCAGCAGAGGCGTAGATAATGAATTTAATCCTATAATTTTATTGTTTACATTATTTTTCAATTTACTTTTTCAAATGAATATTTTACATAACAATCTTGTAGTGAGAATAATATAATATAGTATAATAATAATACTTAGTCTGGCCATAAATACGAATACATTTAAAAAGAAACAAGATATTACATTTGAATTTGGAATCTGACATTCTTTTATGAATGTTCCTTGTGTTTTCTAATTTTCTAATCGGTTGTCAAATATTTTTGTGATATTAAAATGTAGTGGGGTGATAAAGAGAACAGAATTGCTTTGATTGCATTACACAAACTATGTATGTATGCCAAATACAATTTTTGAAACTCTCCATCCGCTTGATATACGAATGTTTGTGTACCGGGCTATTGATGGGTACAATGAAGGGAAAAAATCTATAACATATATACATATATATTATAAAGAGAGAGAGCAGATTTTTTACGAGAGAAATAAATTATTTGTAAAGATACATACATATATACAGTGTTCCATAGCTGTATATACTAATGCGTACAAAACTAACAATATTATGAACACGCGTGCGGAGTCGGGACGGCCACTAATTCATATCATAAGGCATTATTATTTTAACACGTTTGTTTTCTTAAATGTAATAAGTCTTGCCTATTTGTTTTACCCTAGGAAAACTAAATCCGCTCTCTTGTGTTCTGTTCGGCCAATTCTCTGTCCCATATCATTTAAGAACAAGAAACCTCTGTCCCAAAATTAAAATGATTTAAACCGAGATTCGAACACCTACCGGTGCCCTCAGACTGAAGTCGTATCGAACTTCGCCTTTAGTCGCTCCATAACACCTTCCCCTGGTTTGTAGTACCCTCTGCACTCGCTCCCATTATTCTTCGGTGAAACTGTAAAAGCTATATACAGCGAACTTTGAAAGAACTGGAGTCACAGGTAGTAAATTTTCCATGCAGAAGAATATGAGTCAATAGCAATGTTTACAGTTAACACAATGTAATAACCTATTTTCGTTGCAACTCCCAGCCGTCATTTGGCGATAAGGATGCGATTATTCATACTCGATTACTAATTAATCGATTATTTTGATGAATATCGATTAAAAGATTGATTTTTAATGAAAAATTTATCAATTATTCTTCTATAACATTATTTTTGTAATGCTTATTAGTCTTTGGATGATCTAGTTTTTGCTTTACTTCACAATTTGGTGTTATTTTATTTGACCAAAAATAATGGTAATGGAAAATATATTTGGTATATTAAAAATGTATAGAATAATCGATTTTTTATTGAATAATAATCGGTTTTTCAGTATTCGATTATTTATTCACATCCCTAAGGCACTGTCATAACTTTTTCTATTTACAGCCTCACAGCGAACGCAGGCACGAGTAAAGTGTCATTGACCTATGTATAGAACCTTCGCAGGGAGAGATGGTAGTATATCATAGTTATAATGAGAGTTCAGCTGTTGAACAAAACTTTAATTTAAAAACTTTCTCCCGGTGATTAGGGAGGCGATAAAACTACATACTACAGACATCTGGCAATACTCATGAAAGTTATCTGCAAAAACATAAATAGACAAGACAATAAAACTGTCAGAACATTCGGAGAAGTTTATATAATGAAGTAATATTACTTGTCAAATATTATGTATGTATTGATAAAAAAATAACTTTTTTTATACATATGACTATGGAATGGTGCACTCGCCTGCGCTAACGGTATACGCTTGCTGGCACCTGTGGAGGGTGATAAGGTGAGTATGAGATCATGTCAGTTAGCCCGTCGTGGCAAGATCACCTGGAATTTAGCATGATGATTTCCACCACATGGAGGTCAACCTGACATGGTACATTGCTACCAATAGGGTTATTAATCCACATTACTAACCATCCCCTTCCTCCCAAATTTATTAGTTGTATCAGTTGTCTAGTACCCATAACATAAGCTCTGCTTATCTAGAAACTAGATGGCGCAGTGTGAATTGTTCAGGGATATTCTTACTATCAATATTTATAATTTACACTTGACATTGATTATTCTGTTTGAAATGACAATGACAATAATCAAATTTCAAACATAAAAATAATAATACATATACCTCTGTCTTATATTTACTTTCTCTAATCACCCAAAGATAGTATGGAAGAGATTACTTACCGATAAGACTGCTTTTTGTAACAGTTATTTTTATTTACTATATATATTTACTTTTAAAAAATGTATTCAGTATTTGGAGCAATACAATATAAACAAAAATAATACCAGATAAGAAAGTTGCAAACTTGCAAAGCTGGTATATTCCTATTGTGAATGGCTATGGTTAATAATACTACAAAGTCCTAAGTTGTGGCGTAGTGAGCTCAGTTATTCTGTTCTATTATACTATAATTATTATTCAGTGTATTGCCGGAACTACCGTCATACTCGTAAACGGAAGCTGCTTGTACCGATGCTCTGTTGGAATTATGCACGATTTAATTGGTTTGTTTATTTAGTTCAACATAATAACATAACTGTATTGTAGCCAACATATTAAATTCCAATATGAATAATAATAACACCGGACGTCTCTCATAGCGCCAGCTATTCCCAGACTAAACAGAGTTTATGTTATGGGTATTAAATGTTTGATAGAACTACATAATATACATAAAAACATCAAGATCAATACAAACAATCATACTTGTGAAAAATGTTTGAACCGTGCGAGGAATCGAAACAGCGAAGCGCTTGCTCCACCGCTACACCACCGAAACCGTCGAATCTACAACGAGCAATAGAAGTACCTAAGGACATAAGGAAATAAAACTAATTTAAGGACTATTGAAAGATATAATTATAATATGGGAATACGGTAACAGGGTAAATAATCTTAGTCCTACAGAATGGCAACTTATGAGAGAAACCATGATCACGACATGATGACGGATGCCACATACCATCTAGTACAACGTTAGCTTTTTTGTTATGAGTGATTAAAAATTTAACTTGGACTCAATAGCTGAAAATAGAGAACAATTACTTTTTAAATATTTAGAAACGAAATTCTAGTGATTTTTTTCATGTAGAATATAGTCCAAATTGACATAACGTAATTTTTTATATACTATAATAGTCCGAATTGAAGGGAAATGTGACTCGTCATTTGTAATTTTTTTACATAATAATCATTTCATGATACATACTGTACTGACGGTATACACTGGCAAAACAACTATACAGGAATAATCCTCACCAGAGGAATAATGACTAGGTGTATAGGACTCTTACCCACTAAAAAATCACACCTTCGAGTATACCTTCGGTATACCTTCGAGCGCCATTTGGAGTTGCAAGGTTGCTTTATTCTACCGCGACTCCGCCGGCAATTAGTGTTTGTAATAAACCTACATTCTTAAAGAATTACTCATTTCATTATTGAATTATAATAGACTTAAGAATGTATAAATAGCATTTAATTATTTAAACTCTTATAATCATATTATTATTGTATAAAAAATTGCATGCCTACACGCATTTAAATCAACTGGTGCCTATATAAATTATACTTGGCCTGGAAATTACGACTAGTAATAAAGCAAATTTTCATTTCAAGATATTTTAATTTAATTCCATTTAATTTACACGTTATTTCGATGACGTGTGACGAGGGGTTAGCGGCGTTCCGATCCTCGAAAACGTAGGGATCCTTCAGCTAAAACTCTTCTCTCATAATAGTACAAGAGACGGCATAAGAAATATACCTTTATCTGTTATATAATAATTCCATTCCCTCCTGATGACCTTGACGGTATAGCGGTTCAGCACACCGTCTTACTTTCTAATGATCGCAGATTCAATTCCGCGCACCGTGCAAACCCTTGTATTGATGAGTAAGACCAATTCAAACGGTCATACCGTTTGTAATGGTCTGGCTGTTTTCTATGTATATTATTTTGGAATTTACAAAAAAAATATTTATATCAGTTGCCTAGTACCCGTCAAGCCGTATTGAGCTTAGAATAGATGGCGCTTTGTGGATTGGCTACGATTTTTATTATTATCGTTCTTGTTATTTCTTATCCATTACAATAAAGCTACTGATACTGATAATAAAAATATCTAACATCTATAATACCATGTACATATTATCTAAAATATGAACGTTGTAATTATTAAATAATACACGAGGCTATATATGCCTTAGACTACAAAGGTCAACAAACGTTTAAGATCGTACTTTAATAAACACCAATTTTAATAGAATATTTTCTTTTAATTATATATGTGACTGGCACAACAAAAACAGTACCATTAAATCCCTATATTATATTTAAAAAATTTCGTTCTATTTCAATTGAAATAGGAACTATTGTCTTTTAGGACTTTTTAAATTTGTTCCTTCGCTTTTACCCGTAATTCTTCTTTAATTATATGTACTGTACTATGTTAATTACAATTATAGAATAAATTGGCAAATAGAGGCGATAAATCTTTGTTTAAGTTACATGATATCACGCGATTTCTGTTGAAGTCTATGACCCTGAAACCATTCCAACAATAGGCTCTAATATAATTTTTAGGGTACCATACCTAAAATGACCCTTTTAGATTTTAGTTGTATGTTTTAGATTTTAGATTTTAGTATTTGTCTAACTCCTCCTGCTAATCTGCTTATATGGTATCGTGTATTTAATATTTTGAAATATATATTAGTGCTAGTCGGTAGTTTGTATTCACACATTTTAACTTAAAATTGTAAAGTTACACAGATCAACACGCAAGATTCTTGTTTGTTCTTGTGATGAGACAGCTTTCCGATTGAGCGGTAGATTAAAAACCATCCGAGAGATTAAATTCCGTTTATTTGAATAAAGAATTTTCTATTCAATTCTAACAGAGCCCCAAAATTCATAATACAATACATTTTGAACACACACTTTTTTAACATGCAGCTAGTCCACGTGTTTCTGAAATCATCAAGATTTTTTGTTATTTTTAATTCTTCTGATATTTCAATAAAAAAAGAACAAAAAAGATCTCTGCTAATCCTAATATCGATTTCAATTCAATCCCTTTATTTTACATGATTTTAAAGCGTAATCAATAATAACAAAACCGAATAAATAAGTACATTAATTCTAGCGAAACCAACCTGTTTATTGTATAGAAATAATTGTTATTTTATAATAATAAAAGTATATATTTATTATACACAAAAATATCACACAATTACATCGTTTTAAGGCGAATTTGAAAAAATGGCTGCTCGACAATATCTCGACATTTGCACAATATTTTGTTTCTGAATCATGTGTACTTAATTTAGTTAATTATTAATTTTGAATGAATGAATGTCTATTGGTATAGATAATTCTAATTAAATTATTGTTAAATTAAGGACAACCTTTTAATAAATGACTAATTATCATACTATACTATCTAAATATTAATATTGTTATATAACAATTTTGCATCCTCAAAATTTGGTACTATTTATTTACTCGTAAGAGGAAAGTAAAACAAATTATAATTGCAAATAATAATAATAACAATGTTGACCATGAAATATAGAATTTATAAGATACTAGTATTTAATTATATATTGTTTACAATTATTATTTACGAGCTACCGGTATATTCAACAGTAAATAAGATATTTATATATTATTTCAAATAAGGTATAGGCAGTTTATAAATAATATAATCATGGTATTTATTCGTTTCTATAATATTGTACACGTTAGAACAATAGTACAATAATTTACCAAACAATACCATATTTACGTATTTCAGTAAGCCCAATTTACATTCCCAAATACTACGACAGAGAACCCTCTGTACACAAATACTCTGTACATAATTTTCATGTTACGAGCTAGTCTGACTATTTTTAAATACATATCACTGATTTAAATAGACTCATATAACGAGCACAACCCCTGTTGTTTTATCATAACTTTTCTAGTTTACGTCCCTGTGGGTGAACTCTGAATGTACTGTAGTTACGAGTATATTGCATTACACGAACTGTCGTATGGCGAAGTCCATTTTTTTTAAGTCTAGATTTAATTAAAATTAAAAATGTTTTTTTAAACAACTTCATAAAGTCGTTCGTTTATTATCACATTAGCTATGTCCGAGTTTTCACTGGTATGAGATCGCCTATGTGTTATTCTGATATACATATAACCTATATTAGGGTAAATATCAAAATTCAATAGATAGATAGATATTTACTTTATTTACATCATCAGGTACACACATATATATTTTACAGCACAATATAAATTACAAAAAAGCAGAGTATATAAAAAAAAAGAAGAAACAAATAGAAAAAATATATATACAGTACTTTTTGCATCAGAGAGTAACAAACATCCATCGGATGGATGGATGTTTCCATCTATATAACCATACTCACAAACTTTCGCGTTTATAATATTACCAGAAGTAAGATTATCGAATGTACTGAGTACTGAGTAATGTACTTTATTTTCGATCGACCTTCTTTTGACCCTTTCAATTCAAACGAGAATCCAAATTATGAGGATTACCAGATTCGAACCCCTAGCGATGCTCTCAGATTAGTATACTAGTCGTATTAGTTGGTGTGACTAGTCATATCCGTCAGGCGGGTGTTGGCTTTCAGTCCCTCCATAAGTCCTACTGCGGGTTTGGAGTATCTGTATCGCCCCCTATCGTCCGGTGAAGCGGTAAAACCTAGCTGCAGATACCAGCAATAGAAAAATAAACCGAACAGAAACACAACTATTATACAGATATTTACATGATTTAGTTTATAATAACATACAATTGTATGTAAACTAGCTACTCGCCCCCGTTATATGTACATGTATTGCTTATAAACCTTCCTCTTGAATCACTATATCTATAAAAAAAACCGCTTCAAAGTCCGTTGCATAATTTTAAAGATTTAAGCATACATACGGACGGACAGACAGCTACAGTTTTGTTTTATACTATGTAATAATATGTATATATGAGACACTCGGTATCGTTAGAAGTTCACAGAGCGTCGTCGAAATTAGGCGATTGTATATTTGTGTAAGGGTTTGTAGAAGGAAATTAATTTTGTATATGCCGTACAAATTATTTATATATTAATTATAAAGACATTAGCGTAATCTATATTATTAACTCGTATCAAATATTACACCCATGTTGAGTCCATGTTGGGTGCAATATTTGTAACGAATGTCTTATTAATAGCTTAATTTAACTAGTAATTAAATAAATTTTAACATAGGTCAAAGTACTTTCTCATTTATTCATTGGTGAAACAGATTCAAATCCTTCTTCTTTATTACATTACTTTATACAGATAATATCCAAAACAAATTGTGAAATGAAATTGAAATTAAATTGTTTATTAAGTGCTTTTAATATTGAAGTATTTCATGATTATCTTTTGAGATAATCATGAAATACTTATCATGAAATACGTCCTTGTGATGTCTATTCACACGTCAAATTTCATTACTTTTCATTTGGTTTAGTCGTAAAAAGGTAACAAACTGATGTACAGACAACATTTGTATTTATAATGTTAGCATGAATACAGATTATGAAGAATTCATTAAATATTTAGATAACTTACTGTATTTTACTATATTATCAACATATGTTAATACATAAGCTTATTTCCTTTACCTATCTGAAAAACGACGCCCACACTGTCTTCATGGCCAATTATTTTTATATGAGAATTAAATTCATAGCTCCTTGTACTAAAAATAAACTATGGAAAGCTTGTATATCCCCAGGGAACACCCGAGCTCCGTAATTGTATTACATGGCCAGTAATTTATATAAAATCGTGTAATAATGTTTGTCTATTTTGGTTTTTTTTGTACTATGATGGTGGCAAACAAGCATATGGCCGATCTGATAGTAAACGGTTACGGTAGCCTATGGACGCCTGAATTACCAGGGGTGTTACATGCGCTTTGTCCAGACCGACAATTTAGTACCCATAACACAAGCTCTGCTTAGCTTGGGGCTAGATGGCGCTATGTATATTGTCCAGGGTTATTATTAATCATTATAATTGTCAGTTTAGTGATTTCAATTATAACACATTGACATTGTACAGCTCAGTTGGCAACTATGGAAATATAACTGATATGCTAGGAGTTGGCATCCAATCAAATATGCTATAATCAAGTGCAGTGCATCATTCACTCTCATCACCGGACGTTTCCGATAATTACAAATTACTTCCACGTGTTTCTGTTGGCCAGATCAACTTGCCAATTTTCCTTGTGCAAGCCAATTACAATTATTACATACTTTCAACCCCATCTCCAATTTCAACCCATTCAGTTTATTTTTTAAGGTAAATGGTAGTTTATATCTGCTTCATGATTTTATCTATCTTTATGTCAAATTTCATAAGGATACATTCAGCCGTTTACTGGTGGAAAGGTTACAAACAAACAGACAATTTTTCGCGTTTATGATATTAATCTACAATAGTATAATTGCTTTTGAGACTATATTTATTTTAATTAACAGGAATGATAAACAAGCTGACGGCCACCTGATGGTAAACGGCAACCGTCTCCTATATGTATGACCAGTATTACGGACATCACGTCATCACGTTATCACGTCACCTCATACATTCCGATTGTAAAGATGTAGTATTATAATTACACAACTGAACCCGAGGCAATCGGAACCTAAGGCGATTTTTTTCGGATTACTCTTCACAACTTCACCGGACAGGACGGATAGGGGAAATGCAGATAGCACTCGAAACCCGCAGAAGAACTTATGGGGCGGCTGAACGCTTCTCCCACCTAACGGATACGACTTTTGTCTGAGGGCACCGCTAGGGGTTCGACACCGCTCCCTATACATGAAAAAGTTACTTTATTATTGGCATTAGAACAATATCAATTAAGATAAGGTTAAAAAAACCATCAAACAACTATAAATAAGTATATTGAACCGGTGGTATGCAACTATTATGGTGAGAGAAAAAGAAGGTATATTACGCCACGAATATTCAATAAAATTTATAACGAAAACGATTGTTCAAGTAAAGAAATATTTAAATTTAAATTGAAAAGATGGTTACTCGAAAAAATGCATTAGTATAAGTTCTATATTATAGTTAAATTGTAAATTAAGTATAAGTAAAAATGAGTGTCCTTATTCGCCAACAAACTGCAAAGCAGTTTGGCGATAATTGTAAAAACAAATTGTATATATGTAATCTTATAAATAAAATAAAAAAAAAAAAAAAATTGGGCTGGGGACTGATCGGAGGGAACCTAAGGCGTTGTTAACCACCGTACCAGAAGGTACATAAAAAAACAAGTTACATAGACTGCTCATGAAATAGAATAAAATCGCGAACTCATTCCATATACCGACTATTGTGTCAGCAAGATTCCACTACATTCTATTCGTCCCGGACAATAAAAAATCACAGACTACGGAAATGTTTCTTTCGTTTGAGAAATAGGGTCAACTGAGTTGACTGGCCGATTATGGTGTACTAAGAAATTTTCCTATTTATCCTACATACCTCTATAAAAATACTGATCGTACAGGAAATTATATCCGACTTAAAAATGGGAATATCCTCAGTTTCATTGTAGTTTTTCGCATACAACACTTGCGTAATATAATCGTCGAATTTGAACCAATATTAGTTTCTTTTACGACTACAAGCACACTCAGTATTACCAATTTTTCCATGACCAACTAATTAGTGACAGACAAAGATTATTAATGTCGGCTAGCTTCGAACTCATGACCAGGGGTAGTAATCGGGTAGTAAAATACGTGTATAACAATATGTGCAGAAATAATCAGGCTTGCAGTCTAAAAATATATTTGTATAACAATCGTTTTTTATCGATTCGATTTATTGATTTGACGCACCAGTGTATACCCGATTATTTTAGTCCTTTTCTAGAGTTTAATTAAAAAAAATAAAGTAATATTGTCAGAACGGTTAGTAATGAAGTCTTTTATTTAATCCTAATTACATGAGACAACATATAATTAAAGACAGGATAAAATAAATCAATTATAGCTACTTTGCCCAGAGGGTCCGTATGGCCATTAAAAGAGGCAATGCTTCTATTATCTTGGGTACGCCGCCTCGATATGTCTCGTTGGATTACAATAATTGGTTTTTTTTGTGAGTGTTTATTAATATGCCTTAAAAATTATAATAAATGAATATGAATACAAATAATTATATAGAATTGTTTTAAGTTATAATTACAGATACTTCTGCAAATTGTCCCACCCTCAATTACGTTTATGAAACTACTACCCTGCTGGTACCGAAATAGATGCAAGTGTCAACATTGACCGATCTACGTAGCAGTGGAATGACCGAGTAACTGCATGGGTGGGTCGATGGAAAACTCGATACACTGCTCATGGGAAACTGAAGTTCAGAGTAATCAATCAAATCTAGTGAAACTGGCTTTAACACGATTAGTGGTAGACTTAATACAATATGACTATTCAAAAAATTATTTCTGTTTCCAATAATTTTATGGTAATTAAAGGTATTTACCTCTTTCAATGTTTCGACTTGGCTGCACTAGCCGTGGCCACGAGCTAACTGAAAGCACAGATAATATAATATTACATACTGAAAGTAAGAATTGATATCATTATAATCTATTGAATATTACTGAATAAGACGCATGGCTTCTCGGTACTCTGGAATGGCAACGTATGAATGGTGTCAGGTGGTCTGTCAGTCAGTTCGGCAAACTTCAGTTCAAACTAAATCAAAAATCATTTATCCATGTAGGACATTTTAGCAAATAATGAAAGTAATTTTTTTTTGTATTCATATTTATTCCCTACTGTCCAGTAAACTCAACAGATTTATTTTTAGGTGTCTATGTCTAACATAAAGTGAAAATACTATGCATAAACTATTATTATGCCAGAAATGCACTAATACTAATAATAATTGCTATAAAATCACTTAAATTATCCATTACTAAATGTATTTTACGTTTCGTTACGATTCTTATTCATAGAACAACTAGTCATCTCAAATACACACAAGAAATTTATTTGGCAGAAATAACATATTCAAATGAACCAAAACCCATATTTCAGCGATGGCCTTGTCAATTATAATAATATGCGTCGTTACCCAGATCTATCCTAATCATAATCCAGTCTATTTTTATACATACAGTCTAAAACAAGATAATAGAAACGCATGAAATTATTAATATAGTAAAACGGATTTTAACTGTAATCATTTTCTGACAAATAAAGGTACTTATGCTTATTACTAAGCAGCTTGCTTTGTAACCTATGTTTTGGTTATTGGGTCAAATTAACAAGTAAACTTTTAGGTTAAGAGGCATGACATCTTAGTCTCCTAAAATGGCAACATATGACTGTTATAGCTGTTTAATGATATCAGCAAAAATCTAACTCAGAACAGTTTCTAAAATCCGAATCACGTCGCATGCAAACACTCAACGAAATATGGGATAAATCTAGATTTATTTTGGTCACAATATCCGTAAGATACGAACGTACGCGTACAATAGAATACCCTCTTTTAATAACAATAAACACAACAAAGCCTTTATACGAACTGAAGTCAATGAACTGGAATCAAAAGGATATATAAAATAATGTTCATTTCAGAGTGTTCTACAATAAATTAATAACATTACTATCTTAAATATATTGTCTGTATACAAATCCTAAATAGATTGCAAATATGAGAGTTGATATTCTGTCTGTGTCATAAAAGTATAATGTTAAATCCATCCTACATACAATATTAGTTAATTTTATGTTGCCTTATAATATTAAACTGGGCCAATTTACGGTAATGGATAATTTAATAATTCATTACCAGATATTACAATAATGTAGCTACCTACATCCGGCATTGTTTCTGCTAATTTAGCTATAAAATACACCTACTTGTAACCTATTTGTTCATACTAGATTCCTTAAACTTAAAGTATAAGAGGATAATTGAGTCTCTTTTAGATGTTTCAATTTCATCTAGTACATGAACAGATTTGTAATTACTGACTTCTGTGAATGAACAGTCTAAATAACTGGAGTTTATAAATAGATCTGTTTGATAAAGCATGTTGGATAGCAAGTTTATAACATAATATTTTTTTACGTTGTCATTTTTGACATAAGTATTATATGTAAATACTTTATAAATATATATTTACAAAGTCGCTTTTCAGTATAATAATTGGACGGCTTTTGTGGACGATAGAAAAAAAATCATGGGAGTCTAAATACTTATATTTTATCGAAAAAATAGCGCGCGCTTTTTATAAAGGCTAAGGCGAAGTCAAACCAACATTAAAGCGAATTCCTTCGTGGGAATGACAATCATGAGAATCATAAAAATCAGTTCGCAATACACAAAAAAGACGTTGAATTGAAAACATCCTCCTTTCTGGAGACAATTGATTCAAACCAAACTAACTGCTAACTAGCTTGAACATAAGTTTCAATATTGATCAAATTTCATATGGATCCCACATGAATTCCACTGAACGATTTACAAAACCACGTACATGCATTCTACCTTTGAACAGTAACAGCGGCCATTCGATTACAACAAAAATGCAAACATTAATCGATTCTTGAACAAGCATTGATTGATTTACAATCGATGCGAAAGTCACGTGAGCGTCATTATACTGAAAATCAGCGTATACAACTGACGAAACAAGTGGAATTTAGTATTGAAATCGTTTAGAATTTAGACCACTGGCATCACTGGTTTCCTTTGTGTTTGTAACTTACATTTTCAGAATATTTTCAAACATAGTCATTGCTGCTTCTTGCAACTCTACAGATAGACGATACGACATTCGCAGATAACATTTATTTACTTTGTGATACCCGCTTAACTGGTACCTGACAAGAAAGATTGTTAATAATGGACTTAACTTGTTATGACTTACTAACTTGACTGAACTTTCTACGACTGTTACTGCTGAAACCATCATTAGAAAAAAAAAACAAATTTAGTGAATTTGGGACTCGAAAATAAGCATTTTTTTTCTCCCGATTCTAATGCTATTATAGGCCGGAGCTGAGCTTTTACAACTGTAATGGACAAAAATGGGTAGAGTGCAGAAGTCATTACAAATTATCAGAAGGACCTATAAAGTCGCTGAAAGCCAACTCCTATCTGACAGACATGACCTCAGTATGAGGGCACCACTAGGTACTAATCTTAGTTTTGGGTATTGTAAATGCGATCCCCGTCTGAATGGGACAAGGGAATTGATCGTAGGAGTTGCAAGAGTGTAAGTTAATCAAATTCTATTACGTAGGCACGTGACGATGATAGAAAATTCATATAAATTCTACTGAATTCTTCTGAATTGGAGCTATGTCGTCACATGCATTTTGGGTCTCGTGTACTCAAAAGATTGTAATCAACACGTGATAGATATATGATGCGATCTGTAATCGTTTCCTGTGCACCACTATCGTCAGTGTTTGAAATGTTACTAACAACCACAGCAAATAACTTGTTATATATTTGTAACAAGTGATCCGGGCAAATTCGGCTGCTTCGCACTTACTTGACATTTTTAAACTTTTTAACAGTATTATTTGGTTAACTGTAACTCTATATTTATGTCATATTTGAAATATCTTTATTCATGACGGTCTATTACAGACCATAACAGTCTGTACAACCATGCCATAACGGTCTACGTCATGAATAAAGATATGTATGTCAAATCTAAAGTCAATTCCGAACTGACGGTAGATTTGACATAAATGCTTTCGAGCTGAGAAAATATAACAAGAAACGCAGCTCGTATTCTTTTCAAATAATATTTACAATAATACAGATTCATTTTTTTATTCAAATTTGGGAGAATAGAGTGACTAAAAGCATATATGCTATTGCAATTGTCAAAAGTAAATAACCTAATTAGTATTCCTAACTTGAACAGGCTAGTCCTGAGTATGACCTGTTTACGAATATCTATGAAAGTAAATTATATAAATTTACAATTATATACCCATTTTCATTGTATACACAAAATATCGAAATATACTCGTACATATTTTTATATTTAAAAACTAGTGGATTTTGAGTCTGTTGTAAAAAAAAAACTCTGTCTTAAAATACACGTAATAAAACGTCAAAGTAAAGAAAGTAAATTTTATATCACGTTACACATAAATGCTTTCCATCTAATAATAATGCTAAAATACTAAATCTAAAGCTCGCAGATTCATTTATTGACGCTATAAGACCTGGTGAGTTACATAGTATCGCCATTTTACAGCGCGTGTCAAGTCTGGCACCCTCCCAACAATGCAGCTAGGCCAGCAACTGACGAGTAATTGATATATGAATGAATTCAGATGAAAATCAATATCATATGTGTCATGATACCACTGACCTGAAAGTTCTATTCGAACAGAATAAAATCACTTTCTTTTTGTTGTTGTATTTTTTTGTATATTTTAATTACTATGTTACGAGTGTATAATGCACTTTTTGTTCATTCTGTGACAAGTATGTTAATTTATTTAAAAAAAACTATGCTAAATAATATTCGAAATGATAATCGATTTCCGAATGTATGTACACACAAAAAAACCTTTCTTCTTAAAAACAATATAAAAAAGAAACTAATAAATATATATATATAACTTTATTGAAAATCAAAGGAGGAAATCTGTGAATGATAACTATTTTTCATGATTTTTGTTATAAATGATAACTATATCATTTATCTAACAGTAAACATATTTGTGAATACTCATTAAATACTTCATATTCAGATTTAATTAAGTCTTGCTAATATTACAAACGCGAAAGTTTGTGAGTATGGATGGATAGATGTATGGATGTGACTCTTCACACACTATATCAGAATAACACATTGGCTATTAATTTTACACGGGTGAAACCTCGGGCACTGCTAGTCTTATAATAGATTTATTAAACATTTTCATATCTCATGTGTTAGTACATGCTGTAACTTTTTACTTTTTATGAAGACAATACGACACATCAAATTCTCAGAATTATTTTGAAGCCAAAGTGTCAGAAGGATTATTTTTTGGTTTTATATAAACGTTTCCAAATCGGAAATATGTATTTATACACAAAGTATTTTTGTGTCGGCCATATTTAAACTTTCTGAACACAATACACACTTTTTCTGAACATTTTCTTTTGGCTTGTTATTCAGGTTAGCAAACCACTATACCATTTTTCTTATGCCTGTATGTGTTATTACTCATAAAAAATGTAATATCTGTACAATTAGACATTAATAGCAGGAAAGCATGTAACCAGTAAGTGGCAGTTTTAAAAATTCCTAGAGATGTTTCTCGCCATTGATTCACGTTGTTGTGTAATTTCCCACAGCCCCTACAACCAATAATAAGGAAATAACTACTTATCATTAATATGATTGATGACATACAAACTTGCAGTCTGCCATTTTAGACGGCCTCGGTGGTCTAGCGGTTTGGCACACCGCTTTACTTCCGATGATCAAGGGTTCGATTCCTCGCACGTTGCAAAGTATAGATTCGTACTCATGAGTATGATTGTTTGTTATCAGTCTGGGTGTTTTCTATATATATAATGTATTTATAAGAAATATTGATGTATTTCTATCAGTTGTCTAAACTCATAACACAAGCTCTAATTGGGTCTAGATGCCAATGTTTGAATTGTCTAGGGTAAATATTATTATTATATTATTTTGGTTAGGAGCACTTTTGTGTATTCATATATTTTTGATTCTACAACTCATTTGAAACGCAGACTCGTCACAAGAAGAATGATCAGGAAACTTCCGTGTTGCTCTTTTAAATAAATGTTATTCTAGACTTCTCATCAGACTAATTGGAGAACAAGAAAATCCTTTAAACTATTTTCATTATTATTTACAATATTAAATATTTTATAGGTCTAAATTGTAATTATAATTCACATACATTTGAATTTCTTGTTATACTTAATATTATTTTCGTTCATCGCTGTATGATTATTATTGTTTTTCCTTTTTTGCATATAACCGTATGTTCGTTAATTTAATCCATTTCTCAAAGGTTGCCTTCAAAAGGTTACTTTTTAGCTATAATGTTGCCTTATTGTAATTATATTTGTGCTTTTTCTTTACTAAATATTGCAAAATGGGGTGTATTCTATCTACCTAGTGCAAAAGGTGAAGGGAAATATATAATCATAAAAAAATGCCCTACAATTAGGTTAAGGAACTTTATAAACGGATAAGAAGAATGTTTCAATTCACGAAACAGAAAAACTAAGAACAATGTAATATGTTTTTTTCTCTTATTATTTGCGTCAACTCATGCACAAAGATCATGCAATCATTTTCTAAATTACACATCGATAAGGATATAGGTAGACATTTAGATTGTAATTACTTTCCATGAAGAAGTAATTATATATCTTCATCAATGACCAGCTTAGATTATCCTAATCATTCAACATCATGTAACATAGAGACCAGCTCTAGTTTAGGACCACTCTATTTTATTTCAACAAATATACACAAATCCAAACCTTCCTCAGAAATCGCTCTATTCAGTAGTTTTTTAGATTGTCATGAACGTACAGACAGACGGGGCGGAATATTTTGTTTAAAAATATTGTGTATTGAATTCCGTCATCAGTCAATTGATTTCATACTATACGTTTTACTCATGAAACGGATGCTTCTTATAGAAACTGATCTGCTCTGATCATATAGGATAAAATGCGTGAAATCATGTGTATTTAAAAGACAACTGGCATGTTTTACATTTCTCTTTAGCTGAATATTCATTCCGGTAAAATATGTAATATGACTACTCGAAAGTATCTATATTATGTTTATTTGTATCAGGAATATTTCTATTTCTATTACTACAATGTAGAGCTAATAATTTGAGAATATATGCAGTTTATTATTATATGCACAGGCTAGGGCACATTGAAGTGGGTGCAACAGGAAATCCTTGGAGTAACATCATCATTCAGGCGATACGGCGCGGCGCCTTCAAGGTGATCGCAATAAGTTTGTTATTGTTTTGCATCCCTATTCTGAATCTTTTATTAAATATTTAATGAGTTAAATAACAATATATGCTTATGTTCTCTACACATTATAATTATTGTCACGTATTGATTGTAGCTAAAAACTAATTGTATTAAATGTTGTAGTTTTATTTTATACGTGTATAGGTAAAAGAAATAAACTAGGTATACGGAGATATCTATTGGGAAAATTATTTATATAACAAATTAACTATAAACCAAGAATGTACTGTAAAATAACTATAAATTTAGAATAAAAAGCTCATTTCCAATTAGCCAGATACAACGTTAGGAGTGCAGTTTTTACAAATTCACATTAAATTATCCTAATAGTATATCTATGTAAAAAAGATATACGTATTGTTATATATTTAAATATTTTTTTATGTGACAACAAACGGACTGACCTACATAGTGGTAAGCGGAAACTGTCGCCTCTGTCACGGATATTAAGTCATCGCAAGACTTGCCATTCTGATGGACTAAGATTCCATACCTTCATACCCTGTAATTTCACTGCCTTATCTCACCCTTCAAACGTAACAGAGCGAGCGACAGAGATACCTATGAAAAATTCGTACAAACTCTATCGATGATTACTTAAGACTTATCTAAAACACATAAATCATAAATACAATCTTGAAGTAGTTTATTCCTGTAAAATTTCCAAGGACCTGGGTAGGGGGAAAATATTCCAAGCGGCCGATGGAAAAATAGCGTTGTCCCTATTGATGACGTCACAAGGACGGTGGTACATTGCACTCAGAGGTATTGCGACTTGCGACGCGAATTACGATGGAAAATAAATACTGTTACACCTGCGACCACAGTTAAACTATTCATTTTGAGAAGTTTATCTACGTCAACTATCTGTGCCGTATTGAATTAGTCTCTACTAAACAAAAATAAGAATACATCTGTTGGCTTCAGATTAATTTTGAATGGAATGAAAGATCATTTGTATATGGAAAGCAAATTAAATATATCTATGTATATTATGTAGGTATTTTAAAAAATCTATCTATTTATTTGTATCAGATGTCTAGTACCCATAACAAGCTCTATTTAACTTGGAACTAGATGGCGCTGTGTCCTAATATATTATTATTATATTACAATATAGCTCGCTAAATAGGAGATTGGAGAATGTTGACTGTCTTCAGGTTGACAATAACGCGTTTCATCTTGGAAACCATCGTGGTTAATTCCTGGTGAAATCATCACGATGGGCTAACTGACCTGACTTCATGCTCATCCTATCGTCTTCCGCCTGTGCACTGCTAGCATATGCTAGAGCAGCCAAGAGCGCCATTTCATTATCATCCATTAAAAAGCTTGTTACATTGTTAGTAGATCATTTAATAATCATATAGCGGCCCCAATTAAACCATGCTATTTTTTAAAAGACTGCTGTCATTGACTTTGACGCATGTCTTATTAATGCAATTTAGTCATCGCCTAATAATAACGATACAGTACTTTATTGTAATAAAACATACATATAACTAATAATATGCCTTCACGACTATTATCCTGGACGGGATAGTCTGAGGCGTAATTGTTGATGTCTTTGTGATGACAACATTAATAATTATCTTGATAATTTTAAACCTCCAATAAACATAAAAGCAAATATTTATTCTGCCATGATTTTCTTAAATTCATTTAGTATACACGTTTTCTTTATATTACCAAATGTCGATAGACTATCGAACCTAGAGTTTTTTCATCAACGTTACAAAACGCACTAATTAGCCCTTAAAGTATTTTAATTGGATTGGTTTTGTTTCCTTACAATAAAGTTATGTTTACTATTAAAACGTAATATTTCGAAATATATCGAATAATGTGCGAAAGATCTTTTTAATTTACGGATATACTTACACATGAGTATCCATTCCGGACCGACTACCACCTTTCTACTGACTTGAAAAAAAAATCATTGCTCTTTATAAATAAAGACCTTTTTAAAAATTTCAAATAATTTGTTTATTTGAGTAATCCATAATTTACTATAGTGTTGGTCTCCAATTCATAACTTTATGTAGATTGTATTTGAATTTCTTAAACAAATTTTAAATTATATTATAGACGTCGGTATTAAAAAAGCTTAGGGATACGTGTTCGAGTCCTGTCCAAGGTTTTAATTATATATTTAATATATTTCAGTTATATTGTAAACTCTCATACAATATAAATTATAATGTTCGACTCGGAATAGGTACTATTTGCCTGAAACGTCTGAACACTCGATCGTTTCGGGGCCGCTGTGCTCTCCAGTAATAGCGCTTTTATCAATTTAGTGATGGAACACGTCGATTAATTACATATTAAAACATATACACGTATAGATAAATACATGTAAATATATATGTGATTTACAACTCCTTTATTGATGGCTTCGGTGGTCTAGTGGTTTAGCACAACGCCTTAATTCCGATGGTCGCGGGTACGATTCCTCGCACGACAAAAACATTTATATTCATGAGTATAATTGTTTGTATAGGTCTGGGTATTTTCTTTGTATAATATGTATTTACGAAAAAAAATATCAATGTATTTGTATCAGTTATCTAGTATCCATAATACAAGCTTTAGCAAGCTTAACTTGGGTCTAGGTCTAGATGCCGCTGTGTGAATTATTATTATCGTTGTTATCTCATTAACTCAGCTTTTGCTGTTTTTTTACGCTTTATGGCGTATACCACACTGGCCTTACTGGCCGAAACCAAGTATGTGCAGTGTGTATGTAAGTATGAGTATGAGTGTAGGTGTTAAAAATGTCGATTTAAATCAAAGGCGAAATCTTGTCTAAGATTTATAAAATATATTTTTCAAAATTATATTAGTCTGGTCATACAACAGACACAAATCCTCGACACGGTAAGATCGCTCCGTGTATGATCCGTGTATGATATGTGCTCCAATGATGACGCTAGGAGGCTTCTGCGCTTCTGGAAGGATCTTCTAGCTACTTTAAAAGTCTCGGCTTTACTCGCACAACTGCCCAAACCAAAGGCTAAATGCGGAAAATAGAGTCCAAAATACAATTTTTCCTTGTGGGTGTTTGTTTCTACTCGGGAAAGTGGTGTTTAGGGCAGAGCGCCACTTGCATTCTACTATACGATCATCTGGCGGGCTATTGTAATGCATTTAGGAGTATGTCATCATACAAGGTTCTACATGCCTTATCGGTGTTCGAGCCTTTAAGTTGAGGTCCTTAGTCAAATTTTCTTATCTGTCATAGTTATAATCGTATACCCAGCCAGCTAACAATCCTGTCAAAGAGGCCTAGCTGACATATTGCGGAAAATATCTTTATTTCCAAACTAAAGCTTCCTTTTTATGATATACAGCTGTGCCCTGGGGTTTCATCTGCATGAAATTTGTAGGCTATGTGTTATTCTGCTGTATAAGCTAGATTACTGTACAGTTTCTTCAAAATCCGAGCAGTAGTTTTTGCTTGAAAGTGTAACAAACATCCATCCATCCACACTCACAAACTTTTGCGTTTATAATATTAGTATGATTGCCTCAAAGTATCCAGCGTTCTATTACCATTTCATTTCTTTTGACTTTGGTCCATTTCTCTTTGGTTAATGTATAGTCTGTTCTGTCTATACATTAACCAAATGTTGGTATCTGTTTTAATTAGTAATCCAAATTATTCTACTTTCATTCCATCTCTATTCCTTGCTGACTCGGCGAAAGTCCTACCGCCTGAATGTATGTCCCACATACTCTACTTATATATTAACAGGATTACTGTCTGATCCGGATCAATTTGAACAGATCAAGATTAAACGATTTAATAATGACAGTTGTTCTCAAGGTTTTTAAGTTAACATTTTGATATAAGATTTTGATGTTATACTCTCTCTTTATCGCGTCAATTACAGAATAAAAAAATATAATTCATATTATTTTGTCCATGAATTTGTGAAGAGATTTTAATAGTGAATTATTAATTTTTTCCAATAATTTAATTTAATTGTGAAAAAACAAATTCCATGTTATCCGGTGTATCATACGAAGATGAATTCAGCTGAATTATATGGAAATGCATGTTACTGAAGAACTGACTGTATAGTCTAGAATCTCTTACCTGTCCATATGATGAATATGAAAAACATGTAATAAATAGTATAACTATCTCTACTTTATTTTATTTATATAGATAGATAGATTATGTTTGACCCCATAAACAGAATAAGAGAATTTAACGTAATGGGAACTGCATTAACATTAACTTTTCTTATTGTCTCTCCTTACAGCGAACCCAACATTCACCGAATTGTATTATCTGTACTACTGAAGAACAATACACCAGATTTTACGGAGCATTTCCAAATCTTGACATTGGCAGAAAAAATAAAAAATAAAATTAATACGTTTTTATTATTACCGGGGAACCGATTAGTTTAAAAATATAAAGAAAACAAAGAATTTGAATCATTAAGACGTAATTTGGAACCTAGGTTAGGTTAGGTTGTCCAAACTAAAATAAAAGGTACTATGATACAAATATAATACAATATTTCAATGTGGTTCTTTAAAGAAAATAATAACTATTCAACATTGTAGAAACAAGTATTATTTAGTTATCTAATATGTAATGATTTGTTTTTATTATTAAACGAACGTATAGAAAAGTTACTTTCCAAGAAAATCGAGTTTATGCCCATTAGTGTCAAATTATCGATATTGCAATGAATAATGACATCACTATTCCATCCAGACAAGGTTTTACACAAGGCGAAACTGCACTTAGAACTGTTTACTTGAGATCCACTTAAACTTTGAGTATCTAATTTAATCTTGACATTGTCGATACTTTGTACTAAGTTTTTCAAGTAAACACTTCATTATCGACCACTTAAATAATTACTTCACGTCCGTAGCTATTACAAAGAAAATTCTCATTCAGAAATTATAGCTTAAAATGTTTTATACAATATTATCAAAGCTGTAACTGATCCTTAATATATAAATAAATAAAAATACTAATCAATTAACAAGAAATGTTCTATAAAAAGTTTACATTTTCAGTTTAGCTAAAGCTTTAATCTGAACAACAAATAAACTTTATCTAAACTAATATTATACAAGGATAATATTGATTTATTTCATATACAAAGTTGAAACGCAAAATTCCCATAAGTTCTGTCTGTTTTCCATAAGTTATGGAAGTTTGGAACTTTTTTAAAATTTGGATCGCCAGATGCATTGCTGTTACCAATATTTATAACTAGGGTATCTTAATACGTAGCCCAAACACTGCCTTCTTATTCATACCTATGCTGCTGTTGATTGCAGAAGTTTTTATTATTCATGAATATAATCATATATTTGTAGTGTTTCTCAATTAATATGACAATATAATTGATAATTCGATAATAAACACTCACATGTCAAGTACTAATTAGTAATATTATAGTATAACAAAATGACAATAAATTCTTTATTCTAAGGCCGTGTTACTTAAAATTTCTACTTGTCAAAAGTTGGAGTAGTAGGATTTTTAGTAACACAATTTTCGATACTAAGAATCAACGTTACCTTTCGAGATAAAAAAATATCATCATCATCATCAGAATCAGCCCAATGAAGTCCACTGCTAGACATAGGCCTCTCAAGGCACGCACTTGGGCCTAATCTTCAGCCCATCTCGTCCAGTTATCACCCGCAACCCTACGTAGGTATGTCGACACTCCACAATATAAATATGTCTATTTATATACTGTTCCATTACTCCAATATTCTAATGTTAATATTTCCACTTGACACTATTTCGTCTAAAAACAGGCCATGGGATGCGTTTTTGTAAGTGTCGATCGCCGACACAAAGCAAGCATACAGCATTGACATATATTTTACTAATCACACGTGTGACTGCCCTCTTTATCTCAGTACCTGCAGGAAGAAAAGCGATCTGGAATTTTCTAGTAAACCCCTATATATTATAGAAATCATTATTAACGACCTAGACTGATAAACAAGCTGTCAAGGAAGTAGTAACAGTAGGCCATCCCTTTCCTTCACAATGCAGTACAATATGTACATATTTTTAAGGAAAATGTTACATGTGAATGTGGATGGGTATAAGGACTGAGGAAGGCCGAAAAAGAGATGGATGGACTGTATGAAAGATGATATGGTAAGAAAGGGAGTAAATAACGAGATTACTGCGAACAGGGATGACTGGAAGAGAAAAACATAAATAAACAAAATTACCGCCGACCCCAAATAATTGTTGATTATATTTATATATATTTTTGATAATAATAATAATTGATGATTATATTTATATTACCTATCATCCTCATCAATTCTCGCCACATAGGTTTACCATTCACGAAGGTGCAAACACATACCTATTATATCTACCACATAGTCACAATCAACACTACAATACTATGGCTATGCGTCCCCTCTATACACACCGAATTACTTATTAATAGTATAATTTAATGCGTCAAATATTGTACATAGAATATTTTGATAAATACACAATACATCAGTATAATCAGTATAATATAATACATCAGTTCCCTTGTTCTAATTATAACACTTTAATTAGAATAACATTGTAAAAGCTGTAATCAACTATATCCCTTTATTTCATTTCTAAATATTATAACGTAAATTTGCTTTTCTGTTAGATAAGTAAGACTTCAGCGTCAAGAAGTTTGTTTACGGCCTTTCTTCCAATGGCCGCAGTATATATATTATATACGTATTTACAAAAAAAATCAATTTCAATACTTTTATCAGTTGCATAATACCCATAACAAGAGATGTGTTTAGTTTGAAGTTATGTAGATTTCGCTCTGTAAATGATTCTGGATTTTTATTACTTCTACGTCCCATAACAGATTTTAATACGGTTTTACTATAGTTTCAGAAATGTTTAAATATACAATATAATGTAAATACAAATGTATATACGAAAGTTAACAGATACACTATAAACCCGTGAGAATCCGAGGTGGTATACCCAAGAAAAATATCGTATGTTAGTACCAACCAAGCACCCAACGAACTCTTCCATGTAAAATAAGACTTCCTGGGTTCAATTTCTTATGTATGTTACACATTTCTTCTAACTTACCAGATATCTGTGACATTGATTTCGTGAAAAACCACGGACGTATATAACACGAAAGACCGCTTGACAGACTTTTTGGAATTTTTTTATACATATACATAATGATAAGCATTGTCCATTACTAAAAATTTTTTTTTCGACATAATATTTTATTATGATTTAGCATTGAAAAATACATACAACCCTAATTGTCGCTATTCTGGCATCGACCCTAATTATTTAGTAGCCAATTTAATTTACATAACGAAATATTTGCGGAGTCAGCTAGTTATATATATAAATAATGACCGCGACAAATTTACAACAGTCTGTAATCTCTGTACTCGGCTGTCTCATACAATACCTTCTGATCGACGATGGTCTCGTGTCAAATTCGAGGTTGAATTGTAATTTTGTATTTATTACACGTGATAAGTAAATTATTCAATGTGTATTGCTGCTTGCTCTATTTCGATAATAAGTACCCACAATAACGACATCCTTCTTGTATAACCAAGCCTCTCCCAGAATGTATATTTTAAGACTGTAGGAGCGCATTATATATAATACTAGCTTTTGACCGCGGCTTCGCTCGCGTTAATTTATCCCCTTAGGGAAAGAATTTATCAAAATCCTTTCTTAGGGGATGCCTACGTCATAGTAGCTTTATGCATGCAAAGTCTCAGCCCGATCGGTTTAAAATTGACAAAGTTTCATACAAACTTTCATCCCCTATTTTATCACTTTGGGGGTAGAATTAATCAAAATCCTTTCTAAGCGGATGCCTACGTCATAACATCTACCTGCATGCCAAATTTCAGCTCGATCCGTCCAGTGGTTTGGGCTGTGCGTTGATAGATCACTATGTCGTTCACTTTTGAGTTAAATATATTTAGATATAAAATATAATAGAGTTTAACTTTACTATGAAACACCCGTTTAAAATTTCGTATTTGTTTTTATGTAATTAGTATGGCAAGATGGCCCACCAGATGGTAAGTGGTAACCGTCGCATATATAGAATACTATATATATATAATTAAATTTGTGAATATTAAATATAACCTAACCTTAACTATTCAACCTATTATTTCATTATATTAATAAAATTGATGCTTTCTTTATTATTGTTATTTTATTATCATCAATAGCCATCTGATGATTGATTTCAATGGAAATTTTCAAATGATAATCACGAATGGATCAATAGAACAAATTTATACGTTGTTTATGAATACATACGTAAGTTGCGGGGTCACTAAAAACTAGACATCATCCAATTTTAAAGATCTTAATTCGACCAACCTAGAATTAAACCTAACAAACCTTAAATTAATAACCAACCGGAGCTCATGGTGCTATGGGACTGGTATAGCAGCATTATAAGCTCTTAAAAAATAAGAAATAAACACGGCTGTCGCTGCACCATGTCATTTATTTAAGTTAGCAATTTGTAAAATGGATCATCATCATACTAGTCTTTAATATACAAAAATAGAATAAACAGTAAGTAGAAAATTAGTAATAAAAGGCGTTCTTATCGCTATAAGCAATTTCTTGCATACAACCTGGAATATAGGACCAATGTATATAGAAAAGGTATATACTTTATACGAGCTGTATCTTTAAAAAAAGGGAGACGATGCTAGAAAGGACGATGAACTTTCAATTATCTTTAACTACACCAATTTAAAAGGGCTCTAGGGCTATTAGAAACATTCACTCATAAAACCTAAAATTCAATTCTCGGTAATTGAAAGCAAAATGGACTTTATAATACATATTATAACATTTTAAACGAACCGTGTCTGTACTTAGAATATTAAAAAAATGTATACCTTGAATCTAAGTTACAGAGGTAAAAAATAGTCTTTGGAATTTTTTTCTTTACCACTTTTTGACGGCTCCAGGGGTCTAGGACCGATGGTCGCAGGTTCAATTCCTGGCACGCTATAAACATTTGTATTCATGAGTATGATTATTTGTACGGTCTGGGTGTTTTACTGTATATATTATGTAAGTATTTACAAAAACAATAAACATGTAAGTATTTAAATCAGTTATCTAGATATCTATGGTTAGCTTGGGACGAAATATCGTTGTGAGAATTATTTATAGTTACTGTGAGTTTGGGCGTGATAATGTAAACTTTTTGTCTGAAATAAATACGGTACTCACTGATGTATTGCAAGTTTATATAATAATTGCATACTTCCCTTATCTATTAATGATTTTTTAAGAAGTTTTACTGTAAATTTATTACTAGCTTTGCCCGTGGTTTCATCCGCCTGATATTTATAGTCTATTTATTATTCTGATGTATAAGCTATATTGCTGTAGTTTCATCAAAATTCGTTCAGTAGTTTTTACGTGAAAGAGTAAAAAACATCCATACATAAGTAACTTACGACTAGTAACTTACGAGTAAGTCACCGAGTTCATAATATAGTCATTTCAATGTTTGTGTGTGCGTTTGTGTACATTAATCTTAAAAAGGTTTCTACTTTTATTTTAATTCTTATTTCACAGATGTGTTGTAGCAAGTTTTCAATAGCTTTTAGTGAGTATTTCATTTAATTCAGTTTGAGAACAAAAATGTTAAGTTAACCTATTGTTATTCCAAATACAAAGTGTAATCGCGGTCCCGAAGAGTATAAAAATAAAAATTTATTATAAAAAATAAATCCAGACATATTTTTCAGAGTGTGTACAAATGAGTGAGTTTTTGTAATATAATAAATACTACAATGAGAATTAATACCATTTTTACCTATACTGCCTTTTTGCCTCAAGCTCTTTTTTGTAAGTTTTATAAGTACTTACATATGAAAATATTTTTTTTAAGAAAATCGAACCTGCGATCTTCGGAAGTGAAGCGGTGCGCTAAACCGCTAGACCACCGAGTCCGTAAAATGGCGTAGGAATTCAAATAAACGGGACACAGGGAACATTCAGATTTCAATACTCGTGTTTATACATCTAATAATAACGCTGCCTGCACTCTAAATGCATTAGGGTCAAATCCCTTCGCTCCAGCCGACTTGTGTGTTTATATATCTAACCGACTTGAAAAGAGATTCATTCTGCCACATTGTGGTATCACCTTCCAGCAATGGTATTTCCGAACCGATATGATATTGAATCCTTCAAGTATGCAGCTTATTCCTTGTTAAAGGGCCGGCAAGGCACTTGCAATTCTCCTGATGTTGCAGGCGCTCATGGACCGCGGTTATCACTTCACTCTCCATCAGGTGAGCCGTAAGCTCAATTTATAGTAAAATTATACGTAAAAATTGATTTCTCATGAGGACAGATATAAGCTAGGCTTTTATCTAACAAAAGGAGACGAATTTGCGCATTCGCGTTGATCTTATGAAATGTATAAAAGTAATTTTGTTTTTACCTACTGGTTGTTTCAGAGATTAGCGCGTCCAAACAAACAAACCGTTGATCTTTGTACACTGGTATAGAATTGCGTACTAAAACGCGGTCAGGAAGTGCATTTGGAGCCAAGAACGCAGTTTATAAACGTGTTACCTGCTGCTCCCACCTTAATTCACTACGAATCGGTTTCAACCAAAGAACTAATAATATGCACGATCTAGATCAGAATAATTGAATGTCTCCAGTTGTATAGCGGTTTCAACAATACCCTACTGTCCGGTAGTTGCGGGTTCGGTTCGCGCGGTATAATTATTTGACCTGATAAGTTTATGTTTGTATTTGTTTTTCTGGCTTTCTATGCATGGTCTTAGAGAACTATGGACTCGGACTACTATGATAACTTTTAATTTATAACATTGTACGGAGTAGTACGGAGAACAATGTTTAAATTTAAAGTTATCATAATTAAATATTACATATCCAATAGCGTAGCTTTTTAAACATTTGAACTACCCTCAATTATATACAATTTTTTTAAATTATTTATTGCTTAATTAGAAATTCTGATAATAATTTTCGATAGGAGCATTTATTTTTTTTAAATCATTACCGAAATGGAAATTATAATAAAGAAATATGATATGGGCATAATACTAACATAATAAATGTTATTAAAAAGAAATTTACTCGTATTTAATACACATGCATGTTCCCTATATAACTTGGCGTGAAGATATAAAGAGATCTGTTACAACTATCTACCTACAACGCATTAACTATCATACATTACTATCTGGAGCCGCGGCTTTGTGCGAGTAAAATATAACATAATTTTTCTAAAATAAAACAAGCCTAAGTTACTCCTTATTCCATCAGTTACCTGCCAAAAAAGTCCCGTCAAAATCGGTCCAGTCATTTCAGAGATATGCATCAAAAGTAAATAATGTATTCCCAATACCACCTAAGCCTGGCCCATATCTCTTAGTCTAATTTCGATATAGAAGTTCTATTTTATTTATGTAATTCGAATGGCAAACGAAGCCGACGACATGATGGTAAATGGTAACTGTCATCTGCATAATATGTGCAGCATCGCATATGGTGACGCCAATGACTTCCTTCATAGGTTGCCGTTCTGGAGGACTAGGATATCAAGCGAATTCAATACAGACATGACGTCTATAATGAATTTACTAACAATGGTGGTAGTTGTTGTTCACCACCCGAAGATTACCCAAGTGCCTCTTCAAATGTATTATTTCCCCGCCAGCCACCATTTTCCCACCACCTATCGATGACGTAATGTGGGAGAGTCGTAGTCTAACATGACATAGAGGCATAACTGAAGGGCGCCCTCTATAATTTTTATTTCAATAGTTAGTGACAATTCACGTTTTGTTATTAATGAAACAATATCTAGAAAAATCGTAACATGTGATATATTATGGGTCGATATTTTAATTGTCAATATAGTAGGTACGTCAATATTACGTTGTACTGTATATCTAATTGTCTATGTCGTTGCCTGCTGTCTTGCTGAGAAGACGTATTTTATTTACCTACCATTACCTAGATATAGATTATTAAGTAACTTATAAAACTACTTATCTATCAATTTGTCGCTAGCATCTTTATTGGCAAGCTATTAGGAAGACAACAACAAGGTTGTCACGCTTGAGAAAATTAATTAGAAACAAAAGAAAAACTCTCCGATGGCCGGAGAAGAGCAAAAAGTTGATCGTTTGATACTTTTTGCGAAGCTGTTGATCACTTTATTTTGAAAAAAATAAATAAATGGCATTTAAAAAAATAGATGTAAAAAATTTGTATGTCTACTTGGCAACACAAATAGGAAAAGGGTTTTCTTCCTCGTAACTATTTCGTTTTAAATACAAAAAATAAGCTCTTTTTATTGTTTATATATGCAAGGACATATTAACTTAAATAGATTACATTATATTACATTGTAATATTTTTTAAGAATCATAGTTTCAGGTTTTTCAGTATGTATGTTTATTCTGAATCATAAAGAATCAAATAGATTAATTTTGAACATGGGTAGGTAGACACAATGTTTAGATTATTTTTTATGAAATGTATAATGATCCAGTTATGATATAAAAGCTATTACAGAACTTATAGGTTCAAACCCCGTCTGATTGGAAAATTTAATATTTTTTTAAGTACATTCGTACCTAATAACTATGTAAATAATAATAAAATAAAGCTATGTTACGGGTACAAACCCGCTAGGTCTATACAATTACCTACTTGCAGTTACACAATCGGTGTAGATACAACGATTGTTCTCGGAAAGTATGTCCCAATACTTTCCAACAGTGGATGGCTCAAAAGAAGGGCATCTAAGAGGTAGAACAACACGGGGTGGCAAGTGGAAGGACCCTCTAGATTTAGTCGCGAACGCGAATAGTTTGATAAAATTATAAGTCGAATCAATCGAGATTCTTAATTGTAATTAGAATTAAATAAAGAAGTTAATTGAACTTTCTTTGTATTTTTAAAGAACCCCTCACCGACCGTCAGTTCGTAATTGGTACATAAACACTAATTTTTAATGTTAATATTTATTATATGAATAATCATTTATTTTATATAATAATAATTAAATATATTTTTTCAAATATTTTTTATAAACCATTTTAACGTGTGTTTCTTTTTACGCAACTACTGCATAATATTAACAATGAATGTCATCTCACACAAATGTGTCATCTTTTCAGAACTTAATGCGTAATAGTTATACCTACTCGCATTGTTACCATTATCTGTACAAAATCCTTCTGTTTCAGACATCTTGTTAAGATGGAGTTAAAATTATTCATTCTTTCATTCATCAATTAAAATACAATGTTTATTTTATGTTTCAGTGTGTAGTTATGTTTGATGTTTATTTATATATGGTAGTGCCAGTGAAGTATATTAGTACCAGGAGTTAATTCGTGCTATGTACAGTCAACCTCGTACATATGTGCGGTTGCCCGCTGGAAACACCAGCGAGTTCAGTGTGGCTGTAGGCTTGCATCAGGGTACCTCTTTTTGTTGATAATGGATGCCTTGACGTCGGAGATACAAGAAGAGGCACCCTGGTGCTTGCTATTTGCAGATGACATTGTGCTCGTTGGTGAGGAGGAGGCTGGGATACAGAGTAGATTGGTGATGTGGCAGCAAAAGCTGGAAAGCGCGGGCTTAAAAATTAGTGTTTCCAAAATGGAATACATGTTTTGTGATTTTGGCGGTCTTTCCGGCTCTGCAGCCATATCACTAAATGGTGCTCCATTACCGATCTGCTCCGATTTCCGGTATCTAGGTTCTCTCCTCCAAAGCAATGGTGAATTAGACAGGACCATAAAGCATAGAATTAACGCAGGATGGATGAAGTGGTGGCAGGTTACAGCAACGACGTGTGACTCGCATGTTTCTCTTAAGCTTAAGGGGAAAATTTAGAAAACTATGATCCGACCTGCTGTCTTGTATGGACCAGAGTGCTGGCCCGTAAAGGCGATGGATGAAAGACGACTGCATGCAACTGAAATGAGAATGTTGAGGTGGATGTGTGGTGTGACAAGAATGGATAAGATAAAGAATGAACACCGGTGGCACCGGTGTTAGAGAGGTTGAAGAGTAATCGTCTATCATGGTATGGACATGTAATGCGTAGGAACGAGGATAATATTTTAAGAAAGGTGTTACATATGAATGTGGATGGTTATAAGGGTAGAGGAAGGCCGAAAAAGAGATGGATGGACTGTGTGAAAGATGATATGGTTAGAAAGGAAGTAAATAACGCGATGACTGCGAATAGGGATGAATGGAAGCGAAAAACATATTACACCGACCCCAAATAAATGGGATAAGGAAGAAGCAGATGATGATGATGATGGTGCCTCCACTGGTAAACCGTCCGTAAGTTTTACACCAGATGATGATGATGATGATGTTAGTCGTGACAAATTCACCAATAATTTATCACGATGGTTTCCAGAGGGAACCATCGTGATAGGATAGGAAGGGTCGTAAATGTTTACTCTGTGTTATCCGCCTAGATTTATGTATGTATAATACGCTTATTATTAGGATAACACTTTACAACTATATTTATTATATGAAGGTATCCGCAGAAAACCAGCGTCGTGGCACCCCGTCACGACATATACTGAGCGGAGACCTATTTGGTACTGTAAAATTAATATAAATTATTAATATAAAAATGTAAATTAAAATTTAAAAATTATTTTCAGTGTAACAAATAAACAATTTTCTTTCATTCTTTCTTTCTTTCTTTTTCTTTCAAAATAATATTTAATTCAATTAAATCTTATTTATTACAATTACTACTTACCTACGCTATCTATTGTAATAAAACCGGTGTAATGCATTTTTTTATTGTTAACCGGGTCTTAACAAAAATAATTTAATGGCAAATAATGTACTCTTATTTTCCTCTCTCGAAATGAGTGCAACTTACCGAAAAGTCGAGAGGGGTAAATTTATTTTATTTGATTTAGTATAAACATTGTAATTTATTTAAAGTATATAACATGTGCTTTCGGATAGGGACCTGGAGATCTGTATTACAGGTTATACCTATTTCAGAACCAGCTTCTCGCAACAATTGATTGTAGTAATAAATTTATGCAATGTTACTATCTAAAATACTACGCATTTGTTGCCAATGTGTTACCATACCTTTATTTGTTCACAACACTTAAATAAGGGCTAATATCGAAGAGGTGAAATTTCAGATTTAAGCGTTACCAGTTTTAGGTAGATCTGAATCTGCGTTAATAGTTAGTTGGTACAAACGACCTTCTTTATACTCGTAAGTATGGATTAATACTTGCAAAATTGTATTAGAATTCTCGATATCTTCCCCTTAACTGGTACAGATAGGAGTTTTGCGTCATAACTTGTCTCAAGCAGAGGACATTAAATTATGCATAACAGGACATACCTAACCTAAGGGATTGTTTACAAGCAAAAATAAACCCACGCGCTTTGTAAATGTAAAAGTTCTGGGACGTAACTGAAGCGAAACATATATATGTATCTTTACATGGTAGGTATAAAACAAAGTCACCGCCGTTGTCTGTTTGGTTATATATTTAAATTACGCAACAGATTTTAATGTACTTTTCAGCAATGGGAAAGTGATTTAAGGAGTTATATATAAAATATATAATACATGCAAGTTATAGTAGGTATAGATATTTAATATTATGTTATCTGTGGTATAGGTGAAGCCGAGAAATTCAAAGACTTGTAATGCTTCCTTGCGATACCTGGACGGGTCGCTAATATAAAATAAATCACATTTATTTTGATTTGATTAAAATTATATTATACTAGCTGTCCCCGCATATTATAAATTAAATGAAAATAATGGTCACGATTCCTCGCACGGCACAAACATTTGTATTCATGATTATGATTGTTTGTGTCGGTCTGGGTGTTTTCTATGTATATTAAGTATGTATTTATATCTATGTATTTGTATCAGTTATCTAGTACCCATAACACAAGCTTTAGCTATTATAATTATTAAAAAAATCATTAT
This sequence comes from Achroia grisella, assembly GCF_030625045.1. Taxonomy (NCBI): domain Eukaryota; kingdom Metazoa; phylum Arthropoda; class Insecta; order Lepidoptera; family Pyralidae; genus Achroia; species Achroia grisella. The sequence goes on along the minus strand of NW_026712795.1, from coordinate 1,354,748 downwards.
TAAAAAATAGGAATCGGTAATAGAATGGTGAAAATGTGGGGTAGTATGTATTATTTAATACCACATTATTAAAAAAAATGTGTATAAAATAAAAATAAAATGTTAGGGGTGGACAATCCTTATCATTTAGGATTATGAAAATAGACAGTAGCCGATTCTTAGACCTACTGAATATGCAAATAAAATTTCATAAAAATTGGTCAAGCTGTTTCGGAGGAGTATGGTAACTAGTATTGTGACACGGGAATGTTATATATATAAGAATTTCCGGTGTTATATAGAAACATGATGATTGTATATGGCATGTATTGGGTAGGGAAATTTCAATAGAATAAATTTATTATTAATGAATACAAATGACTATATACCACTAACTTATATTATTACAATAGTCAGTACAAGTGGACTCTTGCAGAATTATTTTACTATCATTATATTACACTAGCTAACCCGCATAACTTCGTCTGCGTTTCATTTCCCTACCTTTTGCAATATGTTTAATTGCAGCTCCGCTTTTATTGGTTGTAGCTTAATGTTATATAGCTTAAATTCCCTTCCCCGACAAATGGACTATCCAACACAAAAATAATTTTTCAATTCGAATCAGTAGTTCCTGAAATTAGCGCTTTAAAACAAACAAACTCTTCAGCTTTATAATACATAATATATATATTAGTATAGATTAAAAAAATAACTTTCTGTGACATATATCTAAATTTGAGTTTCAATCAAACAATTTCTAAAAGAATCATCAAAACTGTTCTGTCATTGAACTGTAAAATATTGATAAAATATACACAGAAAATTTGAAAATATCATTGTTTTTCAATATAATTTTAACTTCACGTGGCTTAATTAACAATATTTTTTTACCCTACTTTGTATCTTCGTTTAAAACATTTAAGGAATAAACTTAGTCACTAGATCTCATTCCTCCCATTTACATATGACATATCCCTGTTGATACCCAATAAAGTAGGTTATATACATAAATTAGGAATAAGAATTATGATACACATAATTTAAATTCAAATTCAAAATATCTTTATTCATGTAGGTCTATTACAGACTCTTACGATATGTCAAATCTACCGTCAGTTCGGAATGATATCGAGATGAGAAGAACTGACAAGAAACTCAGCTCATAAATTTATAGGTTATACATATAAATTAGGAATAATAATGATTCAAGTATTGGCCCTTTAGGCACACCCACATGTACAAGAAAATTATTAGATTTACTTACTTACTTCTAAAATTTGAATAAACAGAATAGAATTACATATGAAAAGGTCGTCGTTAGAATCTATTAAAACAGCGTTAGGAAAATTTGCCAAAACAGATGTAGCATAAATTTGGCAAGGGAAATCACTACTCATTATACTATTTTAGTTAATTGACAGGTTCCCGAGTCCTTGAGCAAAATTTTGCGATCTATTTCAAAGTTTATGTTATTAATGTTTTCCGCAAAGGTCGGTAGTGGAATGCCGTATAATAAACAATTATAATTCCTAGTTATTTAACTAATTGGTATTGGTAGTATATGCTCAAACGCATCCTTCGCCTTTCACTAAACGTTTCTGTGAAGGAGTATGTACTTATAGTATACACACCGTGTAATTCATAATAATAATAGTAAACGTAATCTTTTACAAAGTCTCTCCTTGTTTACAAGGGCTTGGTAATATGTAGTATTTATTATCTTATTTGTGGTAAAAAAGAGGAATAATTGCCCTATTGCTACAATGTGATATGTCAAGTTGACCACCACGCGGGCCCTGGAAACTATCGTGGCTAATTCCTGCTAAAATCCATCACAATAGGCTAAACTAGCATGACTTCATACTCATCCTATCATCCTCCTGGCGTCATCTTTACTCATACTTGTATTTGTACTCATGATCAAAACTCTTTTGATCATGAGTACAAAAAGGTAAGTAAAATTTACTATAGTAATGAAACTACAGATACTCTAATAATCGCAGCATATTATGCGCTATCGTGAAATGAAAATATTTTTTTCTTTTTAATGGGATAATATGACTGGAAATACTATGTTAAATATAGAAGATAACAGAAGAATTAAATTGATATATGAATATTTTACTATAGGTAATAAAAAACATAAACAATATATAAAAAGGTGCTGCCTACACGAGAAACAAATGATTCCGCGCAGGTATACCCGTGAGAAATAGTATAACTGTGGTGTACTATTGAGTAGTTTACGAACGAACTGATTCAAAAGAGCACACTCCGAAACGCGACTCAATTGCTCACCCGATCAGTCGAAATACAGCCTGTATTTCGACAACAAAGCAAGGTACTTGGCAGCCAAAATTCTCAGGTGACTATTGTACCCAAGTAGTTTTGCAAAGTCTACCTTGGTCTGAATAATGTTGTTCCCGTTAAATGTTTCTTCGTTAGCTGCTAATAACAAATTGAGGATTCTCATAGCTCTGCTTTTAAGAACTGGTCTGCTTTAATTTCTACTATAAAAAATAATACAATATTTACTTTACAAAGAGGGCCATTCGCTCCATTAATGGTATGGGTTCCAGGGAGTCATTGCGAGAGTTTTAAGGAATCACTAAGACTGATTTACTCTTATTTAGTTACTCAAGCAATTAGTTATGTCTTCATTATCTTGATAGTAATTAATGCTAGTTGGTAGTTTGTATTTATATTTTTTTTATTAAAAATGTAAAGTTACAACTATTGTATTTAAAAGAGCAACACGCAAGTTTCTTCCTCGTTCTTCTTATGATGAGACAGCTTTCCGAATGAGCGGTAAATTAATAAAAAGTAATGACTAGACAAAAGTGCTTCAATGTAAGTTTATGTGAATAAAGAATTTTCATTGTATTCTATTATAGAATAGAGAATAGTCCCTAGAGATTGTTCATTCTACTAATCCTTTTTAGGAGCCATCTAAAGGAACCATTAGTTCGAAAGAGTTGTGAACTAATATACAATGTTCTGAGTCTTAAACCATTATTCACAAGACTATCGTAGTGGGTTTAGGTGATTAGTAACACGGAACGTCCTCGGCATGTTCCCGCTAATTTAGGCAACCGTCTCCTTGTTCCCATCTGGTGTCCATAGTTCATTGAACTACACTTTAATTATTCCACTCATTTTTACTGCCAGTGAGTAATCACACAACGTTTTGTATACAGTTGTAACAATGTTACTAGACTAATATGTTTTACTAGGATTTGAGGTAAAATTTATTTTGCTTGGTAATTTTTAGTCACGTGTAAATTATCTTTTTTTTTATAACACAAGGGACAAACGAGCATGCGTCTCACCTGACGGTAAGTGATTACCGCCGCCCATTAGCACCCGCAATATCAAGGGAGTTGCAAGTACGTTGTCGGCCTTTTAAAAAGGAATAAGCTCTTTTCTTGAAGACTTCAATATCGTATCGGTTCGGAAATACCATTGCTGGAAGGTGATTCCACAATGTGGTTGTGCGTGGCAAAAAGTTTCTAGAAAACCGCTCTGTGGAGGATCGCCATTCATCCAGATGATCAGGATAGTATTTTAGCTTCTAGCGGGTGGTACGGTGGTGAAACTCAGCAGCTAGTATTAATCCGAACAATTCCTCAGAACGCTCCCCGTGATATATGCGGTAGAAAATGCACAGAGATGCAAAATTCACGCCGCTAAGCCAATGGGTCGAGTCTGTCATTTAGACGGTGATTAGCAATGATTCTGGTTGATCGGTTCTGAATATCATCATTTTTTAATAAGACGTACAACGGCATAGATGAGAGGCTGATTGCAGAGAATAAAGTCCAATTTAGATTATCAAGATTATCAATCGGGGAAGGTAAAATTACTATTTTATCCTCGTGTTATCAATCGTTTTTTTCACTGCCTAAGGTTCAAATAATCGAAATAATAAAGTATTAAGGATATTAATTTTATAGATTAAAAGCTGATTGTTATTCCAATTGACATTTAGTCAGTAAATTCTCAAGTACCTATAATCTTTTTTCACATAAATTGTATATATTTTTAATTCTTCTTCTTTCGAATCAATGGCAAACTAAATATATCACATTGTTCATGGACGTAAAAAAATTACATATTTTTTTTAATATCCCCACTTTTCAATTATTCTTTCAAGCTTAGAGCAAAATCGTATAAATAACTGGCAACACTGAGTTGTGGGACTCTTCTGAAAGTAACAGTACAGTGTGAAGACAAGGATTTCTTATTTAATACGTACAGGATGTTTATATCATGTTTAATATGAATGTCCCTGTCTTAACTTGTCAGTAATAACTGAGTAATCAGCTGCAATTTTGTATTTAGTATTTAAGTATATAAAAACAAGATACTATATATAAATATTGCTGACCTAGCAAACAGGACCAAAAAAACAGGGTTGATCATAAAAGGGTGAAAATTTTAAGTTGTTTGTAGATTTCAATGCAAATCGTAATAAAGTAAACAATAATTAAGGGTGGATAATACTGATTCTCAAAACTACTAAATATGCATATAAAATATCATAAAAATCAGTGAAGCCGTTTCGGAGAAGTGTGGTACATTGTGACACGGGAATTTTATATATAAATAATAATAATAATTTTTATTTTGCATCCAGTATTTACAATTTAAATTGTTCCCTGGTACCCAAACTTACTAGAAACTTGTGAAATAATGGTTAGAATTACAATTTATAAAAAGACAATCAAATAAGTTATTAACATAAGATTAATTAATATAAGATCTACTTTACAATAATAATGTCTCAGAACATATATTCACATGGCGCCATCCCTGATATTCTCATAGTCCCGAACGACAGAACTTGTGTTAAATGTACTAGACAACTGATATAAATACAGATATATTTTTTTTGTAAATACATACATAATGTACATAGAAAACTCCCAGACCAATAATCATACTCATCAATACAAATATGTTAAACCATGCGAGGAATAGAACCCGCGACCAACTGAAGTAAAGCAGTGTGCTAAACCGCTAGACTGCCGAACTTGTCATTTTAAACTCTATGGTAGTAAAGTAAAATGATGTTTAACAGTGCACAGGTGATATTTTTACACTTGAGCACTGTTGACGTGACTCAGTGTTGCCGGATATTTCGGTCTCAATAAGAGTACATCTCGACTGCAACACCAGTATTGCAATTGCTACATCACTATTAGCCTGCGTCTGGTCGCTGATATTTGTATCAAGTGGCCTGTTATTTTTAGCCGACTTCAAAAAGGAGGACGTTCCTAATTCGATTTTTTTAATGTCTTTGTAAGAAAATGAATTAACGGCCTTGGTGGTCTAGCGGTTTAGCAGAGCGCTTTACTTCCGATGGTCACAGGTGCGATTCCTCGCACAATGCAATCATTTGCATTCATGAGTACAATGATCAGATTCATGACGAAGATATATCGGTATGGGTGTTTTCTATGTATATAATGTATGTATTTAAATTTAAATAAAAATCTAAGTATTTATATCAGTTGTCTAGTACCCATAACACAAGCTCTCCAGATGGCGCTGTCTTAATTCACCAGGGTTATTTATTATTATTAAAGGAACTGACTTGAGTTATACTTATGTATTTCACGATTTACTGTATACTCTATAAGTATTTAGGCCACGCCTGGGAAACGGAGCCAAATCAATAAACCAAGATAAAAGGGCCAAGTTCTCTTAAATGTATGCGTTATGAATTGCACCTTACTCCGAATAAAATTTTCTTAACATTAAAGGAGTACCAAGGAATTTGTAAAAAGTCGTCTGAGCGGGTAATACAAACTATTATTTTGATTTGATTATTTTGAAATGGCTAAAACCACTTGAATATGAAAACTGTGAAACACTAGTGTCCCCGTATTAGTATTGGTATTAATATTTATCTCTCCTTCTTCTTTTCTTATCCTCTCTCTCACACATACACAACACACACACACACACGCACACACACACACACACACACACACACACACACACACACACACACACACACACTTTGCAAGTAAATAATGATAAGCTTGTGTTATTAACTTATTTAATTGTCTTATTATAAATTGTAATACCAAACATTGTGAATTGTAAGAGGAGGAAACTGGTACCTAAAATACAAGTTTCTACTTAGTTTAGGTACCAGGGAACAATTTAAATTGTAAATATTGGATGCAAAATAAAATTATTATTATTATTATACTAGCTTGCAAACAGCTTGTTTTGTTAACTATGTTTCGGTTGAAGGTGAGATAGATAATGCATTAAAATTAGAGGATACGTAATCCTTCGGAATAGCAACGCATAAATGATAATTATCACACCGCTCTACTTCCAATGGTCATGGATACAAATCCTCACGATGCAAACATTTGTATACAAGAGTTTGATTATTGTCAGTATTTACAAAACAAAACGTATTTAAATATTACTATCAGTTGTCTAGTAACTATAACACAAGCTCTGCTTAACCTAGGCTACATGGCGCTATGGAAGTTGTTTAGAGAAAAATAAATTACTTGTTACCTATAGGTAATAAAAATAAATGTGTTATAACACACTATAACACAAACTTGTTTAACTTGGTACTAGAGGTCGCTGTGTAAGCTGCCCTTGTTTATAGAAAAAAGAAATTCAGATCATCATTTTTCAGATCACTTGATAGAACTTACGTGAGTATGTACTTACATCGAATATTATGGGTTTTTTTGCCTACGCCAACGGTTTACGCTGGCGGGACAGCAATGGAGGATGATAAGATGAACATGAGGTCAGGTCAGTTAGCGCATCGTGACAAATTCACCAACAATTTATCACGATGGTTTCCAGGGTGAACCGCGTGGAGGTCAACTTGACATGGTATATTGCCACTAATAAGATCATCACAATCCCCTTTCCCCCCGTATTTTATTGGTTCATTTTGTGTTAATAATGTAAACATCCTCAATTGGGGAGAAACGGAGGTGATAATAGAACCTTATTTAAGGTGCAATGAGGGGTTGATATTTATAAGAAGCTTTTATAAGGTAAAATAAATAAATTATGGGTCCATCGACCCCAACGGTTTCGTTGTCGGAGCACCAATGGAGGATCGCTTAATTGCTCCGTACAACCGAAACAGCTTACAAAGCAAGCTGTTTGACGGCTGAAATAGGTAAAATTGTCGTACACAAATGACTGGTGTTAAATACTCTACTTGAAATAACCTATACAACGACATAAACTTGCCATGGCGTTTAGTTCTATCAAATGGTTTGAAACACGATATCCTTCAAGAATTTCTTTCAGTTTTTTTACTAGCTACTCGCCCCGGCTTCGCACGGGTGATCATGTATTATATATATAAAACTTCATCTAGAATCACTCTATCTATTAAAAAAAGTAAGTCAACTATGTAATGATGAAGCTATTCATAGATGTGAAGTGGAAGATTTATTTCACTTCAAACTAGCGGCAACTTACGGTTTTGTTAAGGTGTTGAAACGTGATGATAAACAGATCCGTAACAATTTCTTCAAAACACTACAATAGTGAATACATATAAAATCTGCGACTTTGTCTCCTATAAAAAAATAACAAATGGACAATTTCGTATTTACATATTAATAAGGATATAGTATATGTATACGTATAATATTTGATACAGAGAGAAGGCAACCAACCGTTTTGGATTATTTTTTATTTAATATATTTATATATAATATAGCATAAAGGAATTATTATACAAAACTATTAATATTTCAATTATAATTACATTTATAATGTTTTTTTTTTAATAAATTGATATTGAATAATGTAATTGATTGATAAGTAATATTTTATATAATCGGTAATATAGGAGCTTAGATTTAAATATTGACTAAGAAACTCAAATATAAATCTATGTTCATTCATTCATTCATAATTTAAGAGCTACGCTCTTGTCGGTGGAGCTCTTGCCACTTTCCGCGATCTTCCATCATGCTCTTTAATTCTTGATACGACACGACTCCCATTTTGTCCTCAATTTGTTTGATGTAGCTATTCCTTGATCTTCCCCTCCCCCTTTCCTTCTATTTTCCCCTCAATAATAATTTTCATGTAATCATCGTGCCGTATCAAGAGTCCTAACATTTTTCCTCGTCTATTTTCTATTGTGTTCAATATCTGCATTTTTTCTTTTAGCCTGTGTAGTACTTCTTCGTTTCTTACTTTATCCTTCCAGCTATATCTTTCCATCCTCCTCCAACACCACATTTCAAAAGCCTCCAGTTTGTCTCTTTCCTTTTAATTTAATGTCCACGTCTCACACGCATACAAGACTATACTCCAGATATAGGTTTTGTTAGTTTACATACATATATAAGGAGATTATTTATTTTTTAGATTTATGATATAGATATTATATTTAGTATATAAGTATAGATTTATTATTTATTATGAGATCTATATCATAATATATTTATGATATATTATGATATAGATCTCATAATAATACTTCTTCAATAATATAATATCAACCTATATAAATAAAATAAATACAGCACAGCTTATAATTTGGTCTACTATAGAAATCGATATAAAAAGTAAAACTGTTTCTGACACAACTTTGTGTATAACAATAGATATATATAAATAATAAAAATGAATTATTTTAGATCGATATATAATTAATTTTTTTTTTTTTTTCCATATTCGTCCATCTCCTTTTCAATGATGGAACAGGCAAAGATCCTTAGACCGTACAGCCTAGTCTACTTTTAAACTTCTTCATATTTGAACAAGTGATGAGGCCAAAGGCCAATTCTTATGTATATTTATTTATTATGTTTTCATTCGTGTTCAAAATTTAAGTCTTATCCGTAGTCCATATCCTTGTATCAATTATTTAAAGTTTCATCGATATCGAGGTAACGTATAAATATATAGGTATATATGTTTCAAAATTAGTTAGCATGTCTTGGATGTCGCGCGGGATTTTTTCCGGTTTCTTGTAAATGTTCAGTAAATTATCAATAAAGACCAAGCGTTGAATATTATAAGCGGAACATTCGAAAAATATGTGATTTAGGGTCTGACTGCTGTTATTGCACTCTTGACATGCATTTGAATCAATTATTTTCATTCGGCACAAATGACTATTGAATCTAGCGTGACCAAAACGAAGTCGTATAAGGAGTGTGTAAAATTTCCGGTTTTTATAAACTCTAGATTTAGTGAACCAGGGTGAGGAATGAATATTTTTGTTAATGTAGTAAAACCAATTACCCTTGGTCTTTAGCGAAAGTTGCCACTGTTCAATCCATTTTTGACGAAAACTCTTGTAAACTATAGAAAGAATGTCGGAATAAGGTATGGCAACATCCTTGACAACGCCAATGTCATTGTTGGTGATAGTTCTTGCCAGGAAATCTGCGTTTTCATTACCGAAAACACCAATATGTGATGGTGTCCATAATAAAATAATATCATAACACTCCAATGAGAGCTCATATAACATTTGCTTAATGCTATCTATGATATAATTGGTTTTATAATGTAGTTTGTTACTTTGAAGAGCAGTTAAAACGCTCATACTGTCTGTGACAATTAACCATTTTTTGCAATTGCCCCTATCATCTTTTATATAATGTGCATTTAAAATAGCCAAAGATTCTGCTGAAAAAATACTAAATTCTTTATGTATTCTAGTTCCATGACCGGTTCTGATACTTGGTAAGTATAGAGCAAAGGATGTTCTCGATTCGTTTTTAGAACCGTCTGTAAATATGGATTGATGAGTTGAAAATGTAGACAACTTGTTATAAACTTCTTGTTTGGTCCTTAACTCAGAGTCAATTACAATATTAATATTTGGAAATTTACTTTCAAATGGTCCATGGTAACAATTCCAAAATCTATTGCTTTTGTGAATTTTGTATTGCTGATCAATATTGATTGAGTCAGAGAAATCATGAAGTATATAGGGAACTGTTTTAGAATTAGAAAGGGGAAATAAAGAAGTAATATGTTTGAGCTTTTGTAAGAGTGGGTCTTCAGAAAAGGATAATAATTTTAGGATGAATCTTTGTTTTAAGTACCAGAATCTCAGGTTTAATGGTGGTATACAGCACTCTACTTGTAAGGAATTTATAGGGGTTGTTTTCATTGCACCAGTTATGTATCTTAAATTATTATTCTGAAGTACTTCAAGTTTATGAAGCTTGTTTTGGTCAGAACCAAAACATAGATAGCCATATTCAAAGTGGCTGCGAATCAAGGATTTGTACAGCATTAAAAGGATCTTAGGATCACATTTATATAGAGCTTTGATAATATTAAATGCTTTGGAAGCTTTACCTAGTAAATAATCAACATATTTGTTCCAAGACAAATTGCTACAAAAAATAACACCTAAAAATTTAACTTCAGCAGTAATAGGTAGTTGTGAATTATTATATAATATTTTAATGTTTTTGTATGATTTATTAGTTTTAGAAAATATTACTACTTTAGATTTGTCAGCGCTTACATCTAAATTGAGGTATTTAAAGTAATCTGTTAATCTTAACAATGCATTACTTATTATTTCTGTAACTTTATTAATGTCTGGGCCTGAAAAGTATATAACAAGGTCATCTGCAAATTGAAGATTCCTGACATGTGGTCCTAAAATTAAATTAAGTTTGTGTATGTAGAGGATAAAGAGTAATGGACTAAGTATTCCACCTTGACACACACCTTTATAAGAAAGACGAGGTCCTATTAACTGCTTGTTAACTTTAACAAAAACTTCTCTACCATTTAAAAAGTTATAGACCCAGTTTATAATTTTTCCAGGTATACCAATAGAAACAAGTTCCAGAGTGAGAATGTGATGATTGACATTATTGAATGCACCGATAATATCAAAGAATACCCCAATCAAAACTTCATTGCATTTAAGTGCTTTAAATATATCAATATGAAGATGAGTAACACTCTCAGAGGCAGATTTACCTCTACGAAAACCAAACTGATTTGCTGGTAATAAACAATTACTCTCTATGTAGAATTCTAGTCTTTGTTTTAATAATTGCTCAAATATTTTTCCCATGCAGGAGGTCAGAGTTATAGGTCTATAGGAATCTATTTCATTTGCATTTTTGTTTGGTTTTAAAATTGGAATAATACAATCTTTTTTCCAATCGGAAGGAATAAGTGAATCTTTCCACAGTGCATTATAAATACATAAAACAATATTTTTAGAGTTATAAGAGAGGTTTTTTAATAATTTATATGCTATGCCATCGAGACCAAATGCTGTATCTCTTCGGGTAGATATGGCTGCATTAAATTCATAAAAAGTGAAGGGTTTATTTAAATAATTTAATTTGTTACTATTTTCATTAATGTGTGATTTAAATTGGGTCTCGACAGTGTCAGGAGTATATTTTTTAAGAAAATTAGAAATCCAGTTATTATTATTTGAAATCTGACTATATACATAAGTTTTATTGAATTTTTTAACAGTATTCCAAATTTTGGAAATGGGTGTGGTGCGATTAAAATTTTCACAAAACTTATTCCAGCTAATTGATTGTTCTTTTTTAAGTATTAATTTTTTTTTGGCTTGTAACCTTTTAAAAGCAATATAATTTGCCTCTGATGAGTCGTTTTTAAAATTAATATATGCCTGTTTAGAGTTATCTACTGCAAGAGTACATTTTTGATTCCACCAAGGTAATGGAATCCTTTTATTTTTAAAAGAAATATCATTTGTAGAGCTTATGGGTTTTGATTTTGATATACAACATTTGTCTATAGCTAAATTTAAAATATCAATTAATTTAGTATAACACTGCAGGGGTGAATTACTATAAGTGTAAAGTGTAAAATCTTGTAACAAACTATCTGTGGTCTTCTTATACACAGTCCAATCTATAAGATTGTAATTATGAAATTTGGGATAATCTAAGGATTCTGGTAATCTAGAGCAATTGTTATTAATTACTATTTTTGTTATTACAGGTAAATGGTAGCTACCTAAGGGATCATTATGTACTATCCAATGTGAAGCAAGAGATATGCAAGGGGATGCAATAGTAAGGTCAAGCGCATTACTCTGCCATCTGTGTGATCCTACTGTAGTCGGTGTACCATCATTTAAGAGGACCAAGTTGTTACCATCAATACATTCAAGAATGTCACGACCGCGAGCATTAATAGACGAGCAACCCCATGCTGTGTGATGAGCATTAAAATCACCAGCAACCAACATGGGCTCTGGAATACTATTAAGAAGATTACTGAATTTATTTTTGTTAAAACGTGGACTACAATTATTTGGGCTATAAAAACTAACAACTGACATTTCTGTGTTTTTATATTTTAATCGTACCGCAATATTCTGTAAGGAATCATCACTATATGTATCAATTTTACTGAATTCTATACTTTTATGAACTAAAATTGCAACGCCGTTGTGGTCATTGCCTGAGTCTAATCTAACAATGTTAAAGCCTTTAATATTTAATTTATAGTAGGCTTTTAGCCAGGTTTCTGATATCAGAGCAATATGAATATTGTTCTCCAATAGAAAATGTGTAAAGATTTGTTGATTACTTACTAAACTTTGTGCATTCCACTGGACTATTACTATATGGTCCATAAAGAAGTAAAAAATTAAAGAAAGAAAGATTAATCTGGGTTTTTTTTATTCTGTAATGTCTCTAGGAGAACTTGTTTTATATTTTCTGTACATATTGTTTTGTCATTGGTTCTATTCAATGTTATAATTTTAACAATTGATTCTAATAGGGTATTTAAAATTTGGTCAGAATTAAGTAGGGATATAAATTGTGCCGAAGGTGAAGTTTTGGTACTGCCTAATTGAGGAAATGATTTCTCTCTAACAATATCAGCATAACTTTGTACTTTATTTTTATTCTCCTCTATTTTCTTTTTCTTAATAGGACACTGTGATGAAATGGCTATATGATTACCATTGCAGTGACAACATTTGGCTTCGTTAATATTTGCCGAACAGTTTCTGAAATTATGATTATTTCCGCATACTGAGCATCTTTCAGCGTTCTTACAAAACTTAGCGATGTGACCATACCTTAAACATTTAAGACACTGCTTTACAGGAGGTATGTAAGGCCTCACCACAAAGCGCCAGCTATTCAGGTCGACGGTGTCAGGAAGTACAGGACAGGAAAATGTGATGGAGACGGTTTTAGTTGGCTGCATTGTAAAGGTGTTATCATCACCTTTAATACGCCTCATGAATCTGCGTACACAAACAATATTTTTTGAGCTGGTTATATTAGAGTATATTTGTTCGTTCGATAGATGCGTAGGAACATGCTGAACTACTCCAGTTACTTCCGTGGCTGAAGCTGGTATACTTGCCTTTAATTTAAATCCGTCTAGAAATTTTTTATTAACTAAGGCTGCATTAGCTAAACCGGGGCGTTCAAAAATGACGCCGATCTTAAATTTATTCATCCTTAATAATTGCTTAACTCCTTTATTATATTTTTTCAAATTAGTAGCTAAGGACATCATATCCCTATCACCGATTGGCTTATTACTATCTGTACTCTCCATAAATACAATGTATTCAAAGTTTCCACCATCCTCAGGATAGTACCGAACATAATCTGGTATTTGAAATGCCTTATACTTATCCACATCCTCAGGTGCCGATTCCGAGTCAGACCCTAGAAAATTAATATCATCGGATGTATCATCCGATATTTCCTCTTTCTTTTTTCGCTTCTTCCCGCTCCTCTTCGTCATCTTTACTAGTTTTGACTAAAAAAACTCAATAAAATATTATTTTCCAAAACTAGCGCGAAAAAATACGTGTAGTCGCTTTGAAAGTTCCCGCGCTTTTTTCGATATATAATTAATATAGAGACGTGAACTGTCATCGTTACACTACAAAGAAATCAATGACAATTATATTAAAAATAGACAATTAAAAAATTATGTCATAGACAAAAACAAATTAATTTTTCAGTGGATAAAAACTGTTATAGTAATTCGGTTTACCGCTCATATACCTAGCATACGGTTTGTTTGTTTTATTCCCGGATTTAGAACTTTAAACCTTAAATAAATTAAACAATCGTAAATCGGGGTAAAGTCTAAATGTCAAGGTGACAGTAAAAACTTCATCCACGTGTATTGAGGCAAAGGAATAATTTTCAAACTTCCCGTAAACATATAACAAGGACATTCATTATAACTAAATAACGATTAAAGAACACTAAATCAAAATGAAAAGTATAGACCTATGCTATAAATACACCTATCATCACAAATGTGTCAATGTACCAATAACAATCATAAATTTCGTACTTTGATTTTAAAGCACCTACATAAATGGAGCTACTATTCAGTTTATTGAATTTCGGTATGTAGAGGCACAGATGTAGAGGTATGAATAATAACTTCAAGTTATTTTTCATATGCTTCGTAACTTCAATAATGATGCGTAAATGGGAGCACAACAATCACTATTTTTAATAAATGAAATATGTAACTACCATAAATTATATTTCACCTCACATGTGAGTATCGACTCACACTGAGCAAGTAATCACTATGGGTACACAGTAAATGTGTATCTACAGCATATACAAAAAATAGCGGTTTTTCGAGAGAGGAGTTAGCGACGTTCTATTTTTAAAAGAGCGAATTTGAATTTCGAATTGTATTCGGTCACCGTCGTGCTAAATATGCTGTATAGAGGGATGTCCAAAACGAAATCTAAAATTATAAAGTTATAAAGTTTTATTACTTACATCTTTATTTTAATTATTGTTTGGATTTAATGATAAATGTCTTATTTGAAATATTTCTCTGTTTTCTGGTCTACTATAAAGATCTATGTAGGTACTAACAGATTGTATACATCAATCAATGCTATACATATAATTCATTCGTATATTGCACAGTATTGTTTGTTACTCATAATTTTGTGATATGGGACTTTAACTAGTATACATATGTGTCTACTCAATTCCAGAGTCCTAAAATTTGCCAAATAAATTTAAACCCTGATCAGAGAAATTTCGAGAAATGGTATATTTAATCATTTTAATATTTTATGTATTTATTGATTTTAAAATTCGAGAATGTGTATCAGGTACTGGGAGTCTATCTACACACGGTGATTCATAATATTATTTCATTACATATAAATTATTATATTTAAAAAATGGGGTCATAAAATTTCAAGTTTTCAACTTAAGATTTGATGCAATAATATTGCCTAATAATAAGCACAGTATCATAATTATTATGGAAGCAAACACAGTTGTTGTCACCGATTTACAGTCAATTCATGTAAATTTTAAACGATCCAATTTGACTAAACAAACATTTGGTGTCGTGCAAACATTGCATTCAAAAACAGAACAAATAAAATTTTTGATCTTCTACACTAGCTACGTAGTCATAAAATACAATAATATACCTTATAATATAACGCCTAAAGTATATAATAGCATAAACAATACACATTTAAATAGAATCATAAAAGATGAGAAGGATCAAAATGGATTTGGGGTAAGATTTCCCGAACGCACCACAAGTTGAAATAGTTTCATGGACATTTGAATTTGGAATTATGGAACGGCGACATATTAAATTCCATATTTGAAATTCTATTGACCGTTACCCGAGAGTTCTTATTACCTACATTAAAAATCAATTGTATAATACATAGATTGTTCTTGTACTAGATTTGATAAATTATTTTGATGGAACCGTTAGGAGACCGTTAATGTAAACTATGCTCAAGGATTTGCCTAGAATTTTACAGTAATTGAATACATTACTTGTATTTAGAATTAGAAATGTGTCTACCGAAGATTCTAGTTCATTTTGTTATGCTCTGTTGCGTTTTAGTTAGTTTAGTATGTACCTACTATTTGTTATAAATCGTATATGTAAAATCATTAGCAAATGTTAAATATCATTATACTTAACATTTGCTAATAATTTTATAATCCTTTAAAATCGATCCCTCCTGGACTATTCAATAATGGCCTGATCCGAAATTCAAACCCCTAAAGATGTCCTCAGCTAAACATTTATCTTAAAATCACATTTTGTAAAGTTCACCTGCGGCAAATGCTATTAAAATAATTTGAAAAAACATTACATATTTTTTTACATATAATAAATGGTAATATATGTTGAAACAATGTTGATCAAATAATAATTTGAGTAAATAATACCTACATGAATACAAATAGTTACACAAATGTGTATAGTGTACGGGGATCGAATCTAGGAACAATATAAAATATTGCGCCACTGATTACTCCAAATACATAAATGCTTAGAAATACAGTTGAATTCGGTCGATTAAAAAAGCATGAAAGACACTTATTTCAATAGCAATTAAACGACACGTAATAAGGACATCTGCTATATACGTAGTGTTGCAATAATTCTATTGTCTCCATATAGGTTCATACATAATCAGTGCGATTTCCACATCCGACTTGCAATCTTCCGGGAGATCATTTATTCATTGCAGTTACGTAATCAATCGAATGTGATTACAATTTTAAAACTTTTCCAATACGTCTCGAATTTAATTTTATTATCCACTGTTTTTGAGATACGTCGTACTCGTGTACGACTGTTGCTGGTAGGGGGTAGTCTGCTCTAATCACTACGAGTGATTTAATCTTATTGTGTATTTATATTCGACCCTAATAAATTAATGATAGTTGGTAGTTTGTAATCACACGTTTAACTTAAAAATGTAAATTTACAACAATTATTTAAAAGAGTAACACACAAGTTTCTCGCTCTCGCTTGCTCGTTTTTCTTGTGATGAGACAGCATCTGAATGAGCGGTTAGATTAAAAAAATAAGTGATGACTATTCAAATGTGGTTAAAAGTAAGTTTACTTGATTATAATAATAGTTTATAGCTGTTTGGCGACTGAAATAAGTGAGACTGAGGTGCCCACGTGTATGTATGATTATATGTATGAGATACAGTAGGTACATGCACATCACCCACATATATGAACAGTATCAGAGGTGTCTGTGTGTTCTGGAGGACTATGTCATGTTAGTCCTCCTGTTTCTGTATACAGTAATTTCACTACTACCACCTAATGGGTTGTTTGAAATTTAATTTAAATGAAAAATACTGTAGTAATTATAAAATACTATATTATATATTCTTCTGTACCTACTGCTTTATTTTTTTTTAATATGATAGTATGAGATCTGGTTCTATCTAGTAACACGTCTGTATAAATTGTCACAACAAAATTAACATTAACCACAGAAAATACAGACTGCTTGGCACATATTAAAAGAAAAAATAGCTGATTCAAGGAAATAAATCATTCTTAGACGCAACTAAAATAGCAATGACATCGTGTGGGATACATAAACAATCTCTAAATTAAGAAAAGCAACTCACTATCCAATACAAACAATATAAGACACGACACAGCTTTCCGATCATGCTCGCCAACGCCACAACTAAACCGTTTAAAAATCATAAAGTTTAGACTGTAAGAAATAAAATCTTTTGTCTATAGCATAAAGTCTAAAATATAAAATTAAATAATGTGCAGTATTACGCATCGGAGTTTTTCTTGAGTAAATTATTTTTGGACGCCATTCATATTTTGTCACGAGTATAAATTATTTTTCATTAACAAAGTCATCAGTCGTACAGTTTCACTAAATTCTCAGTGTTGCCAACAATGCAAATCCACAAACAGGGAAAAATATATTAATGAAACCACAGTCAGGTCATCTTAAAATGTTTTTTTTTTATTTTTATAGAATTATGCATGAAATAATTCGTATTTTTGTATAATCAAACTACATAATAAATTTATTTTGTTTAATTATATAGATAATTCAAAATTCAGTTCTAAAAAGTAAACAATATATTCTAAGTAACTTATGCAGTGAAATGTATTTATTTTTTAATAACTAATGGTTAAGCCAAATTCTTTGTAACAAAATTATTAATGTTTTATACGGTACATTTAATTCCTTATTTCATTCCTTCTACCTACCCGCACACGTACGTAAAAATCATTCGCCCGCTCCGCCGCCGGCCGGACCTCGTCCGCCGCCGCTTCGTGTACGCTTACATACAACGTTACGAGTGTGTCGCACATAATTAACTGTAAAACCGCCGGAATACAATTGTGCTAATTAATATATATATCAACCGTGAGTACAATTGTGTTTCCCGAACTATTAATCCCGGACAATAAATTCTAGAAATTTTATAAGTGTCCGCGTCCCGCCTACGACGCAAAAAGGAATACGTGCTTTGACCATCTCGGACGCCCTTGTGCCTGAAGCTGAGGTCGAGGAGTGCTACTGAAGCAGACTCTAATGTACCAGGAGGTGCCGGGTCCGTCTACCAGGTACGTACGTGTGCTTTCCTTGTTCCCATTTCGCCCTTTTTTTGTCGTATGTACCTAACCAAAAAAAATATATGAAAAAATATAACCATAAAATTAAAAATCGAAGAATATATTGGCGCGACCAACTAATATACAGATTTTTCAATGCTACTAAAAATTCATTAAGCACCAGATAGAAAATACTAGCAATCACAGGAAAAAATCCTATCAGTTATAGTGGTAGTCCCACTACGAGAAACAAAAATATAACAAAAAAGATTGAGTAAAATACCAGAGTTCAGTCACAAACTGTATGGGGATGCAGTACATAAAAAGGTAAACAAAGCCAATTCAATGTCAACAACGTAACGTTAAGTTAATAAATTGCGAAATATTTTAATAACGTTATGGAAACACGATACCATGAGTCTATATATATGGACAAGATCGCGCGTTAAACTAAAAAAAGAATTGCCCACCAAACGGAAGTTAGTAGCTTTGGTGGTAATCATATTTAGATAGGAACACTGAAATTTCTAAATGCGACCGACTGGAAACACTTCCAGATATATTAACCCACCTTTCTTAAAATGTGTATCATTAATCATTTTCACTTAGAAGTACGCATGTAGTTACGTCAATCCGGAATACATTTTTAGGGATCCATATGCAAAACTCCTCAGATCGTACATTCAATCATCATTGGAATTGAACGGCAATTCAAACGATGATTGAAAGTACGATAGCTTGAGCCGTGGTTTGAACGCATAGCCTCAGTCT
Organism: Achroia grisella; assembly: GCF_030625045.1. Classification (NCBI taxonomy): domain Eukaryota; kingdom Metazoa; phylum Arthropoda; class Insecta; order Lepidoptera; family Pyralidae; genus Achroia; species Achroia grisella. The sequence goes on along the minus strand of NW_026712795.1, from coordinate 1,335,615 downwards.
GAAGTCGTATCCGTCAAACGGGAGTCGATCTTTAGCCGCTCCATAAGTCCTTCCGCGGGTCTGAAGTGATCTGTGACCTGCACACTTTTTTTATTTTTATAAATGACAGTTCGTTAACATTACTTACTTTTACGTCTCAATGTCTAAATAAACATGCCGTGCATGAAAAATTGAAATAATTAGATACAGTTAATAAAGGAAAGCAAATAATTATAACTAGACAAATAAAATATGTTTCTAAGTAAAATCTAAAAATAAAACAGAAAGGTAGCAAGTCTGGAAATTGACATCCGGGGAAGTTGTTAAAACAAAATGAAAAAAACTAAATCTTGAGAAGTTTACAGAAACTTTCCACAAATAAAATAAGGCTTTTAAGACTGTATTTAGTCTAAATATTATATATTTCTTGTAGAAACATCATACTTATCTATTCCAAAATTGTACAGAACCTTCGATGCCTGAGTCTGACTCACAATGTATCTGTTTTATTCACATTTCATGAAAGTAATGTTCTAAATTTATATGCATTTATTCCACACATGTCTTATAATTCTGCCACAGGACAATGACAACTCAATCTAAGTGTTTTTGTGTTATAAACAGCAATAAATAAATATATAAATATTTTCTTTTACAATATAAAAGAACAACTACAATAATTACTAAATTAGTATAATCTTACAAAAATAATAAGTTCACGCTACAGAAGAATGACTTGAACCAGATTACTGAGTATAACACATAAAGTACTGGTCAGATCAAACAGATAAAGTACTTGATCAAATTTATATGTTATAACGTACATAAAGAACACCAGTTTTCAAATAAACAGGTATCATCAAATGTATTTCACATGGAATAAAGTTCTGAGGTAACACTTATAAAAAATAAAATCAAAATTAAGAACTTTCTCCATTTTTTGAAGCCGGTTTATAATATTCAATTGGTAAACATAGATAATATTTAAAAAAAATATAATTGACAATGATTTGTCTAGAAATTTATATTTTAAATCATTAATTACACTTAGATATATTAAAGGACACGACACGTGTATCTTTTGAAATCATGTTCACAGTATGTATAAATAATTTACCAAATTACGGACCACAGACTGTGATAAGTATATATCCTTGAAAGCGAGACGCCAGAATTACATTCATGTTGAAAATTAGCCTCAAATTATTATATATGTCATAATATTTGGACTCGTGTACGCCCACACGTTTAGTTATTCTGTAGATGAGTCTGATGGAAATTATTTAGATATTTTAAATTGAAATTAAAGTAATGGCTTGTAGACCATCAACTTCCTTACATTACATTCATAACAGCCATACAACACATTGACTGAAAAGGATATTATCAAAACGTCAAATTTATTCGCTTACTAATTATTGATTTGGTAAGTTGTTACATGTAATCTTATCTAAATATATATAACTCAAAGTGACTGATGTAGTGATCTATCAACGCACAGCCCAGACCACTGGATGGATCGGGCTGAAATTTGGTATGCAGGTAGATGTTATGACGTAGACATCCGCTAAGAAAGGATTTTGATTAATTCTACCCCCAAAGTGATAAAAATTGAAATTTTGTATGAAACTTTGTCAATTTTAAATCGATCGGGCTGAGACTTTGCATGCATAAAACTACTATAACGTAGGCATCCCCTAAGAAAGGATTTTGATAAATTCCACCCCTAAGGGGATAAATTAACGCGAGCGAAGCCGCGGGCAAAAGCTAGATATTATATATTATTTATATTGTGTACAATATTAATATTACATACCTCGTCACATATTAAATCTTGCATTAATCTCACTCCTTCTAATATCAACGCCAACCAAACCACAGGCTAATGTACAAAAATGTTTACGAGGTGAATGATTTCTTGTGTTACTGCACAACACTGCATCTAATAATTGTAATATAGCAGGACAATTATGACGATGCCATCTAGTCCCATGCTAAGCACAAGGTACTAGACAAGTAGTACTAGGCCAGCATAACGTCTTACACCTTCGGAATGGCAACATATGAGAAGTGTAACGGTTGTCACGTGATAACGTGCTATCGTGTTTATGCATATAGGCGATGGTTACCCCTTACCATAAAGCAGAACGTTACGTTGTCCATACTTCCAGAGATAATATGAAATTAAAATAAATAAAGTAGCCTAAATTACACCTCATAATATTAACTCTAGGAGAAAAAATCTCGTCAAAATCGGTTCAGCCGTTTCAGAGCTTAGCAAAAACAAACAGACAGACAGACAGATAGACCAAATATTTTTTTTTATTTTTTATATACGTAACATATATACTTTCATATGCATTTAGTGAAAAGCTGGTATTTTGAAATGACTTGGATTATATTTATTTACACAGGTGGATAAAAATCTGTGAGTCTTGTATGTATCTTACATATCTATCTCTATTTAGATAAATTTGAATCACGTTACTATTTATATTTTTTATATTTAGATATAGATTAAACAAACATTGACAAGAAAGTAAATGGTTTCGCTTTAAGGTACGGACTGTTGAATACTTTTTTTTAATTTACTAGGAATATAACTATACTTTAACATATATTACCCCTCCGATCGATCCCCCGTCCAATTCAAACGGGGATCGATATTACGACGGCCTGAGCCGAGCTTCGAACCCCTAGTGGTGCCCTCAGACTAAAGTCGTATCCGTCAGGCAGGAGTTGGCCCTCAGCCGCTCTATAAGTCCTTCCGCGGGTTTGGAGTGCCATCTGCACTCGCCCCCTAACGACCGGTGAAGCTGTAAAAGCCAGCTGCGGACAACAGCATTAGAGTAAACCGAAAAAAAAACATAAATAACAATTGAAATAAATGTACACACATTAACATTAGTCGTTAATGTTCCTATATAAAATATGAATACGGACTGATTTCGTATCTACGTGTACATTTTGCTGTTATGTGGGAGAAATTAAGACTAATTTAATGGTGAACGGTAGTATTAGTATATAATACTTTACCTATTACACAAACTTCAATACCACCCACGTTTTGTGTAACCTCTACAAACCCACACACGTTCTGTCAGGTCCAGCTCGATGCAAATCGATATAAATGTCATCTGAATGTCGAGCGAAAATAATAATAGTTACTATAATAAGTATATGTAGTTTCCCAGTAGCTTATAACCATATTGCCAAATGACTGTATAGTATTCATTCGAATTATTACCCCAAATTTTAGGAGAAATTCATCAGGCATCACTGTTTACAACTCGACTTAAATTACTACTACTAGAGCATCCTTAAACCAATGTCATTTGGCTGCAAGGGAATTTCCAGGGCCGTAAAACTACGTAATAAAAAACTCAACTATTAAGCAAACTAATTTGTTTTTGGCATCTTTAGATTTTTGATTTGAGCAATTTGAAGAATCTGAGCAAAGTTTCTTGTCAGTTCTTCTTAGTTCAAAGACACTCCGAACTGACGGTAGATTTGACATACCATAAGAGTCTGTAATAGACCTACATGAATAAAGATATTTTGATTTGATAGTGAAGTTTCATATTAAGGTTAAAATTAGATTAGGATTATAATGTGATTAAATAATGGAGGTGTGTTTAGACTCGAACGTTAATCAGTATTGTTTACATTACGGCCCACATGCAACTTTGTAGCTGACTTATGGTATGTGGGATTGATGCAAACTGTTATAAGTCATGATACGATATTATAAACACGTACAAATGGGAGGAATAGATTGTTGGTTATGTGAATTAGTGTTAATCATCATCATCACCATCAGTCACTAACAGTCACCATCAGCCCATTACAGTCCTCTGCTGGACATAGGCCTCTCCCAAGACACGCCACTGGGCACGATATTTAGCCCTTTTAATGTTAATAATAACTGCTATTACGTGTATTAGGTATAATCTGTCAGATACAACCCCACGAGACGTCGACTATCGTGGTTTATTCCTCACAGTACATTTATGAAAATATTATGTATACAAGGAAAAACTTAGATAGTTTCAAGAAATTTAAAGACTGTACAAGTAGAAACTTACGCAATAAAAATAAGCTAATTTTACCTAAATGCCGTCTACACAAAGTTAGTAATTCATTTTATGGTAATTGCGTAAGATTCTATAATAAACTGCCAGTATCTACGCTAAATCTGACAGAGAGGCAATTCAAATTTAACATTAAACAAATGTTATGTAAAAAAGCCTATTATAGGATAGATGAATTTATAGACGATTTTTCATACTGCTTTCTTGATATATGATAGCGTAGCGGCTTTTGTATTGATTGCCGCATGCATCCTCAAGTAAAGTGCGAATACTGTAACTACCATATAGTAATTTTGTTAGCTGTGACGTGGTCGAGTCGAATGAGTAGTCATACTCACTAAAATGTCCAAACATGTGGCGCCGTGGTGGGCCGGTCTAAAATATGGTTGAGCGCAGTAATGGCTGGGTCATCCGTCATACTCGTGAACGAGTGCTGCTTTTAGGGACTGGTCTGCTCTTATCACTACGACTGATTTAATCTTATTGTATAGTTATATTTGACCCAAAAAAAATAGTGCTGGTTGGTAGTTTGTATTCACACGTTTCGACTTGTAAATGTAAACTTACAAGGATTATTTAAAAGAGCAACACACAAGTTTCTTGCTCGTTCTTCTTGTGATGAGACAGCTTTAAAACGAGTGGTAGATAAAAAACAAACTGTTATGACTATTCAAAAGTGCTTAAATTAAGTTTATTTGAATAAATGATTTACTATTCTATTCTATTCTATTCCTGATGACTTTGTTATAGTGGGCTAATCGACCCAATCGATTTAAAAACACTGCAGAGGTAATCTGTTATAAGTCATCTGCATGGGTACTTCATTCTCACATATTCCAGCCGTAGCCTTGTTATGTATGTAGTCTTTCGTTGTTGGGTGCAATTAGGCAGTGACATTATGGGTAACATACCATCTTAGTCTTCTGAAATGGCAAGGCATGAGTGATAGGCGACTATACAGTTTACCATTAGGTAGGTCGGTAAATTGTTCGCCATTCAAATTACATAAAAAACGGGTAATAACAACCTTGTTACTTTTTTTATTGATTGTACACTAAAACCTGTAGAAAAGGCGAGCTTAATGCAACATGGTATTCTTTACCAGCTAACCTTTGGGTAGAAAAAAGTTATTAGCCGTCTCATTTTATTTTGTGGAACATAATAATTATTTCATTACTTTTATTACATTCCAGCAACATTGCTATGACAAATACGACAGGAGAGTGAGATGAATTCAAAAAATATATTTATACAAAAAAATATAGTTTTAGTTTTACTACTAAAGCTTGATTACATATATAATTGTACCATCCGAAAAAAACAAAAACAAAAAATACATTTTTATTACATTATTTATTGTACAATATTATCCACTTTATATTATTTGCGTTTATTTGACGAACCGCACTCTATGGAGCGAACCTTTTACCATATAGTGTCCTTACAACATTGTAGGAACTAGGGGATCTGCTTGAAACCCTTATCAATCAGTTACCCTATTAACTATAATAACAGTAATTAGTTGCAAACGATACAACACAGATCATTACAATTATTAAGACGACAAGGCGGGAAGAAGAAGGAAGCAAAGTGTTTGATTTTAATTAATTTTTATCTAATATATAATCTATTTATTAATTTTAATAAAATTGTAATATAAATTAATACAACTAAATTTCCTTTATTACCAAACTATAAGAATTCATTCTTTCTATTTGTTAATAAACATATGGTATTCTTATGCAATATTAATACGATATCTGACAACATTAACTAACGTCATCTAACATTATTCAGATGATTTATTTATTTATTTAAATATAACTCAACAAATAAATCAGCTAATATTTTTATTAAACTGTTATGTATTATTTTAACTACTTATTATTAATTGTTGCTGTATTACTTTAATATTAATATGGTATTACAGATTTGCATATTAACTTTAAGACGCTACAGCAGAATTATCGTCTGAATCATAATTATTATTATTGTTATCCCTATAATTACTTGCCTCATTTCGTATTTCTTCCTCGTTCATATCTTGTGCATTATCCTGAGAATCAGCAAAGAAAGCATCTTTCGAATTTCCTTGTGGTATATACTGAATTGCCTGTTGCGGGTACACTCTAACACCGTCATATACATAAGGCCTTAAAAATTTATATCTACTATAATCTACATTATTAACTGACTGAGATTCTTCATCATTATTTTCTTTTTGTACAGTATCACTATTTAAATTATATTCTGTCTCGGGACTATTAATATTTTCATTACTACTACTCCCATCAATCTCGTTTTCTTCGTCATCACTTTCTATGCGTTTATCTTCTTGTTCTATCGGATTACGTTGATATCCAGAATAATCATCGTTTCCATCATCATTATAGTCAGTGTTCACTTTCTCTTCATGTGCATATTTATAATAACTAGAACTTGCTTGCGTTGATTCAGCTTTGCTGTTTTGATTAATTTTGTTATCTTCATCTAAAGTATCTAAGTCTTCTGAACTATCATTTGGATCATCTTCTGAAACCTCATAAGAATTCTTGTCTTTACTGGTTGACTCTACACTATTAATACTTATTCCGTTATTATTTAAGACACTATTATCATTCGATACTGTCTGTATAGTCACTACAGCGTCATAAGGCACTCCCGTATTACCCATGAATACCAAAACAATGTATTTATAACCTGGACCACCATCAACTATATTAGCTTTCAAGTCTGTACCAAAATCTATGCCACTAACTCTCACATGAGTTATAAGATCACCATCTCCAACTGCAGGATACCTGAGTGCTAGAGATCCTCCCGGTATGGACACTCTAATCTGCTCCGAATTCGTTTTTTCCAATTCTTCATTACCAATGTCTAATAGAAAGACGTAAGGATATTTATGAAATGGATTAGCAGCAGCCAGTACGAGTAGATGAGAAACAATTAGTACAAATAACATTGCGGCTCGTCGAGATGAAACTATAATGATAGGTCATGGAACACTAATCAGATTCTTATATGAATTGATTTCACGGTCCGCACGCCCGGTTTTTATTCGACCGTGGTTATGCATGACAGGTCCAATGTCAAACACATCTTTGAAATAATTGAAAGAAACTTTAGGGAAATTAGTCTCGTTAAAAGTTTCCTTGTTATTGTCGACACCATATCACGTTTTACGTAGCAGGAAGTTCTATCGTGTTCAATTTTTTTTATTTAAATGTAGCACCCTACACGGAAGACCGACTATTTTCTAGTTATCTGTTTAGAGAATAAAGAAAGAGTTATAAAATAGTTCTCACATCATATTTATCGAAATTTTAGATAAATCTATAACTTCCTTTTGTTATATAGATGTCCGCACAGTAAAGATTTCCTGAGAAACAGGATATCGAATTCGTTCGCACACAGTCCCGTGAAATACCTGATATCTTTCGAAAATTATGTGTTATAATTTGTTTAACTAAACAGTTTGTAGACATGTGATTTAATAGAATAGACGAACTGTGTATAAAATTAAACTAGAATACAATATCTTTTGAAAGTAAACAATAGAATAATTAAATATTTTACACATTTTTTGAACTAAAATTCAATCCATCAAATCAATATTCAAATAATTTATATAAATTTTTAATGTAAGTACTACTCAAGTATCTAATATTTTTCTAATTAATTCCATAATAGTAGGCTGTTCTAAGAATATTACGAGACTAATTATTGCGAATCTATGGTATAGTGCAAAGGATACTTATATAATCTGTGTTGATGCATAGAAAATATTTAACTATTTACAATGAATATTTTTTCTAAGGAATTTATTTTAGACATGTTCCTAAAATTAATTCAGAAGTGAATAACTTGTTGAAATGAGGTATGTAAAAGCACCGATAATTATTAAAGAATGTATCACACTATTGCGGAATGAAATAAAGATACACTTCAAGTAAATCACAGCTTTATTTCATAATACACCGAAACTCATAAAATATACATAATTTGTGTTACACACCAAAATATATCACAATTGTGTAATAATTTGCGGTAAATTTAGTTACAACAATACATAATGGAAGCATTAACATTGAATATTTAAGGATAGCAAGATACATCTAGAGAAAAGATTTAAAGTTTACATTAATTATAAATAGATAAGAAATTTATGTATAGCACTCCCAAATATTATAAATTCTGTCTTTATTAAGAGTTAAACTAATTTATTGTCATTGAAGATTAAACATAAGAGTTCTTCTTAACATATTATATATATATATAAATATAGCGATTTAAGAAATCAAATAAGAAAACTGTAATATATAATTAGATAACTGTTTCCCAACGTGGAGTCCATTCGAAAATGGACTCTATATAGCAGCATATAGTGATAATATACGTACTACTATTTTATTAATAATTTTATAGTGATTTTTACTAAAACCTATTAAAAAGTTTTTAATTTTATAAATTATGTTAGTCTCATTTTTAAATACATGAATTCTCAAAGAGTATTCTGTCTACAAAATCTAGAATATACTTAATTAATATAAATAAATATTAGATTACAAATATTACATCAATTATCATAGCCCGTTGTGTAATTTAAGAGTGCTATAAATATATTCTTTAGAGAAGAGATAACGAGTTATATTAATATTGTCTGCAAGTAACAATAGGTAGCATACATTTCTTCCCACTCGAACAATGGATTGTAGGTACCTATATCATATTTTATCAAAGCACCAAAGTTATTCATTACCAATTAATTAATTAGGTATAAATACTACTTAAGCTTCATATATACCATATATAGTTGGTATAAGATTTAACATATACCTATTATTTTTCCCCTCCAATAGATCCCCCGACCGATTCAAATGGGGAACGAAATTACGACGGCCTGAGCCGAGGTTCGAACCCCTAGCGGTGCCCTCAGACTGAAGTCGTATCCGTCAGGCAGGAGTTAGCCTTAAGCCGTTCTATAAGTTCTTCCGCGGGTTTGGAATGCCATCTGCACTCGCCCTTATCGCCAATGAAGCTGTAAAGGCCGGCTAACAGCGGTCAACAGTAGGCCGAAAAGAAACCTATTATTTTTGTAGACAAAGTACTTGTCAAACAAACTATTGATACTTTTAATAGTGTTCCCCGCATCTGTCCTTTATCAGCCGAAAATATGGAGAACTGAGTTCAGAAGTGCAAACCCACGGAAGGATTCATGGAGCGGCTAAAAGTCAACTCCTTTTTTCCTTGGAGTTAGCTCCTGCCTGACGTATAAAAATCATAATAACGCCAATTGTACTGTATTACCAAGTGGTTTGCCGTTTCTTTCTCTGACTACCTCCTAGTAGGGTGTGACGTGTCCTAATTAAACTTTAGATTTATGTTGAATAACTTGAGTATAGAAATAATTACATATACTTACAATTCACAAAAAAAACAATCATTATAATCCAACGCGGTACGTTGAAGCCGCGTATCCAAGTTACTGGCAGCGATGCCTCTTTGAATGGCCTTACTTAACCTGATAACCTCTGGGCAAAGTAGCTACCAGCTCGCGGGTCATAAGAAACCTCGATGAGCCGCTCTGAAATACTTGTTAAAAACAATTTCGCTTCCAAACTCCATGTGCTCAACGTTTCGGCAAATAGCATATTTTACTATATTTTATTTTATACATACTTTTCTTTATATAGCCAGTTCAAAACATAACGCTTCTGCTGTTATAAACGATGAATTAACATTTAGAGAATTATTTCTCGTTCTAAACGTGCATTCTTATGTTCATACGCCTTCTTACACATTATGATACTATATATAAGCTTATTCACATACAATGACCGTCACTAATATAACATTTTCTACAGTACAACTGAGATAAAATTATTATGATAAATACAAATATTATTGTATACTTATAAATGCTCTAATACATACTTAAGTATGGACGCAAACATCGTGAAAATATTTTTGCCTTATTTAAAGTGAACAAAGCCCATTGCAGCAGTAAGAGAAAGAAATATCCAAACTGGATATGAAACATGCTTGTAATGGTAGTCAAGTAGGTCCTTATTTTACGGGACAATTCCTGTACACTGCAGTAGAATCTCAATGTTGAATTGATACTACGCTTAAGGACATTGAAAAGTTCATCTACAGATTTGTACTAAAAAACTGCTGATGATTCATTTTCGAGTTTAGGTATAACTATTAACATATTCTCTTATTATATCCCCGCGAGTATTCATTTTTAAAATATTTTGAAGTAGGTATACAACTTTAAATGTATATCAGCTGTAAGTATCGCAACGCCATAAGTTGAGCATAATTGAAGGTACAATATTCATGACACCAACTTTATCGAAGAAAGGACCTCATTTGTTTGTTCTGCTGATTCAAAGATGTCTGAGCTCTATCTGCTTGGCCAATCATCTGATCTAACTTACTCATCTGTGACGTCATCTGCTTACCTACATCCGCAAACGCCGCCTTACTTAATACAGAATTATCTTCACTTTTTTGCATTTCATTCAAAGTTTCAAGCGCAGAATTTATATCGCCGCCATTTTGCGATTTTCCCGGGCTACGACCGCCATTTTTATTAGTTTTGGCGCGCAATGACATTTCGTTGTCGTTGGGACCGAGGCCTTCGTTAATAGAGATTACCTCTGTGGTTGCTGGTATATAATCTTTATCATAATTTGTTTGTCCTACGTAGCTGGGTTCACTAGAATATGACAGGTTATCTCGAGATGTCAGTTTCAACCGGAAGAAATTTGTGAGACTGCCACATACTCCCTGAAATAAATAGATAATAAACTTTTTATGGTTTAATATGAAATGGTGCACCCTTTTGCGCGTACGATGTACACTGATGGGGTAACAAGTAACAGGGGAAAGATGTTATTATTTTAATCATCATCAGCCCACAGCAGTCCACTGCTGGACATAGGCTTCTCCCAAGTCACGCCACTGGGCACGCGATCTTCAGCCCTTCTCATCCAGTTACTACCGGAACCCTACTTATGACGTCACTCCACCTAGCTGCGGGGCGTCCTACATTACGTTTGCAAATTCGCGGTCTCCACTCTAGAACACGTATACTCCAGCGAGCATCGGTTCTGCGATAGATATGACCGGCCCACTGCCACTTTGACTTGCAAATACGAAAAGAATGTCGGTGACCTTAGTCGAATTACTTCGTTTCGGATTTGATCCCTTAGAGAACTCCAACCATAGCTCGTTGAGCGACTTTGAGTTGGTGGACCAGTCGTATCGTCAGTGTCCATGTTTCGGCATCGTAAGTCGTAACGCACTGGTTATAAACCTTGGTCTGAAGGCTTTGTGGTAGCGACGACGAGAAGACTTGACGAACTGTCCCAAAAGCTGCCCAGCCTAGCTGTATTCGTCTCTTGGCCTCCCTTTCAAAGTTGTTTTTACCTAGTTGGAGCGTTTGCCCTAGATAAATATACTCCTGAACAACTTCGAGAGGAGCTCCATTTATGGCGACCGGTGTCGTAATTTTTCCAGTCCAGCATTCCAGAGATATCCTCCAGCGCGGTTGTAAATAACTTAGGGGATATAATATCCCCTTGTCTTACACCACGCCTCAAGTGGATATGCTTAGTCTGCTGATTTTGTACTCGGATGGTCATTGTGGCAGTATTATTTTAATTCTAATTGCAAATTATGAGACTGCAATGCTTAATGTTTGTCAAAAGGCTCAGATGATATAGTTAAGCTACTTTTTTTTATATCCTTTATATTTAAAATGTATCATTACAACACTTGCACTGAAACTGTTCTACAATAAAAAAACTAACAAACAACACTTTCTTATTAATTTTGGTATCATAATACTGTATACTTTGATTTTATCCTCTGTTAGAAAATATATTATACCAAATTAAAAAACGCTACTCATAATTATTATTTAGTTATTTTCTTAAATTCATGTAATGGTGCATACATACCTTTAACTTGTTTAACTTCGTTTGAGTTGAATCCAAAATAGTATTTAATTCACTGAGACCACCCGTAGCTTCTTTCATTTGATCATCTAACATTGCTGTATTCTGAAAAAAAGTATTGCATATATATTTCTTTCAAATAATTATTACAAACTAAAGGTAGAATACCTTAGCACTCCAAAAAATATATGAGATGTTGAATTGTCTTCTATGTGTGTAGCTTATACTAATTAGAATAGAATCGTAGAATTATTTTAATATAAAATTTAGAGATTCAAATTGAATATTAAATTTCATAAATTACTAATTTTAATTTATTTTTAATATCAGTTAATTCGATTTCAACAATAACTGTTGGTTCTACTAGTTCCTAGGTAGAAGTTTAAAGTTTCTAAGAGGATCTTTGAATAATTAATATGTATACATTGTTTAATTTTGATAATTAATTTAAAAAATTAAATTAATTTAATAAAAAAATATACAATGAATAATATATATTAAATTGGACATAACGACATAATAATATAAAGAATGGGAAGTAACAATCTTTATTAATTAATATTATGTAAGACATTTGCGGGAATACTTATGGGGATTTTTCGTTCGTAACATGCAGCTGTTTCAATTCTTTACTTTGTCACAATAAAAACAATATTTAGTACTTTTTATAAATACAGGCAAAGGAGTAGAGAAAATTATAATAGTAAACTCATTTTTATTTTATTTAATAAAATATTTAAATTGCTCACCTCAGCAGTCTTAATTTCTACTTCTTCGAATTCCACCACATCTAAATGTTTATGTTTCTCCAAAAATTCTTCCTTATCAGGTTTTGGCTGACCAAATAATTCCGCTCTTGTACAAGCATCTTCATAGGCCTTCAATGACATTATTGCTAACACTGGTTTGTTGATTTCAGAGTATTTAAATACATCTAATGAACGTATTCTCAAGATGTCGACTCATTAATTAATCATACAACACTAGACTAAAACGCATTGATAATAGAAATCTATTTCCTACAAATGAACAACTGCTAGTAACTGTAGGAATAGTTAGCTTAGCTTAGCTTGTTGAAAGTATTGATTTTGATGTCCAAGATACAAGTGACTAAAATTTTATTCTCTTCTGTTCTGATTCTGATATCTCTCTTTGATTGGCAAATAATGAAAGTGATATCACCGTTATTTTTCTTTACCGTCAACAGATAACGATCAATTATTTTATGCATTCTATTAAATATTATCGTAACTTAATTCGTAAAAATTACAAATTAAAAATTGGCGCCAAAAATTGCTGGTGTTGCCAATACAAAACTCAAATATGTCACAACAAAACAGTTGTTCTTAAACATTCAAATTAGGGACCATTTTTAGAAATTTTAATACCTCAAATTACTTTTGATTAATTGTTTACTCATATATATAATATATAAATTGTATAAATAATATTACATTAGATTCATTTAAGATATAAATATCAATCAGCTGGTCTTCATACAAGGGCAATGACCGGTGCTGAACTTCGTTTACTAAAATCAAATATTGAATGAGACAAAGAGAGACAAACATATCACTGTATCTCAACGCCGACAGCCGTCAATTTTATAAATATAAATGCACAATAAATGTTCATAAAAATAGTATATTTAGCGGTTCGTAAGTCGTGTAAGACGCCTTATTTGTTGGAAATACCCTCTGCAGCCATGTCATCAAGTAAGAATTATATAGTTTTATTGTTCTATAGTGTAATATAGTGTAATTAAAACATAACCTTAAATTCTAGTTATTAAAAACTCTTTTGTAAACTAATTACTATTCTTATTTACTTTAAAAATTAAAAATAAACAGGTCGAATATATACGCGATAGTGAATAACTGTTGTCACGAAAAACAAAATATGCCTAGTCACTCAAAAGAAGTTATTTTTACTTTTAACAGCAAAAAGGTCAGCACATATTGATTTTTTTTACTGCCCTAATTACTGACTACTTGCTTACTGGTTCCAGAAGGAATACTAAAAAATAAAGATGTTTTCACTGTCATGGTATTGATATTGTCAACTGTTATAAATTTTCAGTATTTTTTACATATATTTAAATAGTTTCTATTCATCATGAAATGAATAAAATAAATAAGTCTACTGTCTTAAATGTTACATTAATAAATCTTATAAAATATTGTTCTCAATTTGTAGTGTCTTGTCACAAAAGTGAGTTGCATTTTTAAAACAAAGATATAAAATTTTTGTTCCTTTTAAAATATTCAAACTGGATTTTAGTAATGGAGACCAGTCAAAGATCTACATGGCCGGTTGGTATCCAAAATCAGTGTATGATTACTTATTATTTAGATTTTATTAGAAACAAAGTATGGCCTTTGCATTAGATATTATAAAAAAAAGTTGTTTTAGTGTCCGATACCTTTCTTTTTTTTTGTTTTTAGAACCATTGAGCTTAGACACTCTGAACAAATTCCGGAGCGATTTCTACGCAGACCCCAAAAATGAATTGGCACAAAATGTTTGTACACGATTTGACCCATTTGAGGTGGCAATCAGCAAGAAAAGAGTGGACAGCTCTCTTCACTACTATAATATTAAGGTAACTGTTATAAGGAAATATAATGTTGCAGTTCATTAAAAAACATAAAAAACCTCTATCTTGATATCCAGGCCTAATGTGTGTTATTTGAAAATAAATTTGCATTTCTTAGATATACAGAGTGTCCCATAAGTAGTAGACCAAAGGGTTATGGGGGGTAGTGAGACCTAATTATCTAACGCAAATACTAAAATTTATAGTCCTAGGTTGTGTAGTTTAAGTTATATCCATAAACTGAATATTAAATTTTACTATATTTCTTTTTTAATTTTATTATTGTTTTTTGTTCAAGTACAACGGGACACCCTGTATATATTTTTTAGCTGATCCAAGAAACTTTTTCTGTCATATAGAAGGGCTGTGTCTGTGACAGACATGTGTGTGTGTTTTTACAACTTTTTCACTAGCACTCAGCTCATATTAGTCATAGTATAATGTCCACAGTCTTTTTTATTAATATGCTATCAAACACTATAAGAATTACTTAATTAACCAATACAAATCTCTGGAACAAGTTCTGCTTAGCCTGGAAGAAGATGGTGCTGTATAAATTGTCCTGAGTTATTATGATTATTATATTATTTAATAGGTGGAATCTGAAGGGAAGCCGGTAACAAATCAAGAGAATTCTGGTCGATGCTGGCTGTTTGCTGCGCTGAATGTCATGCGCCTGCCGTTCATGAAGAAATATGGCATTGAAGAGTTTGAATTTTCTCAAAGGTAACAATTTTTTTTATTGGAATGGCAAACTAGCTGACTGGCCATCTGTCGGTAAATGATAATCGTCATCTATATCTTTGAATATAGATATCACATTATCACGTGATGCGTTTTCTTCTGGAGGACTAAGATGCCATTTCTCCGTATTCTGGTTATTTCAGTACCTCTTACCCTTCTACTGAAACCCATAAGAGAGCAAGCTGCTTGGCGGCTAAAATAATAATAATAATACAGGGAGATATATAAAACATATATTTAATAATAATAATAACTCTTTATTGCACATAACAATGAAATAAAAAACAATGAAAGTAAATGTTTTACAAAAGGTGGTCTTATCGCTATCAACAATCTCTTACAGACAACCTGGTGTTAACAGAGAGTATTTATATTAATAAGTTAGACAGAAGTACCCCTGCAGATGACTTTGTATAGCATATACTTCAATGTGACACACGCGTAACAAATCTAATGTATGTTTATTACCTACTGTAGTAATAAACGTTTATTTATTTTGTTAACGGCTGCGGCTGTGTTATCATTGTGATAGTAATATTTGTTTCGAAAATGTAGGTAATTTAGGAATCTTTGAGAGTATTTTATCAGAACCTGTATCAAAACAATCGGTACTAATTTATAAATTTGTAGATAAAAGTAGGTAAGATTTGTCTTTATAGTAATTAAAGTTTAAATGTAATGCAATTAATTAAGAAGTCAACACATGGCTAACATGCTCACTATTGTGCTAAGCTTCTAAAGAAATAAAGAGAAAAAAAAAGTAGGTATGCTTTTAAGACTATTACCACAGATGGGGTGGTCGGAGGCATGTAGCAATGGCGGTGGGCGCAATGCTTGACATTTACACATTTCGCATTGGACATCTCTCAATATATAGGCGGTAAGCCTACCGACAGCGGCTAGGGTCTAGGGTTAATTTGTTTTCGTCGCATTTAACGCAGTCGGACTAAATTATATGTATATTCCGTTTTTGGTGTTTTCTATATATATTGTCTAGAATCCATAACGCACGCTCTGCTTATCTTGGGACTTTGGCTTTGTGCGATAAATATTTTTATACATCAATCAGGCATGAATGTCAAACATAAAGTTATAACGTTGTGTTATATACCCTTATGTTTGTCATTCATGCTGTGCCTTTAAATGAACTGTTTGTTCGTATAAGATAACAAATATGCTGTTAATATTGCAATCAAAAGATACACATTTATATTCTTTTTATCTGATAACATTCACTTAGCATCAAATCCTGGTAATTTTAAATGATATGACAGACGATTATATTCTGTTTTATCATTATCCTTAATTTTTTATTCCTTTCCCCGTCTCAGGGAAAGGCAAAAGGACTCGGTTTATACAGCCATTGTCTTCGGTAAAAAAATATTTATTTTAAAAATGCTTTTACTCCGTATTTTTTGATGAATGACCGTTACTGTAGCTCAATTTGGAAATTATTATTGGTATTACTATTATTGATTTTATTGTTATTGGTATTATTATTTTGACATTGTTATTTTAAATTTAGATTTAATTTGTTATTTTGAAATTCGACAAAATAATTAATCGTTATGAATAAATAAATAAATAATATTTTGATATTATATTTCCTTCAATTCCTTATCTTCACAATTCATATATCTTCAAATGTTTATATGACATTCTCAAATATACATTTATAAGTTTCTAGGTTCTTGAATAACGTCACCCTTGATAATTGATGATGATCAAATGATTATTCAACGAATAGTTTGACATTGTAAACATATCATCATCTGCTTCTTCTTTATCCCATTTCTTTGGGGAGAAAAACATCTTACGCTGTAATATGTTTTTACTCCCTTTCTTGCCATATCATCTTTCACACGGTCCATCAACAACAACATAAATCCACAGACAACGTAAACATATATTATTACAAGCAGACCCGGCCACGCGCTGCTATGGCTAGGGTTCTGGAATAAAATAATATTGCGACTATAAATTTAGATTTAAACTATCCTATCTTTCAAGTTGGATCAAATTGCATACAATGTGCAAATCAAATTTGCAATAAGTTCAGTAGTTTAGGAATCCTTCGCGGACAAACACCGTGACACGTAATTTTTATATGTAAAGATGATTATTTCAGCTATCTCTTCTTCTGGGACAAGATTGAGCGGTCCCACTACTGGCTCAATAACATTGTAAGCACGGCGAAACAGGGTGAGAAGCTGGAAGGGAGATTAGTCAACTTTTTGCTCAAGGTACCTTTCATTAACCTAAAGATAAATCTTATTTTTTTTATTAAGGGTTTGGGCGTACTTGTTAGACTAGACTTGTAGCACTGCGACATGCATAGATCTATTGTGCTCGTCCGTTGTAGAGTTCGCTGCCTAGGCCCATCAGGGACAAAATGAGCGAGTAGTAACTTTACGAGAGTAAACTTTACAAAGGAGATATATCGTTTATGCATGAGTGGTCTATAACCAAAAAACTAAAAAATGTTTTTTATGTAACTGTAATGTTAATCAAGCTAGCATGTATTTCACTACGTATACCAACCAGCTTGGTTTGTAAGCTCTTAGTTAAAAAGTGAGACAGTGAATATAAGGTACCTTAAAAAAGACAATCATTAGTTTTTTTTTAATCTCATAACTCACACAGTGCCATCTAGTACCAAGTTAAGCAGAGCTTGTGAGTAGACTTGTGGGGACTAGATGACATTGTGTTGAGTGCTCATAGTCCAAGGGTATTATAATTTTTTTTTTTTCAATCAGGATCCCATAAACGACGGAGGACAATGGGACATGATCGTGAACCTCGTGAACAAGTATGGCGTGATACCTAAGAAGTGTTTCCCGGAGTCGTTCAGCTCACGGAAGAGTCTGCATATGAACGCCCTCATTAAAACTAAGGTTTTTTTTTTATTTTTATATACTTGGAATGACAAACAAGATGTAACAAGTAACTATCACGTATAAAATGATAGGGTTCCACCCGCCTGCGACGACAAAAAATTCATAACGCTGACAATATTATCTGATTGCACAAAGAATAAGTGCGTAGCGGTTTCTATATTGATTATCGCATGCCTCTTACTTGTTATTGTGTAATTATTAAATTAAAAAAACATTTATTCCATAGAGCAACACACTAGTTTCTTGTCTGCCTGTCATGGTCTATTGCTAGCAATAAGGCTATTAGTCCACATTGCCAACGGTCCTGTCCCCCTAAATATAAATAAGGATTATGTGTATTCAAATATATTAAACTTTACCTGTTATTACTCCACAGCTGCGTGAATACGCCAAGGAATTACGAGACAAAGTCGAGGCCAATGCGTCGGATGCAGAGATCCAAAACACAATTAGCAAACAGATCGCAGTCATTTACAATATTGTGGCAACTTGCTTAGGTACAGCTGATTGAAATATAAATGTGCTAACCGATCCAACAAATGTTGTTCTGTCACATAAATTAATATAGCTATTAAAAAATAGGGGTTGGTGATAGAAGGGTGAATTATATGTATTTTTGATGCCTTATTATAAATAGTTGTCCAAAATATAAAAAATGCTAAGGGTGGACAACCCTTATCACTTAGGGGTATGAAAATTATAAATTATAAAAAATTTGTATGTTCTCAAAAAAACATAATATTGGTAATAAAATCTCCAAGCTAAGCGCGGTCGCGCAGATACTAACCTTATAATTTATATTTATTATATGTGTCTAACAGGAACCCCACCAGAGAAGTTCACATTCGAATTCTACAACAAAGAGAAGGCCTACAATAATTTGGGACCCCTTACACCGTTGGAGTTCTACGACAAACACGTGCGACCGTTGTTCAACGTCGATGATAAGGTAAAACCGGGGTAGACTTTGCAAAAGTCTACTGGATACCTGTATTTTTTATTATTGAATACAATAATTTATACTTATAATTAGTAAAAATCACGGGTAATCAGTTTACCCGTGATCATGGTGGTTGAAACACATCGGGAACTCAGCAAATAAATATAAAACGTGGTAAGATCTCGTGGTTTTTACTAATTATATATATAAATAATGGCCGCGTCAAGTTTAAAACAGTATAATACAATAATTTACCCAAGAAAGTAGAATAAAAATTGTGTCGAGAATAAGGGATACAACACACGGGTAAATATGTATTATTTTTTGTTCTTATGTTTCTTGTTAGATTATATTTAATTACGTATGTTTTGTCCGTAGGTGTGTTTAGTGAGTGATCCACGCCAATCCAACCCGTTCGGCAACCTGTACACACTGCAATGCCTGGGCAATGTGGTCGGTGGCCGGCAGACTGCATACAACAATCAACCCATCGAGACGCTTATGAAGTTAGTTGTCGTTGCTTTATTCATCATCATTATTTCAGTCCGGAAGACATCCACTGCTGAACAAAGGCCTCCCCTAAAAATCTCTACGACGCACTATGGAAAATGGTAGAACAAAAGCATATCGTAAATGGTTTTTACGAATATCATAATCTGGGTGCTATTTTGATTTAAATAAATACTCAAATTGTTAAGTTATAATATTCAATAAGATTTTGTTACCGAATACGCAACATAATACTATTTTTCATAGTCACAAGTGCATTGAAGACAAAGAAGCCAAACTCAAGACTTTGGGTGTTCACGTTTCAAAACAATATTGTGAAAAAAATATTAGGCACAGATATGCAGTGTATTACATTTTTAGGATGGTAATTTTAATATAAACATCTTTTTAATTTTCATTTAATTTTGAGATATTTGAGAAAGTACTTAAAACAGAACATAAAATTTCATTGAAAGTTATGACTGTTACCCACGTCACACCATCCGCTACTTTTTGTATTAATGCAAGCATTAATGCAGTCTAACTATTCATTAGCAAGATACAAAAAAAATCAGCTGCTGATATTTGCGATTTTAGAAGATATGACAATAAATTGATAAAAGTCGGACGAAAAGTTATACCGGAACTTCCCATCCTAGTTGATTTGACGAATGACCTCTTTTTCAAAATTGGACCTTGGACCAACCTGGATAGTTTGCCCTAAGTGTATGTGTGATCGACAATTTCGAGTGTAGAATCTCTGATTTTTACGGGCGCAGGTACGACACTAGCGTTTTAACATGATTTTCGTCTTGTCAATTGTCGTCAATTGTCTTTATTACTGATCTATAATTTGTTTTCTGTAATTGGAATGAAAAATTGTACTTAGGTAGTGAGTATACCGATGAAATAATTGTATTATTTATTGTACATGAGTAAGTTTATTAGATAGTGTGCTTGCTACGTGGCTTATTAGCAGGGATGTTAGGGAGCTCCGTAACCGAATCCGAAATAAAAGCTTCGGATAATATCGGATAGTGGCGGAGCCTAATTGAGACACGTTATGTAACCATTTTAATAGCTACTTATATTTTACTTTTAAAGTCCTTAAAAAAATAATATCCGTAACCGAAATTATCCGAGACTAACGGATAATCCGAAATAATTTCATATCCGCATCCGTATCCGTATCCGGTATAATAATCATTCCTATATCCGAAACCTATCTGTATCCGAAATTTCATATCCATAACATCCCTGCTTATTAGTAACGCGTAATTCGACGCGGAGTCGTAACGTGGACTGACTTGACACTAAATATGAATCTATGTTATCTGGAGAGTTACTGGGATGGAATGGGATGGGATGGGAATGGAGGATCTCGAGTGTTGACAGAAATATTGTAATATTTCTGTCAACACTCGATCCGTGTAGACACAATACAATGCTATATATATAAATGGTTACTTTATTTATTTATATTTATAACACACACCTTCAATATAGATTGTATTTCTAGAATACAAGATGTCTAAGTCAAACAGTACATTTACAAACAGTATATTTGTATTTTCCTCAGGGCAGTTAAAGACAGCATTCAAGGCGGAGAAGCCGTATGGTTTGGATGTGAAGTCTCTAAGAGATTTGAGAGAAAGAGTGGCCTCGAAGATCTAGACGCGTGAGTGACATCTATTATTTTTAATTTTATTCACACAGCAGTCATATATATATAGTGACTAGCTGTGCCCGCGACTTCGTTCGCTCTTGCGTTGAGCTAGCGACGGAAGCTCAAATATGAATAACTTTCTTCGGTTTTACAATATTTTTCACTGATGCTTCGCTTCTATTGGTCGTAGCGTAATGTTATATAGCTTAAAGCCTTCCTCGACAAACACAAAAATAATTTTTCAATTCGAACCAGTAGTTCCTGAGATTAGCGCGTTCAAACAAACAAACAAACTCTTCAGCTTTATAATATTAGTAGGTACTAATAATTATAGTGGTACTAAGATATATTAAATCCACATCAAATTTCATATAGAAACTATCTGACCCCACAATCATTATTTTGCCATATAAATTAGAAACGCTATTAGAAGAAAGAGGTTGGTGATAGAAGGGTGAAAATTTGAGTTGTATGTATTTTTTTAATGCCACATTATAAAAAATGGCTGCATGGAAGACACTCAAAGCATCTACTCGACAATAAGTTGCTCATGTACAAAACAATCCCCAACTCAATCTGAATGTATGGGCTCCAGCTGTGGGGTTCTGCAAGTGCTACCAACATAAACAAAATTCAAAGAGCTCAAAACATACATACTTGGGGCGTTACCCCCTGGTAATTGAATAAATATTTGTTTATTTAATCGAATTTCTTGTTATTTTGCGGAGTCTATTTCACTACTTGATGGATTTATATTGTTTTGTTTAATTCCGACCGTTATTGAGTCTGCACCGATGCAATATGGGTCGGAATTTGATCGCCATTAGAGAAGGTCGTAACGGTAGTCAAGTTTCCACACCGAATATTTGTAGTCTCACACATGCCAATTGTAACGGAATTAAACAAAATAATATAACTCCATCAAGTAGTAAATGTTTGTTTATCATGCAGGCATGACTACCGGCTGGTGTTCAACACAGATGTGCAGATCGGGCTGGAGAAGGCGGACCGGCTCTTGTACGGCGACTCGTGCATGACCCACGCCATGGTCTTCACTGCCGTCGGCACTGACGTTAGTGGCACAATAGTACTATTTATAGTAAATTAGCAGACCCGGCCACGCGTTATTGTGCCTAACAGTTTCTTTAGATATAAAAATAATTTTCAATAAAATAATATTGCGACTATAAATTGAGTGTGATCCTTCCTATATTTCAAGTTGGATCAAATTGCACACAATGTGCAAATCAAATTTGGAACCGGTTCAGTAGTTTAAAAGTCCATCGCGGACAATCAGCGAACGTCACTAGTAATTTTTATATATAAATATGGACAACCGAGCTTTGCTAGACATATACTGATAGGGGGCTACTTATGACCCCGTCCAATTCAAACGGGGCTGATTGCGATGGCCTGAGCTAACGTTCGAACCCCCTAGTAGTGTCCTTAGAGTAAAGTTGTATCCGTCAGGCATGAGTTGGTCTTCAGCTGCTCCATAAGTCCTTCCGCGGGTTCCACGAAGGCCTAGCCTAGCTCGAAATAAACGCAAAGACAGTTTTATTATATACAAATGTAATAAATTAATATATCTTGATATCGCTTTATTTAACATTTCAGGAACAAGGAAACCCGTTGAAATTCCGCGTAGAAAATTCCTATAGCGATAAAGAATATGACAAGGGATATTTATTACTCACTGAGCCGTGGTTCAGGGAGTTTGTATTCGAGGTAAGGACTTTTTGACAGTGTTTAATATTAAATAACATTATACATTGCCCAGCCCTGGATATATAAATAGGGCGGCAGATTCCAGAGAGAGGACGGTCACTCGATTTCAGAGGATAAAAGTCGAAACACATTCTCTTGTTGTCTCATGGTGTTTTATACTTTATATATAAATGCCTATAGAAAGTCATTCCTATCGAAACCTATATTATCGCGTGAGTGAGAGATAGATGACAGGTTCTTTAACTTAAGGCCTTCTTTACTACAAATGGAAAAATATTATTTTAGAAAGGTATAAAGGTACATGGGGCGGCGGAAATAAAGTGTAAACCTTAATGCGAGGGGCCCGTAGGTACGCACGCTCGCACTCTTGCTACTAGGCTAATACGGTACTGATTTCATACCCTTCTTTATCAGGTGGCAGTCGACAAGAAATATGTACCAGCAGAAGTACTTCAAGTGTTCCAACAAGAACCAAAACTCCTACCGGCTTGGGACCCCATGGGCACCTTGGCTTGCCCCCTCTGCTCCAAAGAATAACGGATGATGCATTTTTTTATTTTATTATGCAACAAGCTTGCGTACTATTTATGAACGTATAAAGAAAAAAAAGAAATAAAATAAAAGAAAATTAAATTGAATCTAGGTTTTTTGTCACTTTTATTTAAATTAGTTGTTGTATTCGGAAAAAAGAGACGTACACTTCAATAGTTGAAACGGGTTTGCCAGGCGTTTTTGTGAATAAACGAGATGGTTAATGGTAATTATTCATCTGTCTAAATATATGTTAACTGACTAGTTTGGGGTGATCAAAAATTGTGGCACAGCCCCTGTGACAGCTACATTTTAATAGTAAAAAATTCGGTTTTTTAAAACTAAATTGAAATGTGATGTTACAACAAAATGAAAGACCTCTCCTAGGGATTCTAGACTACATGATGTTTACACGAACTTTGTGACTCCCCCAATATTTTGTAATACACACGTCACACTTTGTCGAACTCGAGAATGACAGTATATGAGATGCCACCGTCACATTGTATTGTGATATCCTGTGGTTTCATAAGCCGTCGGCTTGTTTATCCAGTTACGTAAAAAAAACCTACGAAATTAACTTACGATAAATGTTACTTACATTGCACGTTATCTCAATTTTTATATACAAAAGTAGACTAAGCTGTATGGTCTAATGATCTTTTCCTGTTCCGTTATTGAAAAGGAGATGGAAAAAAAGTGATTTTTATTACATATATATATGTATCGTAAGTTTCACTGCCATATTTACAAGTACAGATATAGATATAAAGATGCCGTATACATACGTATGTAAAAATTGTACTTTTGATTTATGTATTAGTCTTGTAGAATTACCGTTATACTATAATACTGTGTTCATTGTTCAGTTACCAGAAAATGATAATTATAATGAAATGTAATGATAAATTATAACATTATATTATGTTCATATAAATCTGTCGAATCAAATTATTCATAAAATATTATATAATTAAACACAGTGTAAAATGTTTGAGAAGTGACTACCAAATTTTAGTAATAAAAACCAAAATTTCTAAGTAGTAACTAAAACAGTTGGCTATTTACAATAAGTAGCTGAATTTTGTAAGCATAACCCAAACAATTATTGCTTATTACTAAAGTTTGGTTGTTTCTAGAGTAACCATCTCAGACGTACTGTGGTGGACTAAAGTAAACTCAAAAGCAAATTAATTATGATAAAATATTAGTTCATTATTGTGTAAATCGTACGTTAGAGTTGTCTACTCCGCGCTGCCCCTTAGCATGATAATATGCTTCATAATAAATGGTACTGTAATCCAAATCATGTATTTAGCTTATAATTTCGATATTGTGACTGACCCTGACTACAAGAACATTGTTTGATTTGAACATGCTCTAGTAATAAGGCTGTTTTTTGTATGAATATATTTTTATGTCAATATCTTTTATTTTTTTATGTACCTACTAGTTCTGTGCTTTTGTTCTGTAAACATCTGTTAGGTATGCCAGAACAACAGTAACAGGGATACTGTGAAGTGTGAAGTAGACTTACTCAATAAGTATTATATATTAAATTAAGAAATAAAATATTAGTAAATCAAGGAAAAAATATAATGTCACTTTACAATAATCTGACGAGTGAATCAACAAAATTTTATGACATGTTAGTTTTAAAAATAAAAAGTATAATCAAGGAGGTTTCACAACAGAGCCATTGCAGACGTCAATGTGAACGCATCACTTGACATGTCCTCATTTGGCTAGGCATATCTGAATCCAACTTGGCAGGGAACGAGCCTACTGTCATCTCTTAGATTACTTTTTAAGATAATAATAATAAATACATTTATTCAGCACTAGCTGTACCCGCGACATCGTCCGCGTAAAATAGTGACCTTGACCAAGTAATGAAAAAAATATTTAATGACCTAACCCAATAAAAGCCAAATGAAAAAGTTTCATCGTTTCATCTTCAAAAATGACGACACTTCCATACATAACTCTTTCAACCCCTTATAACCCTTCTATCGCATTCAAAAGTAGCCTATGTCCTTTCTCAGGGTCTAGACTAACTGTCGCAAATTTCATTTAAATCGGTTCAGTAGTTTTAGCGTGTAAGTGAGACTGACAGACAGACAGATAAAGTTACTTTACGCGGTTATAATATTAGTGGGGTATTTTATAAACTAACCCAAAAAAACCAATGGAAAAAGTTTCATAGATCTGGCTTATAAAAATACGAATTTACCTAAAATCTTTCATCCCCTATTTTATTTTACCCCCTTAAGGCTAAAAATTTTAAAAACTTTGATAATCATATTTATTCATAATCACTTAACAGCCTAAAATATAAGTTTCAAGCTTCTACCTTTAAAAATGATAATTCTTACGTACAACCTTATACCTACCATTTCAACCCCCTTGCAACCATTTTTTCGCATCCAAAAGTATCCTATGTGCTTTCTCAAGATCTAGACTAATTGTGTACCAAATTTCACATAAATCTGTTCAGTAGTTTTGGCGTGTAAGTGAGACTGACAGACAGACGAAGAATATTAGTAGGGTATTTAATAAACTAACTTAAAAAGCCAATGAAAAAAGTTTAATAGATCTGTCTTCAAAAATGACGATATTACCTAATATCTTTCATCCCCTATTTTATTTTACCCCCTTAGGTGTAACATTTTTACAAAATTTGACAGACAGACAGAGTTACTTTCACATTTATAATATTAGTAAGGATTACATCAGTATTCGTATTTACAATAATGTTTACTATATATCTTAAAAGCTAAAACATACTGGTAAAGCTGAATGTGTCACCCACTCAGCATTTACACTGTAGCATATCTCCACAGATATCGAAGTTTTCTTAAACGATACAAAGAGCTACAAATATAAATTGACACACAAAATTTTGTTTGTCGATCATATTTGGAGTCTCTTGATCGTAATTCAGGGTAGTAAACTAATATGTGCCGTCTCTCTCTAGCAGAAATTCATGACCCCTCCAATCGATCCACCGTCCAATTCAAACGGGGATCGAAATTATGACGCCTGAGCCAAATTCGCACCCCTAGCGGTGCCTTCAGACTAAAGTCACATCCAACAGGCGGGACTTGGCCTTCAGCCGCTCTGCTTTCTGCACTCGCCCCTTATCGTCCGGTAAAGCTGTAAAGGGGCCAGCTGCAGTCAAAAGCATTAGAGTAGTCCGAAAAAAAAAGAAGTTTAAGTACAATAATAAAAGGTAACACAAAAATACTTGAAAATCATAGACATTAGTCCAGTGGTTTAGGGATAAAAAGGCGACATATAATGACACACTTTCAAATTTATAATAGGTATTAATATGGATTAGTACGGATTTAATATTCCACCAGATATCAGTGCAATCAGTTATCGAACAGTCTGAAATATGCAACAACAAACTGACTCATTGGAAGACACCTGCGATTTATCATCAATATCACCCGTCATAATCGTTGGTT
The DNA here is from genome assembly GCF_030625045.1 of Achroia grisella. NCBI lineage: Eukaryota > Metazoa > Arthropoda > Insecta > Lepidoptera > Pyralidae > Achroia > Achroia grisella. Next base: position 1,308,511 of record NW_026712795.1, on the reverse strand, counting down.
AGGAAACATTTCTGTGATGTGAACTAGTCAATTTGAGTCATTGCATAAAAGGAAAGAATAAGTATAGAATAGAATAGAATAGAAATAATCTTTATTCAAATAAACTCATTACAAGCACTTTTGAATAGTCATATTTTGATTCTACCACTCATTCGGAATGCAGATTCATCACAAGAGGAATGAGCAAGAAACTTGTGTGTTGCTCTTTTTAATAGATTTTTTTTATATAAATAATTACAGTATAACAAGTAAGAGGCATACGATAATCAACATAGAAATCGCTACGCACTCATTATTAGTGTAATCAGATAACATTGTCAATGCTATGGATTTAAAGTTTTACTATAAAAACATTATTATCGTTAACGAATTCTTCAATTTTATAGTAAGATTTTTTGCAAAGGAACTGTTTTATTTGACATTTAAATCTTTTTTAAGTATGCTTTGTATGTAAGCTAAGTATGCTTTGGTACTTTTTTTAAAGCATTAGTTATAAAAAATGTCCCATAATTATGAATGTACCCTAATAGCTCCGTGAAATTTTGTCCGTAGGATAAGCAAGATTTCACACAACATAGTCAGATATTCTTTATGTAAACAAACTTGTTTTAGAATTACACGTAACTGATTAACTCAATTTTCACAACAAGAAAGGACCCATCTTTAACTCATTCGTATGAACAATCTAAGACAGTAAAAGAATTTAAAAAAATGTGCAACACCTTGCAAATTTAATTAATTTTACACAAACTAAATAAACACCATTAGTGCAGTAAAATTTTGAATTAAACATGATATGACCAGTTTTGGCGCAATATATAAACATATGTCCGCAAATACATGAATAATAATATTCAAAAAGAAACTTTAATTTAAGTTGACTTCCCGTCAGGCATGAAAGAAATAATAAAAGATTTGAAAAATGTTTTTTTTCTAAATAACTCAATAACGTTAAGAAATATGAAAAAATATTTTAAATAAAAGTTGTAGAGAATAAAAATCTGCACAAAACAGGTTCCCGCTATCTTCAGGTTACCGCTATCTCTCGGATTACTGGTTTATTATTAGAGTTTCCATGACCAGAGAGTGAATCACGTAGTAATGCAGCAAGGTTTTTTTTCCTTATTTTTTGCAAATGACAGTCTCAAGTCTATTGTACAGTCTAGTCAATAGTATAGTACAGTACGCCTTACTTTTAATGGCTGCGAGTTCGATTCATCAAACACTACAAACATTTGTAGTCATATAATGTTTGTATTAATCTGTATGTTTTTTCTACACATATTTAAGGGTATTTTTAATAAAAAAAATCCTGTCAGTTGTTTAGTACCTATAAAATTAGCTTATGATTAAATAGCGTTATGTGAATTGTCAAATGTCAAGGTAACCTAAGTGAAACATTTGATTATCGGTAGGTGTTATTTATTTAACGGAGAAAATACTTTTTTATTTGCAAACGGTACGATACTATTTTCAATCGACAATCAAACCAGCTGAAAAATACTACATTAAACTGATTCATAGACACCTGTGAATTATCGGTGACTGATAATTATTATCATAATTTATCCACGACTTAGGCTTATCTATGTTGTTTAAATAGTCTTACATTTAATGAAACTTCTTAATTACAATCAAATTACGATTTCAGTGTGTTATTAACATGTGGCGGTTAATATTATTTAGTGCAGTGTTGGCAGTGGCGTACGGACAGACCACTCCAGTCAGTCAATGTAAGTATTAAAAGAATACGAGAATTTCGAACTAACAAAATTTAAGATGTAAACGTAATGAGCCGATTTTTTCATAATCCATGCAACTCCGTCACCGCGTTATATTTCAGATAGTTCTTAGCAATAACTAAAGCTTTAGTTATTGTTGTCATTTATTTATTTATAGTCTTTTATTCAAACGTAAGACACGCTATTTATATTACTAGCTACTCGCCCCGGCTTCGCACGGGTGTACATGTATTATATATATAAACCTTCATCTGGAATCACTCTATCTATTAAAAAAAAACCGCTTCAAAATCCGTTGCGTAGTTAGGGACAGACAGCGACAGCGACTTTGTTTTATACTATGTAATGATTTTTCTGTTTGCAATATATCTAATATTCCTTTCTCGTCTGCTTGCTTGGAAGCAAAGGATATAAAGATCGAGATCTTTTCCATTCTGTTCTATCTTGAGTGATTCTGGACCATAGTTTTCCTGCTGTTTTAACTATTTAATAATAATAATAAGGACATTTATATATTTCATCTTCCCATCTTCTATTTGGTCATCCTCTATCCCTTGGTCCTTATCTTGGGTACCAAGTAGTTATGATCTTGCTTCATTTATCCTTTCCTCGTAATGTGTATCTAACCCAGCGCCATTGTAGCTGTCTATTTTTGACATTTATATTCTATGTTCTAGTTATCTTTCTAAGAGAAGTAAGAAAGAAAATGCCAGGATTAGTACATTCATAAGCTCTAATATCAGGCTACTCGAACACTCCAGACTATTGCTATTGAGTAAAAACAATATGTGCATCTAGGGCCCTCAAACCACTGCAAATTGAACAAACATCTGACAAACCTGGGCCTGCAGATTATGCCAACCAAAAGAGGAAACGCCACCACATAACCTATGTCAAATTCAAATTCAATTCAAAATATCTTTATTCATGTAGGTCTATTACAGACTCTTATGATATGTCAAATCTACCGTCAGTTCGGAATGATATCGAGATGAGAAGAACTGACAAGAAACTCAGCTCGTAATTTTTTTTCAAATAATAGTGGAACATGTTTATGATAAATACAGTTATTAAAATTCAAATTTGGGAGAATAGAGTGACCACCAGCATATGCTATCGCAAAGAACAAAAAATGTAATCAGTGTTCACAACCTGAACAGACCAGTCCCCACAAGCAGCACCCGTTCACGAGTATGACGTATGAGCCAGCCATCATTGTACTCAACCATATTTGAGGGAGCACATCGACCCGGCCCACCACGCCGCCACAAGTTTGAACTTTATAGCGAGCATGACTGTTTCAGGTTACTCCACTACGTCAATTATATTATTTACAGCATAGGCTGTACCGATCACAGTTTTCACCCATTACAATATTAAATTTACATTATTTAATTTACAATATGTCATTACAAAATTTATAATAAGTTTCTTGTGGTTGTAGACCACTCATGCATAAACGATATATTTCCTTTGAAAATTTTACTCTCTATCCTGAGGAGATAGAAACCATCGCTCCTAAGAATATCCTTCAATTCTTGTCGCTGACGGGTCTAGGTAGCGAACTCTGAAAAAGGGCGAGCACAAAAGATTTATGTTGGTCGCAGTGCTACAGGTCTAAGCATCTGACAATACTTCAAACCCCCCAATAAGAAAAGAGAAGTATGCTTCTCTCCATGGTATGTTCGCAAGTTCTTAATTTGGTTTCTTGTTCTCATGTAAGTGCCTATGTTTCCCATCCGCAAGCCACTATTTGGAGTAATAAATGTGTTAAATAGTTTGCCTTTTACTATTATTCTATATTTTTATCTTTTATTATTTCTATGAAGGACCAGTCTTATTTCCAAACCTTCAGCTATTTCTTTATTCATTAAGTTTTTAATACTAATTGTTTGTTATTAATTAGGTAATTATAATTCACATGACCAATTCTCTCATTGGTATTACGATCTCCTATCTTCTCAATTGCCTATTGGTGTTTTACTTAATTCAAACTTAACATTGTCATTTATGATATTTTTTTTTACAAAACACTGTATTAGCATTAATTCATTTTTAGTGTGCTATATTAAAAGTTTATAATATATTTATTTTGATATACAAGTAACTCGATCACACTCTCAAAAACTGTAAATATTTTAATAGTTAGGTACTTATTACATATTTTGTTATATCTACCTACTTGAAAGTAGGTACAGCTAGGTAGAACAAAATAAAGCCCACACAAAAGGTTTGTTTAAAATTTTTTACTTACATACTATATCGTTAACTACATTACATATGTACGGTAGTTACACTCTATGTTATTAGCTATATAGGTAAAAAAACGACAATTGTTTTTTATATATAATTAGATGATGATATGATTGGATGTATACATGAATAGCACTACCACTACTATGTAATATTACGTTATCTGTGGCACTACGAAAGAGACAATTTAATTGACGCCCATGTTGTCATTCGAAAGAACTAGGTTTTTTTTTGCGGTCTTCGTTTCGTCGTAATTCGATCCCCGTTTGAATTAGACGGGGGATCGATCGGAGAGGGGGGCTGAGTCGTTACGACTGCGTACCTATAATTATAATTTCATTGCCATATGAGTCATATCTCACACTTGTTCGCAAGATACTTAGATAGATAAATAAAAAGCTTTATTTTGCAATTACATAGTTTGCATTTATTTGCTGGGCTCAGATGAATACATATATGTAGATATACATATAGAGGTAGACCTCTGGTAAATTACAACTTTGCTTTTGCTCAGGCACTTCTAATGCGGGAGTACTGCCAATTAATACATACATCGAGGACTGCTACGATCCCCCGTGCCTGCTGCCTCAACTAGAGTATGTGGTCATCCACATCGCATTTAGAGCTCGTGAGTATCTATATATTTATAAGATTTAAAAAAATGAAACTCTTGTAAATTTTTGTGTTTTCTTTATTGCCTCGGAACTCTTTCATTTGCAAAATGGATTTGTAATATTATTTTTTATTTTAGTCTGAAAAAAACATATGCTTACAGATAGCGTGGAGGTCGACATGATTCATTGCTAGCAATGGGGTTACTAATCCCCAATATTAAACTCTTTCCACTCCTATGAGATGTAATTGTTGTATAATGGATTTATATTATTTTTATTGATTCCGCTACCATTAGCATGTGTGAAATCACAAATATTCAGTGCGGAAACCTGACCACCGTTACTAGAAGCGTTATGATCTTCTCTATTGGTAATTAAATTTCGACCATTATCGAATCTACACCCATCTGGTAACGTGTAGGTTTCATATAATAGAGCTCGAATATGGAAGTCTAGATTGACTGTTCGGCGGCCAAACTACGACTCTGCCAAACAGCCAACGCTGTTGTATTGGACATATATGCCTGTAATGTCCATTTCAGTTCTTATTTAAGAAATGACAGGCTCTTGTTTGAAGTAATTAATTTTAAAACTTTCGTTTGTTTTAGCACGCACCATGCGTAGTATGCGTACTTTAGCGACGGCTTATCTGTCAGTGATCGGCGGAATAGCGATACCAGTACCTTACGATCTTCAAGAGAACGCCGTTACTTGTAATTTCCTCACCAACACCTACTGTCCCGTGCTAGAGAGCGAAGTCGTCTTGTATACTTTGCACATGTTCATTGAATCCTTCATGCCAGTGGTGAGTACTACTGCTTTAAGTTTTTTTTTAAACACTTGAAGCTATTTCTCGAGTTTCAATAATCAAATATTTCCTCATTCTGATATTCAAATTTGATATTTTGCCAATACCTATATAATATTTTATGTTGTGACACTTGTTCAAGTGACCATCATCCGAGTGCCTTCCTAAGGAGGGTTGGTGTCAGGCAAGCGGCCGGTAACAAAACTAAGTTGAAAACTATTTCCGTAATGTGTTTTAAAAACACATTATAATGCACAAATATTATCATTATCATTCATAATAGTATAAAACAAAGTTGCTGTCGCTGTCTGTCCCTATGTATGTTTAAATCTTTAAAACCCCGCAACGGATTTTGAAGCGGTTATTTTTTAATGGATAGAGTGATTCAAGAGCAAGGTTTATATGTTAATACGTACGAGGGGCGGCTGATAATTTCGCGGCCTAAGGTAGTTAATGAAAAAAATATATAACTTTACATTTTTTAAATTCCAGTATAATCCCTATCAAATGATATACACTTTTCACAAAGTGAATATAGTGCTTTGATACCGACAAAAAAAATCTTTATATTTCTCCTAAACATGACTATCTACGGCTCCCTTCATCTCATTGTCATCCGAATATCTTCGTCCCCGTAGTTTCTTTTTTTAATTTGAAAAAAGGAAGAAGTCGCTGGGAGCCATGTCCGGACTCTAGAGAGGGTGGTCAATTTCTGCAAATCCCGTGGATTTTAAGGCACCTTTCGCAACTCGAGCGGTGTGAAGAAGCGGGCGCGTTGTCTTGCAGAAACAACATCTCGCGCGCCAACTGGCCGCCTCTTTTCTCGACGATTGCCTCACGTGCCTTAGCCAGTAAATTAGCATAATACTGACCGTTCATTGTAGTTCCCTTAGGCAAGTAATTAATTAATAAAATTCCCTCGCTAGCTCAGAAAATGGTAGCATAAGCTTCGATGCCGACTTTTCCACTTAGAACTTCTTTGGTGGCCTTTTTCCCTTTTTTATCCATTGCATCGACTCCTGTTTGAACTCGGGATCATATTGACGGGTTCATATTTCATCGGCAGTCACAATACGATTACAAATTTCATCCAAATCGGGCTGACAGAACGTTAAAAAATCTTTACAGCTCTCTAACCGTCGCTGCTTGTCGATCGGTGTGAGCATTCGCGGTACGCGGTCACAGGGCGACCCGGACAGGGAACGTCTTCACACGTCTCTCTGCCTTGCATTTTAATAACCGAACCCATTGTTTTACTATCGTGTATAAAGATCAGCAGATCATCAGCAGAATCCTGAAGAACTGATGACATTGATTCAAAAATTTCTTTGGGTGTTTTTCCTTTTTTAACGAGGAACTTAATCACGGCGCGATGCTCCAAATTGCGTGAATTTCCAGGTTCTGTTGACATGGCGTTGTTGCTTGTTTCATAGGTAGTGTTTAAGAACAAAAATGAAAAATACCCTCTATTTATACTAACAATGATTCCCTCTACTAGTTGGTATCATTAGTAAGATGATTAGTCATCGTTAAGTGCCTTAGGCCGCGACTTTATCAGCCGCCCCTCGTATAATACATGTACACCCGTGCGAAACCGGGGCGAGTAACTAGTATGGGATAAGGGAAGACAGATTATTGAGGACTATCAGTCGGTTTTATGGAATGGCAATATATATATGGATACATCTACCTACGACAACACGTCATTATGTGACACCACCGGTACCTCATACATGAATGGTACCTAAGTACATATAAAGTGTGCTGTCAACTTACTTTTCATTCTATTTTATGAAACAATATTTATCTGGTTAATTATTTGGAGATCGTACCCGGGACCTTCGGGTAGGGATGATCGATATTAGAAAAACATCAAACAACAAACGTCAACATCGACCTACATGAAAGGAATATAAATATCGAATGAAAAACATTGAAATGGATTCTTGTCGTAATTTATATTAATTTGCGTTTCGAATAACTTTTGTACATAACAACGGTTTCTTAACATCGGAGTTTCGATAATATCGAAAACTTGATATCGATGTGTATCGATTATTGATTATACCAAAGATCGGGAAATAAAGCAGTATGTTAAAGCAGTACACCAAGACTGAACAATTTTTATTTCTAGGACACTTCGGCTGCTATAGAGTTCCGAGTGGTAGACCAGAGTGACAACACTCCTGTGTTCTGTCTACGGACGAACATTAGAGTTACACCACCGCTGGGCAAGGCGATCGCATCTTCAAATAATTCTACGGTCAACTGAAACATGTCTAAACATGCCTAGCAATGTCACCAACGACTGTTTTCATTTGTTTCTTCGCATAGAAAAACTAAAGCACGAGTTTTAATACGATTTTAAAGATAGTTATTAAGAAATTAATTAGGTTCTGGTATTGTTTATATATTATATGCATTCTATTTAAGCTTATAATTTAAACTAATATTCTAATGTATCTTATATGTTGTAGTCAATAAAATAATTATATTATTACATGTGCAAGTGTTATTTATTTTGACGATCTCGATGGTGTAGCAGTTTAGCACACCGCTTTATGTCTAATGGTCGCGGATTCGATTCTTCGCACTGTGCAAACATTTGTATTCTATGATATATGAGTATGATTGTTTGAATCGGTTTGGATATTTACTATAGATATTTTTTTTTGTAAATACATACAAAAAATATATCTATGCATTTATATTAGTTGTCTAGTACCCATAACACAAGCTCTGCATACTTTGGGATTAGATGGCGCTGTGTACTATCTGCGACAAAATCAGTGCAGCTGTTTCAAAGAATAGCAAGAACAAACAGACAGATAGACTAAAATATTTTTAAATAATATTTTGACGTACCCGTATATACTTTAGTATGCATTTATTTTTAATATGTTGCTTATAATAATTAGCAAACACTTTACATATACCCTGTAACTTCAACTGGCTTAAATAGTAAGAGTTATGATTTTGTACGTAATGTAAATAATATTAAATATTATAAAATCAGTTTGTTTGTTTCGTTTACACCATAACCAAATGAAGGACACAGGCTACATTTTATCTCCAGTGACCAGCAGCTGTTTTTTGAACTATTTGATGCTGTTGGCGGTAGCTGGCCTGTGCAATTTCACCGAATGAAAACTCGCCGAAAGACTTATGGAACAGCTCGACAGACCTCTCCTAGACGCCTGAGTTATACGACTTCAGCATAGCACAGCAGAAGTCGTGGTGCTTTCGATCCCCGTTTGATGAGACGGGGATCGATCTGAAGCAAGTTCGACCAGAAACTAGTTAACGATAAAGTACTTATTGTTAACTATATACTGTTCTAAATTTGACACAGTCATTATTTATACGTATGATTACAAAATCACGGGATCTTACCACGTTTTATTTTTATTGAGTTCCCGTATTTCGGCAGTGTTTCAGCAGTGTCAATGGCTAAACGGAATTTCTCGTGATTTACTAACTATACGTATAAATTGTGGTTAACTAACTTTTTTAACGTTAACTATATACAAATCAGTTTAAATAGGTGTTTATATTAGTGAAATATAGGCAGATTAGTCACCGTCACCGTCACCGCTAGCTAACACGTGCATCGATCTCTGCTTCGCATATATTTATCGTTAGAAATATAACGCCGTTTTACGTTATTATTTTCTGATTATTATATTGTTTTCATTTGTTATTTATATTACTAGACTTGAAGGAAATATTTTTAAAAATTCTATTTAATATGTGCAACAATAGGTGCCAATAAAAATAAGATATCTATATTAATAATTTCGTCAAGGGGTACGGTTGACTCGAACGAAACCTTACGTGAATAACAAAACATAAAAAAATGTTGATTATCCGCAAAATTCTGATTATGGAGTATTTCGTTAAATTCTAATGACACTGACAAACAAACCGCAGTCACCATCTTTTCATTTCACTAGTTAACAACCAATCAACACATCGCGTGCGTTCGCGCCAATAAGGTATCCATCACAAACAACTGTGACTCATGTGACTGTGTCAAACTAAACGTCTTGCCAGAAACATTGAGTGAATAATAACAAAATTAAATACTTTTCTTCAGTCGTTTCGCGAAAATATTGTTTTTGACACTTTTTTATGATAAAAGAGTATATGTGTTACATTGTGTTGTGTGTGAGTACAGTGTGTATGTGTTTATTTCTTTAAACCTGAAATTGTGTTAATAAATATATAGTTTTTGTATCAAAATAGATTTTCTTAAAACAAACAAATTACCTTTTCATAGTGTCATATATTATGAAACGAACACCTATTTAAATTATTTAGCTGATTGTAAGAAAAAAATGTTGGATTGTAGATTAATACTATAAAAATTACTATTTGTACGGAAACGACAAAAATATATTTTTATGCTGCGACAAAAATAAATTATAAAATTCTGTTATGGAAACGTATAAACGTAGCATATTAAGCTTTAAAACTAATTTGTTAAAATAAAAGTTTCCGAATAAACAAATCGGTATCGCAGGTACACCACTACCCCGCTACAGGTGGTAACATTATTTGAAAATTTGACATTTAAACCTGTCAATTTAGTCTCCGGGATTAAAAAACAAACTATAACCAAGTATGGCACTTACAAACTAATTCCTAAGCTACTTGGTGTCACTGCGCCCCGCGCCCCGCATGTTTATGGAGGCTCGACCCCAGAGCGGGGCATAGCAAATGCTAACGCGTGGCGAGGGTTGAAAGGAAGAGGAAATGGATAGGTAAAAGAGAACCATTTGGACCACGACGTCGTACTGAAAGAGCGACAGAATTAGGAACACAGCAAGTCAAAAACTCTATCAACAAACCTGTCAAATTTGGTTTATATATTGGGGACAGCGAGATAAATATGTGTTCCAAATTTCATCAAACGTGATATCTCAAACGTTGTGTTAGTTTTTAGATTTTAATGTCCAAAAATCGATCATTTTTGTCACTGACAAAGGGGTCAACTATAGATCAAAATTAAGACCCACTTCCATGACCATAAAAGGAAGTTTTAGTTCAAATTTGGTCATTTAGTTTTGAATAATGATTTATTATTTGAATATAACACATTATGGAAAAAAATATTTCTAAAACTGATCGTAAATTGTTATCTTTTTACTACATATATATTTTGTTAACAGCCGAATCTCCTTGCATTTGGTAAACATTGTCACACAATTGTGGAAAGTGGATACAGCGAAGATAGGCAGATTGTGTTTTTAAGCGAATTTTGTTCTGTTTTCTTAAAGTGAATAAAATAAGTATTTATTTACTTCCAGTTGATGATCAAGAATGGGAAAGATGTTTGCATGAAGCAATTGGTTTTAAATATCTGCCAAAGTAGAGAGTGCTTAAAACAAAAAGGTTTACAGAGAATGAACCTTAAAAGTTATATGTTTTGTTAATTTTTGTTAGTTCATTTTGAATGTTGATTTAAAATAATTTTTTTTTTGTATAAAAACTTTTGCACTTTTTATTTACTTGTTCATTGTGTTTAATAAATATATTGCTACAATGAATTTAGAATCTATGCCTTGCTTAAATATTCCTTGAGAACCGATGACTACAGAAATATCTAACTTTCACCCGAGCGATAGTCGGGTTTCGATAAAATATTTGTGTAGTTATTTATTATCTACTGGTCAATATAAAAACCATACATTACAAATGCAAAGTTGATTTACCTGTAATAGGCCACATATTTTTTATGAATAAGACTGTTAGTGTTTAGTGTATGCAGCAAATAAATGATTATTTATATACTTCACTATCTTTATTTTAATATATAACATTGTCACGAAACAGAAGTGTACCCTCTTATCCATAAGAAAAAAATTATGACAACAAATAATTAAACAAATATTTAACAGATTCAGAACAATTTTAAAAAATTACAAATATAATGACGTTAGCAAAATCGCCGACTTCGATTTGTGGAAGCCATCCAAATTCCATCCCGAGCCCCAAAAGGGTAAGCTGAGTTAATTACAAATATGAGCAATTTAGAGTCTCCTTATTCTCTATTTTTGTCTCGTTTACTATTACATTGTAATAAACAACATGAAAGACACTTATACCATGACTCAAGTTTAATAATAATTTAGTATTGCTTTTCAATATCCATGACAATTTATCACACCATTGCCACTGCATTTGTCTTTATCCAACTGTGATATTGAATTATTCCTTAAAGATCTCAAATACTTCAACTTGGCCCAGACTCCTTGGCACATCCTAATTAACCTTTTATCATGCGTAACTCTGCCAAACTCTGCAACATGACGTACTATTCTTCGAGACAGTTTAAGGTTTCCCTTCTGTGAGAATGATAATGCAGAATAGAGCTGACTCCTTGCTGCGAGGCTATCATCACCGAGCATTTTAGATAGTTTATACTGCCTTATTGATATTCTACCTGCTTCTTCTGCCTGCAAGAGAGAAAATTCTTCATGTACCAGGAGTGGCAAACAAACTGTCCCTTATAAACATAAATAACACCATTGACATTAGCATAATAATGCTGGACCACATCCAAAACATCCACATTCAAGGCAGTTAGTTAAGGTCTATAATGGAAAAAGTTTTGTTGAGCCATGTAAGGTGGTACTGTCGCATCAAGCAGCAACCATCAGACCACATACAAGAACAGTACTTGAACGAAGACATGTTAGACCACCCTCACATGGTTATCTGTTATTAATAGGCACATAAAAACCCCCAAATTAACACCCCATACATCCCAGGACAGACTGTACTGGTGAAGATTGACTAGACTGGGCAACACTAAATAAATGGGACTATGGTAAGGACTATATCCATGGCACCTCTTATGTACTATCACCCCTGAGGACTGAGACAATATGCCAACATACTTTGTCATCTTTCAATCAGCCTGCATAATTATGAAAATGGAATAATTTGACTTAAAATTATAAATCTTGAAAACCAATTACAACTGTTAATATTTATGAATTTATACTTACACAATTTTCAAAATAATCCCCTAATGCAGAGTAAGCTCCACCAAGAGTGGATAGCCATGAAAATGCATTCTCTATTTCAACCCGAGTCCATAACAATATTAACAATCGTTCATTCCTGAAATTTAATAACATTATTATATAAATTCCATAATAATGTACTTACATGAAACTAAAAATTAATAACCATTCAGTTCCATTTTCAAAATATGTTATGTCACACTAGAAGACTCACAAATGACACTTACCATGACAAGGTTAGGAGTCAGGTAAAAAAATCACTAAATTCATGTACTATTTGACATGTTTTTTTATGTTACACTCAACTCAAGTCAGAGAAAGGCAAAGACTGGTTAACCTCCATGCTTTTAAGCTGCAAATATCCCATGTTCTTTATTACATTAGGTGCTTAACTGTTCTATATTTCTTATATATCATATTTTATTTTTCTTAGTCTGTCATGTGTTCCAGTATTTCCAAATAAGATCTATAGTATTTTTTCAAACAAACTAAAGAGTGGTAAATCTGTGAATTATTTGCCTATGCAAATGCTCTTTGGGAGTGCCCTCCTGAATTAATTGGTACTTGAACAACAATAAATTAAAAAAATACTTACCAACCATAGTCTATAATTTCCTGGTCAGGTGGTTCTAAAATCAATTTCAAAAACACAACTCCATTTTCTGGATAGCCACTTATCTTATTCAAATGAGATACAACATTAGTACGATAAACGTCTGATTTATGACATTCTTTTAAAAACGGCTTGAGGAAAAAGGCGTTAACTATTAATTTCCAACGACTTCCATCTTGGTGTTCTTGAATTGTGTCCTGTATTCCAGAATTATCTGGCCCCAAAGCAAGTAGTCTGCATATTTCTTTATCTGGCAGGACTAAACCTTCATCACAAATGTAGCAAATTGTATAAGGACTACGATATAAATAGATATTTATAATCACCTGCATTTTATGGTTATATTAACAATAAAAATCCCTAAAAATACAAAGTAACCGGAATTCTTTACGTAAGGACTAGTTATTGTATCATAGGCTAAAATTATAATTTTAATTAATGTTATAGTAACTTAGGCAAACAAACTTAGTTTCTTTTTTTTTGGTTTGGTCTTCCCATCTCAGGTAAAAAAGGTAAAACTAAATAATGAACATTTTGGATAAGACTGATAATTGATAATAATTAATGTGACATTGACATTTATACTTTATGACTACTACAAGTCATTCAATACAATACACATGCACCATTCGAACACAAATTTTACTGGTGTTGCCAGTTTGGGCGTGTATTTCATACTATTATCAAATTATATTATCTGTGCTATTATCAAGAACCATGCCTTCCAAGGCAATGAGAATAATAAAAAATGGTTTATACTTTTTTTAAATGACAACATCGAAAATTGGAAATTTGAAAGTGGCCATTTTGATAATTTTCTGTCGTTTGACAGATTCAGTCTTCAATGGCCTCAAGATTATTTTAACTTTATTAATCTTCCACAAAGTTTTTGTGAGGCCAAATTCGCGTTAATGAAGTAAAGTCCAACGATAAGATGGCTCGATACGGTCAAAGGCCGGAAAATGCCCTCAAACGGGCCAATGGTTTGTACTCTTCTATAACAGTATGGGAAGTCGTCTACCACGTTGCATGTTGTTATTACGTTGCCTTTTCTCTGTAAAACAAATCCTCTTGATCTATTAAAGTGAAACAAAGAAAATATATTATTAAATTATTATAAAACTAAACATACTTCTATGTTTTTGTTTCTATTAGTCGTTACGTAAAAACATAACCTATATAAACTGCTGCATCATGTCTCTACAGAGTTTATGGATCTGGACAAGCCCGCTCGGGCTCTGGATACCCTACAGGAAGTTTTTCGCAACAAGAAATGGGCCTACAACTGGTCTGAATCAGTTCTTGAGCCCATCATGTTTAAGTATTTGGAACTTTGCGTCGACCTTCGCAAGTCGCATATTGCCAAAGAAGGTCTATTCCAGTATAGAAACATGTTCCAATCGGTGAATGTGGGATCACTGGAGCTGGTTATAAGGTACCATATTTTTTTTATTTAAAATTAATATTATCCGGCATTACCTGAATGTTAATAACTTTGCGAGTTTTGTATATGCTATTAACAACCTGTGGCAAATCAAATTGTTATTAAAATGATTCAAAAAGTGCATGGTTGACCTACGTGGAACATTGTTAGCAATTGGGGTTACTAGTTCCCATTATTAACAATCCCCTTCCCTCCTGTTTGTATAGTTAAAAGTTACCAATCAATCAAACTGATTTGATACAATAATAATTGTGACCAATTGACAAACTTTGTTAAGTTCAAATAATAGCAAGGAGCAAGAGCAAGGAAGCAAATTGAAAATTGATAAAATATAATAAAATCATCAATCATCTTTATTCTATTCCACCTACAACTCTTAATTGTTGTCACATATTTCATATTATTTCTTGTAAATACAATTAGATATTAGTTACTTTCCTTATATTATATTTTTTTATATTCAGAGGTTATTTACGAATGGCTGAAGAACGTACAGAAGCAGCACGGCAGCAGTCAACTCAAGCTGTCATTGACACTGACGATTTAGATAACTTAGCTACTCCTGAGAGTATCCTCCTCAGTGCTGTGTCAGGAGAAGACGCCCAAGATCGTTCAGACAGGACCATACTTACACCATGGGTAAAACTCCTATTTATGTATAATTATAAAATTGAATACTATTTGTCTAATCTATCTATGATAATGGAATTATTCACCTACCTGTGCTGACAGATTATGCTAATGGGGCACTAGTGGATAATCATAAGACTACTGTAGCATCATAACAGGATATTGTAACTATTCAAATGTGACTAGCTGACTTGCCTTGATTGACTGAGGGAGTCATGATTAAAGATATTTTTTTTTCTTATTGTAAGGCTGTTGACAACCTGTAACTGACCTGTAACCTGAAACATATAAATGTTACAGATAGAACATAATTGTAAACAACTGTTTGTTTGACTTGAGAAGTATTACCAACTGACTGGTAATGCACTCTGATCAATGAATATTATGTGAGAATTTGACTTTTAATGCAAAGAATGTCAAACCTATAATCTCTGCTATCTCCATAGTTTAGTTCATATAGACTTATTTGCTATTACCAATAGTGTAAAATAATAAAAATGCTGGAAGTTTGCCTTCAAAATAAATCCTATCTCTAATAAATCAATTGTTTGAGGTAGTAGGCCTTGGAGGGATATTATAACTGGTGGCTAGACGCGACAAACTACATCCTTAAAAGTAGCTTGTGTTAATTTATGCCATCACAAATTATTCTTTAAGAACAATACTATCAACTTTATACATATTTTTTAATAATAATAACAACCTTGCACACTTCACACAGCACCATCTAATCCCATGTTAAGCAGAGCTTGTGTTATGGGTACTAGATAATGGATATGAATACTTAGATATATATTTTTTATAAATACATACATTATATACATAGAAAACACACAGACTGATACCAACAATTATACTCATGAATACTAATGTTACCACTATGGCAGGAATTGAATTTGCAACCATCACAAGTTAAGTGGTGCACTAGAGGGCTAGACCACTGAGGCCGTCGTCATTAATATGAAGCAGCGTAATTATTAGTAATAGTCATTTCCATAAAGAATGACAAATATATATGTAGTTACTTAATGACAAATGTTAAAATAGTTTCAGAACAGTGGACTGCCAAAGATTATAGATTTTATATTGCTATATACCAGTGTTTATGGCAGCCAAACATTTAATATTTTGTATACACAACAGTAACATATATAGAAAAATCAAAGAATTGGAAGTGAATTACCAAGTATGTTATTTCAGGTTAAGTTCCTGTGGGAATCATACTGTCAATGCCTGGAACTGCTACGTACCAATGCTCACGTAGAGACTCTGTACCATGACATTGCTCGCATGGCATTCCAGTTTTGTCTCAAGTACTCCCGCAAAACTGAATTCAGGAAGCTGTGTGACAAATTGAGGAAACATTTGGAGGATATTTGCAAACCTACTGTAAGTGTTTCTTTACTTTATTAAGGAATAAAAACATGAATAATAACTTCTCTATGTCATGTATTTAAATTAAATATTTCATTTAAATAACATTTTTCCTTTTTTTATGAGTTTAGACTAGATTTTTAGACCTAGATTTAAATTTATTTTAAGGAAATTCTAGAATATCCTTTGTTATCTGATTGTTAATTTTTATATCTGTTCCCATAAGAGACTTATTTACTTTATTTTTCTACAATCTAGAGATAATTATTTCATACTGACAAATATATTTTACACAGGTGCAAACTGGAAATGTCAGCATATCTAAACCAGAGACACAACAACTAAATTTGGAAACCAGATTGTTCCAGTTAGACAGTGCTATACAAATGGAATTGTGGCAGGTAAGATATAATAATTGTTATACTGCATGTCATTTTTTTACATTAGCAGAATGGAAATACTATACAAATTAATCTAGTATTACAATAAATCACTATGTGATGTAAATATAAATATAATTAGTACTCTATTATCCGCATTGACTGTATTTTCTGAGAAATAATTTATTGTTAGTGACTTTAGTAACTAAATGGGTTCGATATTACAGTGACACACAGCCCAAATCACTAAGTGATTTTGATTTTCTCTGAAAATACAGTTTAGAGGTTCACCCTTCACTAGTATGCAGGCCGCATTGTTATAGTGACAGAATGAAGTCACAGTTTATTATGACGTCGACTGTACCTACTTAGATATAATTATTTTTTAATTGACAGAGGACCTGACGTAACGTAAAAATATTACTCGTCCACAAAATTGGGATGGGTTATACCTCTCTTTAATATAATAAGTGAAGTTGAATTCAACTGTTAGCAAATGAACATAATATTAAGTAACTCTTTTGATGTTAATATATTTACACTTAATTTTTTATTCTTTAAACTAAATACAAAACAAAATACCTTATTGTTTTACACCCTACTAAATAAATTGTTTTACAACACAAACATTATTATACTGTGTTGTATTGCTAATGTAATCCTCCGAAATAAATCCCATTCTTAATGTTACCATTGTTAGGATATGGTAGGCCTCGGAGGAAAATCATAATCATTGGCTAGACGCGACAGGCTTTGATAATACATGCAAGTCTGTGTTAATTTATGCCAATACAAAACAGCTGTTTAGTACTTTTACAAATGAATAATATTAATATACTAGTTGTGCCAAACGTTATTTTGCGATAAAATTTAAGTACTAATAATAAATGCTATTAAAAAATAGTAGTTGGTGATAACCGGGTGGAAATTTAGAATTCCATGTATTTTTATTCCACATTATAAAAAAAATAAGAGGTGGACAACCCTTATCACTTAGGAGTATGAAAATAGATAGTAGCTGATTCTCAGACCTACTAAATATGCATATAAAATTGCATAAAAATCGGTCAACCGGTTTCGGAGGAATATGGTAACTAACATTGTGATACAAATTCTATTATAAGATGATGTTATAAGAACGACTGATATTAGTTCGATTTGCAATTGTATATAGTGAACTGTATATTTATGACACTAATATTGTGAGCAAGAGGTTGATATAATGGAAAGTCCTCACCTCGCGCTGCGAGGACTGCCGGTTCTATTTTAGCCAGGCTTCCCAGAACTTGTGTGGGCATGTCCGAACTTACCTTTTGAACCGCGTTACTTCTTTACCGCCAAAAGCGACAACACGTTGTCTCTAGATATAGTAGATCAACCTCTTGCGATTATTATTTCGTAACTAAAGTAATAATATATTTATGACCAATCTATAAGATAAATGTGTATATAAAATCAACAATTACGATAAGGATAATCCGCCAGCTTTTCAAAAGATAAAACAAAGAATTATTGCATTGCATAAATTGTAAATAGTGAGGGAAATAGTGAGCATATTTAATATAATGATCTACATACATTTATCATATTTCATACAATTTGATATGAAACTGTTTTGAATGCAAAGTTTTATTACATTCATGGGGAATCTTTATGTTATTTATATTTATGCATTATTTTATTTATTAGAAATTAAATTACTGTTCTGTATTCATTCTGCTAGCAATAATATTATTCAACAAATTTAACTGTTACTAATGGATTACAATCTTTTCTATAACAGGAGGCCTACAAAGCTATAGAAGATATTCACAATCTTATGAACATGTCCAAGAAGACTCCAGTGGCCAAGACCATGGCTAACTACTATGGCAAGCTGGCATTAGTATTCTGGAAGGCTGGACACTGTCTGTTCCATGCAGCTGCACTACTCAAGCTATTTCAGCTGTCCAGAGAAATGAAGAAGAATATCACACAAGAAGAGCTACAGAAGTGAGTAATATAATGAGTAACTTAATTTTCAATGACCATTTTTTGTTTGCTATTCCATCTGGAATGTTAAGTTCAAACAAGTTAATGCCCCAAATGGTGGTCGTAACTGTCACCTGTAATCAAGAATAATACCACAGAGCAATGACCATTTTTTGTTTGCTATATATATGAATATCAGTTCATGTGTATAGGTGGACTGTTAAGTTCAAACAACCATCTTACTTTTGATGGTCGCAGAGTCGATTCCTCATGTGTGCAGCATTTTTATTCACAAGTCTGGATATTTTCTATGTATATTATGTATGTGTTTTACAACAGTTAATTAATAGTAACAATTAAACTATTTTAATATTAATATATTTACATTTAATTTTTTGTACTCTAAACTAAATATAAACCAAAATTTATTGTTTTACAACATAAACACTATTATACTGTTGTATTTGCTAATGTAATCCTCCGAAATAAATCCCATTCCTAATGTTACCATTGTTAGGATATGGTAGGCCTCGGAGGAAAATCATAATCATTGGCTAGACGCGACAGGCTTTGATAATACATGCAAGTCTGTGTTAATTTATGCCAGTACAAAACAGCTCTTTAGTAAGTAATTAATAGAATAACACTCAAGTTTGCTCAATTATGATAAGACTATTTTCCGAATAAGGTAGGAAGTGATTATACAAAAGTACTTAAATTGAGTTTATTGTAATTTAAAAATTCTATTCTATTTACAAAAAAGTAAGCATTTATACAGTTGTCTAGTACCCATAACACAAGCTCTGCTTAGCTTGGGGCTACATGACGCTTTGTCCAGGAATTACTAATTACATAAAATAAATTCATAATGCTATTGCAGAATGGCATGTCGCGTCCTAGTGGCGGTGTTGTCGGTACCATTGCCATCGCTCCACCCTGAGTTCGACCGTTTCGTGGAAACCGACAAGAGTCCTGTTGAGAAAGCGCAGCGACTAGCCGTGTTGCTTGGATTGGCACAGCCGCCAACTCGTACTAGTTTACTCAAAGGTACAGTCATCATGTAATAGTAATAACTAGTGGTCGAAACTAGACCTTATGGCCTTAAGTTATAAGCTTGAACATTATTAAATTTCTATTGTCAAAGACTGAACACAATATTAAAGACAAACAATATTAATCTATTCTTAATTTGAGCACAGACTAAAAATAAACTTATATTAAGTATATTTTTTTATACATGTATCAAAAATAATTAAGAGTATTTTTGATACATGTATAAAAAAATATACTTAAATAGCTATATTACTTATATGTATAGTACTTTAATATATATGGCAAACCAATGTTTTCTAGGTCAGCTCCATCTATATTAAGTTGGTCTGAACAGTTGTGTTATTTGACAGATGTGATTCGCCTGAATGTGGTGGCGCTGGCGTCCCCTCAGTTACAACAGCTGTACTCCTGGTTGGAGGTTGAATTTGACCCGTTGACTATCTGTCACAATGTTAAGGGTGTTATCAAAGCACTGCAAGATGAACCTAGTAAGTATAACCAGATATTGTAACTTTATATTTAATATGTCTAGTACAAATAATCATTATTCATCGCAAGGGGCGTGAGTTCAAATCTTGCTGACGCCAGAATATTTTGTGTTAATTTGTATTTCTAGCAAACTCTCCATAGACAGCATCTATGTAGGGATATCCCCATATATATGGGGACTAGTATCCTATTCCTAGAATGTACTATACCAGGTTGACCTTCCCAAAGTTTCAAGACAATGTATTAGTGTAAGGAAAACCAATATGATTAATTCCCTATAAATTTACTGTTGCTGGCAGCTTGTCCATCGTTATTTTTATAAATTCTATATTAGCCCTGTGAGCCCTCTTAGGAAATATACACATTGCAATTATTAAAGAGTTTCATTAATAGTTGTTGTGTTCCCACTCCAGTCACATTCACTATGATGAGCTGACTGACCTGACCTTAGGCTAACCTTATCATCCATTAGTTCCCCACCAGCGTATACCGTGAGCACAGGCGGATGTACCATTCTATTATACTACTGACCATTAGCTGGGCGGTCAGCTTGTTTGACATTCCAGTTACATAAAAAACAGGGTTTTTTTTGTTATGAATGGGTTTGCTCTTGATCTTACCTCATTTGGTGGGAAATAATGGCGAGACCTATGATGTAGTGCGCTTACCCAGAAGAAATCTATCGACCATACACTCGAAGAAACCAGGGTTGTGTTTATACGGGAACAGGAATGCTGGAAGTGCACATTTAAAATGACGACGCGACCCGTCCAGTGCGAATATGATGAATTTCTACGACATAAGGATGAAGTCGTAATGTTCGTCGTGTAGTTTGGTGATAAAAATATTATTTGTTATATCCTCAACAGTAAATTTAGGTAATTTAATTGAGTTTCTAGTCAATTGGACCTATATACTGAACTAGGGAAAAAATATTATATTAGAAATAAATTGACGTTCATAAACGGCTAAGATGTCCTACATGAATAAATGATTTTTTAATTTGAACAGACTCACCCCTGGCTCAGTACACTGTGGCTCTGAATGACGTGGCCCTTGTCCGGTTGATCCGTCAAGTGGCTCAGTGCTACGCGTGCGTGCAGTTCTCTCGGCTGCTGGAGTTGGCCGGCACCGAGGATCTGTTCCATTTGGAGCGTCTACTCGTCGATTGCGTGCGTCACAATGACATGCAGATACGCATCGACCATGCTAACAAGTAAGAAACTGTTCTGAATTTTAAAACATTTTTTTAACATCCATTATAAGTAGGGTTATTATACTTTTGAGGACTGATTATGATCCGGTTTTTATATGTTTGAAAGCAAACATGATCTAGTAGGTACAAATAAATTGCTGAAATAAGATCATTTGAACATACTTTGTATATACATTATTTGGTACTTATTATTGAAAAATATTTTTCATTTATTGCGAGAGATTGCTTTTAAAAAATACTTAATTAAAAGCAATCCTTCACGATTAGTAGTTTTTGCGTGAAAGAGTAACAAACATTCATACTTACAAACTTTCGCGTTTATAATATTATATTAAGATAAGATCTACCAATGAAATTCAAGGAAGCAAGTAATATAGTACGTACCATGTACCATTCTTATGGGTTGTGTAAATTCAGATATAAATTGTTTTATTACTATATTTTTTTAAGTGTAATAAAATATATATAATTGTGCTTATATTTCAGGTGCGTACACTTCGGCGTGGAGGCTGGCGGTGGCGAGTGGTGCTCCGCTGCCGATGAAGCCTGCGGGGGCGCTATACTGCAAGCTACTCCGGCCGAGCAGGTTTGATTGAATGATATATGATGTACTGTATATATTTGTATGATAATCATTTCACATCATTACCTCTTTTCATGACAACTGGCCGCTTACAGACAAGACAAACACGTTCCATATTTCACCTATAAAATATTCTCATGTCATCTGTCACTCGCCACATACAGCTATAATCCTAATAATATTTTCTAGTATCGATTTCTGTAATTTTTATTAATATACATTTATTATTAGTTGAGGGTCTGTTTTATATTCTAGTATCGATTTCTGTAATTTTTATTAATATACATTTATTATTAGTTGAGGGTCTGTTTTATTTACATTACTATTGCTACCGACCCCACAGACACATCAATTGCTTATCAATTGCTTATAGACATGTATCGCAATCGTTATCACCTCGCCACTATGACGTTATATATAATACACTAACTTTGGAACACGAGAATTTTATATTTAAAATGATTGTTTTGCGCAGGTTCGCGAGCAGCTAGTGCTGGCGGCGACGGTGCTGGCCGGAGCGGCCGGGAAGCTGTTCCCGGCTCGTCGTCGAGCGGACGCCGAACGAGCCCGGCTCCACATGCTGCAGCACTACCACGAGAACAAGCACGCCGAGCACCACCGCGTGCTGCAGCGACACAAGATCATAGAGGAGCGGAAGGAGTACATAGAGCGGCTCAACACCGTCCGCGAGGAGGAGGAGCTCAGGTAAATGATAAACACTTCTATGTTTGTTGTAGATAGATATTTTTTATTTTACAATTTTATAACATAGTGTGTTATTGTAGTAAATTTGTGGAGCCCTAGCCTAAAACTAATTAGAGGCCAACCTAATTATATTATATTACTCAACTAACAAAGTACACCGACCATAAACAAGCGAGGGGGAATTCCCCGTTCCATTCGATAGACGCTCACGATTCGATAGATGCATGGGTTGATTAATCTCAGGGTTGCTTATGATAATTTTTTGATTTTTTTAAATTCAAAATACGGCTACTGTTTTCTGTGAGCGCTGGTGGGGGTTTTGTATCCACCGAGCCCTGGGCTGCAGCCCAAAAAACGCTTAGGTAGATCTGCCTTTTTATATAATTCTTTGATATCATTACTTTTTTTCCTGATGACTGTCTTACAAGACAAACATTCCCTAGTTCATCCATAAAATGAATAATAACTCATGTTGAGGGGTCGGTGGCAATTAATATATAAATAAAATAGACCCTCAATAATAAGTGTATTAAGGAAGATTAAATAAATTGATAATAGAAAATTATATATGGAATAAAGTTATTAATTGTATATGGTCAGTGACGAATGACGTGATTCCATAGTTCATCTACAAAATATTGATTTTATAGATGAACTATAATAGAACATCTCTGTCTCGTGTGTATCATGATGATGACTTGATGTTATCATTGTAAGACTAGACATTATCAGCGCCATAGACCCTGTACCTTCACTGCCATGTCCACCCATTCTGTACCTTCATTGCCATGTCCACCCATTAGTTGAAACGCAGCTTACGAAATAAGCATCTTAGCGACAGAACTAAGCGAGACTGTAGTATCCACGTCTCTATAGACGACTCAGTACTACGTCTACATTCGATTGTTTTCGCCACTAACCTGTCTTCGTATCCAGGCGGCAGGAGGAGCAACTGCGAGCGGCAGCAGCGGCTGAGGCCCGGAGGTTGGAGGCGGAGCGAGAGGAACGGGAGAAGCGCAAGTACGCCTCCGAGATAGCAGCCATGAAGGAGCGTCACCGACGAGAGCGCATGGCCCACATCTCACAGACCGCGCACGGCAAGAAGATGCTGCAAAAACTCGACGAGGAGGTATGTCACTACACAACTTATTGCTAGTTAAAGAATTATATTTAAACATTAACAGTTTACTGAAAATATAGCTAATTTAATGTACAATTTTAAACATTATAAGCATGATAATTATAGTTACCTTTTGCTATCCAATTGACTCATCACTTGACATTTTCGTGATACAGGAAATAAAAAAAATGGACGCAGAAGCTATAGCCCAACGTGAGGCGGAGGAATTGATGAAGGAACGCCGCGAGATGCAGGCGAAATTGAAGTCACAGGAGAAGAAGGTAATGTTTACTATATTCTTAACATATAATGTTTGTATGTCCAAATGTCAGTAATGGTATTCATGAGTCTGAACTAATTTACTTATGTATAATTTTTTTGTAGTAAAATCTTAAAATTCACAATGCTTACGCCATTATCTTTTGATTACACAAAGAATGAGTGTGTAGTGGTTTCTATGTTGATTGTCGCATGTCTCCTACTTGTTACTGTGTATTTGTTTATTTAAAACACACAAGTTTCTAGCTCATTCTTCTTGTGAATGATCTGCGTTCCGAATAAGTAGTGGAATAAAAAAATATGGCTATACAAAAGCGCTTATATTGCGTTTACTTGAATAAAGATATTTTCTATTTATATGAAGTAAAGTAGTCAATGTAGTATTAAAAGTAGAATTCATTTTCAGATTTCCAATATACCTAATGAATTATTGGGTAGAATAATTAATTACGTACCAATTACCAAGAATAATAGATCACTCACAATACAATTCACAAAACACCATCTACTCCCAAACTAAGTAGTTCTCATGCTATGATTGCTGGTCATACTTGAATATATTTTCTTTTTAACTATATTAGAAACATTAAGTAAATTCTATAATTCTTATTTTGTATATCTCATAGGTGGACTATTTTGAGCGCGCCAAACGTCTGGAAGAGATTCCATTACTGCAGAAGAGTTTGGAAGAAAAGCAAGTGCAAGACAAGGCGTTCTGGGAACAACAGGAGGCTGAACGTATTGAACAACTTATTGGTTAGTTGGCGCAATCGTATAGGATTGTATTTTCTATTTTTTCACTCTTTCGATCGTAATAGCGCGTAATGTTTTCCGTCCCTTCACTTTTTGTTTCCAAGCTTTTTTAAGATTATTAATAATCAATACCTCTATAGTTTTGTTCTTGCTCTATAGTCAGGTTTTTGTAATGATGATTAATTAATACAAAAAGGCGCGCTCGATTGAAGGCCGAGAGACGAACGAGAGTGATGAGACGTGTGTGTGTGTGTGTACAGAGGGCCGCGCGCGCGACGTGGCGACGTCGACGCGGCTGTCGCGCATGCACGCGCAGCGCGACGCGTTCAGATAACGAGAGTGATGAGACGTGTGTGTGTGTGTGTGTACAGAGGGCCGCGCGCGCGACGTGGCGACGTCGACGCGGCTGTCGCGCATGCACGCGCAGCGCGACGCGTTCAGATAACGAGAGTGATGAGACGCGTGTGTGTGTGTGTACAGAGGGCCGCGCGCGCGACGTGGCGACGTCGACGCGGCTGTCGCGCATGCACGCGCAGCGCGACGCGTTCGTGGCGCGCGTGCGGGCGGAGCGCGGCGCGGCGCACCACCAGCGCCTGGCCGCGTTCCGCGACATGCTGGCGGCCGAGCGCGACAAGCGCCGCGCGCACCGCCGCACGCAGCGCATCGAGCGCCGCCGACAGGAGGTACTCCATACCGGTTGACTATACGTTACACGGCAGTGGTTTCCGCTGTACATAATATTAGTATTCACGATTATACGAAGTCACCGCTGCTGTCCGGGCGATTGCGATGCAGACTTCGATAGATGTTCATAGTATAGAACGAGCTGAGAATTTTAAAGGTTTGTAATGCATCCATGCCCGACCGGTATGGGCCGCTATTAATTAATAAATATGAAAATCTTCACCCACCTGCGCTAATGGTTTACTGAATTAGTTTCCGTAATAGATCATTGTCTCAACAGGAGACATTATTTTGTCTTTTTTTTACGTAATTTAAGACTTGTGTTTTTGCTGGTTTAACATATCGGCCGGTATGACTGCACGAATCGTCGGAGTTGTAGTAAATAGTGGTGTCGTGTCGCAGTGGTTGGCGGAGAAGCGTCGCGCGGAGGAGCGCGCGGCGGAGGAGGCCAAGCGGCTGCGCGACGAGGAGGAGCGCCGCGAGCGAGAGGAGCGCGACAAGCTGCACCAGCAGGAGCTCGCCGCGCTGCGGGAGCGCAAGGAGCGCGAGGAGAAGTACGCACACACACACACACACACACACACACACACACACACACACACACACACACACACACACACACAGGAGGAGCGCGACAAGCTGCACCAGCAGGAGCTCGCCGCGCTGCGGGAGCGCAAGGAGCGCGAGGAGAAGTACGCACACACACACACACACACACACACACAGGAGGAGCGCGACAAGCTGCACCAGCACACACACACACACACACACACACACACACACACACACACACACACACACACACACAGGAGGAGCGCGACAAGCTGCACCAGCAGGAGCTCGCCGCGCTGCGGGAGCGCAAGGAGCGCGAGGAGAAGTACGCACACACACACACACACACACACACACACACACACACACACACACACACACACACACACACACACACACACCGCGCTGCGGGAGCGCAAGGAGCGCGAGGAGAAGTACGCACACACACACACACACACACACACACACAGGAGGAGCGCGACAAGCTGCACCAGCAGGAGCTCGCCGCGCTGCGGGAGCGCAAGGAGCGCGAGGAGAAGTACGCACACACACACACACACACACACACACACAGGAGGAGCGCGACAAGCTGCACCAGCAGGAGCTCGCCGCGCTGCGGGAGCGCGAGGCGCGAGGAGAAGTTCGCACACACACACACACACACACACACACACACACACACACAGGGCACGCGTGCTGCCCGCGCAGCCGCTCCACCTGCACACACACACACACACACACACAGGACAAGCATGCGTCCAAAACTCTCATTCACACACACACACAGGAGAAGTACGCGCCCAAAACTCACTCACACATATGTTACGTGTCGCTCGCGTTAAATTTCAATAAAAAATATAGTCTATGTGTTATTCTGAATGCATAAACGTTTACAGTATTACAGTAAAATTTCATTAAAATAAGTTTAGTAGTTTTTGAGTGAAAGAGTAACAGACCTCCATAATTACAAACTTTCGCGTTTATAATAATATTTAAAGATAACTGTTTAAGTGCAGTGAGATTTTGCTCATGTATGCTTAAAAATTATTCCTGCAAAAGAAATGTGTATATTTTCAAAAAAAATACTAAGTCTAATCATATATGCTGTTTTTTTTGCTAGACAATTGATTTCGGGAGCACTATCACGCTGCTGGCAATTTTGGGTGCACACACACACACACAAACACGCGCGCGCAACACTGCTCTCACACACATTTATTTTTATTAATTCCACTCCATTCCTCTAATTTATTATGACATAATGCTACTCTCACTTTTACTTATTTTTATTAACTCCTATTTTATTTTTTATATTCAGTGAATTTGATATTTGATTATTAATTTTAGACCAGAATATTCTAGTATTCGTTTTTTGTAATTCATTGATAATTAAGTCTATTTTCTAATTTAACACTGTACAATATATTTACTATGTACCATATAACTCTCATGAATGACACGCATGCAATTGTCTAATAATAATAACTAACTACAAGTTATTTCAAACGGAATATTACCTTTCCCTTTTCACTTTCGAATGGAGATGAAAATTACCACTGCTTAAGCTGAGGTTCTGTTCAGACTAAAGTTGTATACACAGGAGTTGGTCTTACGGTCGATATCAAAATTTAGATACACCGCAATATAATTAAATGACGTGATACATGAATCTAATGCTCGAGTTATTTTACAAAAGGGAACATCAGGAGATGTTGGCGCGAACAGAAGCGAAGATGCGCGCAAAAGAAGCAGAAGTGCAGCGGCGACTTGAAGAACAAAAGTCAGCGACGACGACGACCGGCAGCAGCTGGCGGCGTGGCGGTGAACGTGAAGCCCCCCGTGACCGTGACCGTGACCGTGACCGGGAAGCGCCACGTGACCGAGAAGCTCCGCGTGACCGCGACGACGCCTGGCGCAGCAAAGACACCAAGGAGCCAGAGAAGAAACCAGAGCCGTGGCGACCTAGTAAGTTCTTCCATATCTCTAATTTAATTCCATCAATTCAATACAATATCCAGGATATTGTATTCATTTCCTTGACTTTTTTGGCAACAGTAATCTGTTCTATTGTAACCTAACTATTGTGTGTAGAATTGCTAACAGTAAATCCATGGTATGCATTGTGTATTGCATAGCTCTAATTATGTTTAATTTGATTCCATGAATTAACAAATCAAAATTCCAGAGAACATCAATTCAATATACAACATATTGTATTGGTTTGTAAGTCATCTTTTTTTGGATATTTTTTTTTGGTGCAACTGTAAACTTGTAGTGTAATTTAATTACTGGCGCTTGTATATATAAACTGCGCATAACTAACAGTGAATCCCATGGTATCTATTATGTGTTGCATTTCTTAATACTAAAATGCCATTTCTTAGTAGTCTGTAATTTTACTCGGCAGAGTGAGTACAATTTTTAGGAAAGAAGTTTTTATAACTAGCTTCCGATATGGATCCAGACATATAGTACCATTTTAGGGTCGGCACGCACGTGGGGTGTCACCGTAAGGCACCCCTGATGTTTCAGGTGTCTATAGGCCTACAGTATTGTGCTATTATAGATAAAATTCACAAATTCCTGAGATAGATATATATTAAACATCGAGCTTCCTTGCAATTGATAACATATTTTGAATAGTCTGTTTGTTGTATGTAGCGTTCCTTTGTATTTGATTGCGTAAACATAATATTGTTTTAGACGCGATGAACCTCCTCCTAGGGA
Organism: Achroia grisella; assembly: GCF_030625045.1. Classification (NCBI taxonomy): domain Eukaryota; kingdom Metazoa; phylum Arthropoda; class Insecta; order Lepidoptera; family Pyralidae; genus Achroia; species Achroia grisella. The sequence continues at coordinate 1,279,490 of NW_026712795.1, read as the reverse complement.
AAAACACCAGGCACACCTTCAGCTTCAGGTGTCCATAGGCTATGTTTAACGTTTGTCATCAGATGACCTGTATGCATGTTTGCCACCATCATAGTATAAAAAGTTTTCTTTAGGAAATCTTTATCCTTCTTACTTAAATCTATACACTGTCTGTGAACAATATAATATTGTGTTAATATGTTTGTTTTGTTGTAGGTCGCGGTCGCACGGAGGTGTCGCGCGACGAGCGCCGCTCGCCCGACCGCCGCGCGCGCGACGACCGGTCTGTATACATACATATATACTTTACTTTATGAATTAGCGTTATTGTGCTACAACGGTGAATAGTCAACTAACTCAGCATAAAGCTACAGATAAATCTAGCGCTGATATTTTTTCCTCTTTATAGCCGTTCTATAAAAAACAAGTCTTCACTAAAATTTCGCCTTGTGTATTATAAACATCATAATGCACTTATATCGTATATACGATATATGTTATAGTAATACTATTAATATTTTCTGAAAAAGACTGTATTAAATGTATGCATTGACTTATTAATGCATATATTAGCTTATTTTATTAGCTACAGAGGAATATTACAAGATTTATTTTGAGCGTTGTGCCGTGTTCTTAATTTTTGTTGTATGTAGAGCTCCTTCCTATTTGATTAACTAAAAATAATTACTTTTTTAGACGCGATGAACGTCCTCCTAGAGATGAACGTGGTCCGAGAGACGATCGAGGTCCAAGAGATGACCGTGGTCCAAGAGATGACCGTGGCCCAAGAGATGACCGTGGCCCAAGGGATGACCGTGGCCCAAGAGATGACCGTGGTCCAAGAGATGATCGTGGCCCAAGAGACGATCGCGGCCCAAGGGATGATCGTGGCCCTAGAGATGATCGCGGTCCTAGAGAGGAAGGAGCTTGGCGCTCCGCTGCTACACGTGAACCTGATCGCGACAGAGATAGGTATGTTTAATTGAAAGAAGATTGTGCGCAGTCGTATATATAAGTATATAAATGAGAATTTAATGAATTTACAATGTTATCACGATTAAATTTTCGCTAGAATTGTTTAGACTCCCGAAAGTCTTTTATCGTGCAATCATCGCAGCATTTAGCCGCGAACTGATATTGTATTGTAATTTAATTTTAATCAACAATATAACGTAATTCGATGTTTACATTACATACGTAATTAATCGTACAACCCATTAATTTCGTTTTAAATTTATTTATTTCAGGCCACGTTACGGTGGTCGTTCAAGTGGACCAGAGAGTGGTGGTAGCTGGCGACGAGCGACTGCAGACCCACCATCCGCACCAAATGTATGTATTTTAAGAAAACAATAGGTCACATATGGGCATGTTATGATGAGGAGGGAGGTTCTCCCTTAAAGAAAGTATTTAACATGAACATGGATGGATGGAAAGGGAGAGGTTGATCAAAAAAGAGATGGATGGTGCGAAGGAAATAAATGTTTAACATGAATGTGGGATGTATAAGATGGATGGATTGTGTGAAAGATGATACTTATGAAAGGAGAGTAAGCTCAGATTTGAAGGGCGATAGGGATCAGTGGACGAAGAGGTTACTGCGCCGACCTCAAATAATGGGATAAAAGCAAGGCAATAATGATTTTATTAGGAAAACAATACGTAACTAAAAATTTAAATAGATGTATACACTTTTATATTGTTTTAACATATGTAAAACTAAAATACAAGTTTGTTTTAGCTGCGAAAACTAAAATAAAAAAAAAACTACTTAAAAATGTAAAAAAAATAACAGGAATACTAATCATTTGATACAGCAGGAGCGTTCAGCAACTTGGCGGTCAAAAGACGCGCCGCGTGACGACCGCTACAGGGACGCGCCCCGTGACCGTGACCGTGACCGTGACCGTGGCGACCGTGAACGTGACTTCCGTGACCGTGACCGCGAACGTTTCCCTCCCAGAAGAGACGATAGGGACCGGGAACCACCAAGGAGGGATGATCGGTTAGTGTCATATTATTTTTATGTACCTGCAATGGCTGATACTTCACTGCCTTTATGGTTTAACAGTTTACCGCGCCGCCATAGTTGCGATGGTCGCGGGTTTGATTCCTAGCACGGTACAAACATTTGTATCCATGAGTGTCTATGTTTGTATCGGTCTGGGTATTTTATAATTATGTATGTATTTACAAAATAAAATATCTGTGTAAATATATCAGTAGTCAACTACCGATAACACAAGCCATACTTAGCCAGTACAAGACAACAGAGCTTGAGATATGGTTACTAGACAACTGATAGAAATATTTTTTTTTATTAATACATACACAATATTTATATCTATATGTTGAAAACAACGAGGCCAAAACAAACAATCATACTCAGGAATACAAATGTTTGTAACATGTGAAGAAGAGAACCCGCGACCACTGGTAAAAAGGCGGTATGCTAACCTCTAGACCACCGAAGCCGTCAAATATTTATAAATTGCTTGACATAAATAACATATTTGTCTGGTTGTAGGGACGGACCACGCCGCGACGATCGCGAGAGACGTCCCCCGCCCCCGCGACGAGACGACAAACGTAAGTTTTTATAATAGAAATTAAACTTCTTGATAATAAAGTTATATTCTTCTTATGGCAACTTATAGGTACATGAATGGCATCACGGAGTTTTATCACCAACACTCATAATCTGTATCTGAAGAATGCAGACTAGGGCCCTCACTGGACACTGCAAATTGAATGAACAAATTGCAAACTTAGGCCCATGGACAACAAAAATCTACATATTTTGCAAATCTGAAAAGGAAACGTCACTACACATCCTACGTGGTTGTAGCCCACTCATGCACAAATAAAATATCTCCTCTGGAAAGTGTACGATCGTATCTTGTGGAGATAAAAACTATTGCTCCTAAGAATATCCTTCAATTCTTGTCCCTGACGGATCTAGGTAGCGAGCTCTGAAAAAGGTCGACCACAATTGATCTATGTAGATCGCAGTGCAACCCCGTAATTTCAAAGCTGTATCTCGCCATTCAACTAAAACACAGCTTACAAAAGAAGCTTCTGGATTGTAGTAATATATATACATACATGTGTGACAGCGGGACCAACTCAGATGGTTTTGCACAAAACATACCTCAGTATTTCTTTAAGTAATGTTTCCTTCTCTTGTCCACAGCTCGTGATGCGGAAGACGATGAGTGGCAACCAGTCACAAGGCGTTAAATCTTCGCCAATATATTCACTTATTTTTTTGAGTTCAGTAGTTATTCCGTTACAACTTAAGTTCATGCTTGACGCATATTTTAAACCCTTATGTCTTCTTACCTAACTCTCTCGATTCACTTTGCCGTGTCTAATTTTAATGGAATTCAGTAATGTATATCTTTAGAAGATTTATATTTATTTTTTCTTTTGCACACAAAATTGCGTGGCGGACTTGATGCCTGATGGCATTCTCTACCAGCCAACCGTCGATCAGAAATAATAAGGCGGTGAAATTTTATATATATTATTTCATGTTCTAACATTTTAGGTATTGAAACTTCAAGAAAAGAGTTTAATCGTTCCTTAGAAGGCCGGTATATCACCACTCTGGCGTTGCAGGTGTTCATAGGAGATAAGTTAACATCTGCAATGACGTAGGCCAATTTGCACCTTATGGTATAAAATATGAAATATATCTTTTCCCATTTTTCATAATTAATTATGGGTTTAAAGGGTACACCGAATGCCAGTGTTTATGAAATTTTAGAAATTACACTCAGTAGTAAAATTGAAGAAGTTATCATATTCAGGATTGTATATTTAAATTATCCCATTAAACCATAACATTTCATCCATATCGGCCCAGTCCTCAGTTACGTGACAATCGCATACATAATTAGTATATATATTAAGTTATATGACTATACAATCGTATAGTTCTCACAGAAATTATTATAATTATGATATAAATGGTCATAGTGAAATTAAATATAAATTATACATTTCATACACACAACTGCTGAACCAAAAAATTTATCTAAGTATCTTTTAAGTACTTTTGCAAATATATATACGCATTTAACAATACTTTTCTTTTACTGTCCGTAATCGTATCCTTTTATAATGTACTCGTTTTGAATCAAAGGTAACCAATGTAAACTGTATTAGGCATTGCATCATCACTACTATAATACTAGTTAAGGGTTATACATAAATTGCGCTGTACGGTAATATGGAAGGGGTTCGACAAAGTATGACAGTCACAAAGCAGGAGGAAGAGTCGTCACAAAGTTCGTGTAAAAAAACATGAAATCTAATATCCCTCTCTCTCTTACGAGGTGTTTTTACATTTTGTGACCAGATTTAAAAAATGGGGGTGGGAGTAAACTTTATTATAACTTTGGTAAGAATATAATAAACATATATGGATGTAACAAAGTATGTGTATGTATATCGGACGGTATATATGTTTACAAAGTAATCATTTTTTTTTAATACCTAACTAAAATGAAATATGTCTCATAAAATATACAGTATGACTTTCATTGCAGTTCAGAAAAAATGTTGGCATTAAAAGGTCACCTATTAAAGCGTAAAGATATGCAGGAATTCTGTATAAATATATATAAAGTATAAATCTTGTATAATTGTCGATATTTTACTGTTTTCCGCACTGTAAACAAGTTCATCCAATATTTTTCAATTACTTATTACAACGTTTAATATTTTTTACATGGTTACTTTTGTTTCTATTTTAATATAGGTCAAGGTATAGGAATGCAGGCAAGCACCAGCATTTATCATATTATTTGTACGGTGCAAATAATTTGTACGCTATTCGATTTCATATATCTTACAATTGTGCCACTGTTCATGGAATATATAATATTCATAATTATTAGTGTTTTATTTTTAAATAATAATAATTGGAACTCAAAACATACAAAGTAGGGTAGTATAACGATAAAGGTGACCTTTATCGTTAGTAATAATACCTTCACAATAGTTATCCCAGATGGGGTTTTTTTTCTTATGGAAAATAATGGAATGATACACCCGCTAACAGTTTACACTGGCACAGGATGATTGTGTGAAGTCAGGTTAGTTTGCCCATCGTGATGGTTTTACCAGAACTTGAGTATCCACATTACTAACAACATCTATAATTGCAGTAACTCGGACAATTGCTTTTATTCAAATAAAAAACAGCCCGATCGTGATGTATTTACAACGGTTGATAAAATTAAGACAGCCAACCTCCAGTAGAAGACGGCACAAAGAAGAGAATCCGCGTAGTATATATTAATATATTAATTGAATATATAAAAATATATTATTATATAAAAAAAATAACCTATAATGCAACGCAGCTATAAATTCGTAATAAAGCAATCGTGCAGATAATATTACATTCAACTAATCTCATTACACTTCACAATAATTGGGTTATAGGCGTTTGGTAATACGTATGTAGGTACTTGATGTTTTGTGTGGACTTTTTATCCCCTCGTATGGATTCCCCGTCCAATTCAAACGTCATCACAAGTTACAATGATCATCAAATCATTGTAATTTCGATTCTCGTTTGAATCTCGTTTACGATGGCATGAGCCGAGATTCGAACCCATAGTGGTGCCCTCAGCCTATGTCGTATCCTTCAGGCGGCAGTTGGACTTCAGCCGCTCCATAAGTCCTTCCGCGGGTTTGGAGTGCCATCTGCACTCGTCCCGTATCATCCAGTGAATCTACAGGCCGCCACCGGCCAACAGTATTAGAGTAGTCCGAAAAAATTGAGTTTTTATCAGGTATTAATCCAGTTTCTTTTCATATTATATGGTAGGTATATCAATACATTAAAAAGGTAAAACTATCTATGTGGGATTGGTAAATTTCGCTCCAATCCGTCTAGCCGCTAGATGGTTACGTAGCTATCTAATAATCAACCAAATTCTCTAAATTTTATTTATGTTTTCTCTAGTTCTTCCACTAGTAGCGAAATAAGCATATTCTTATTATATATGTAATAAAAGTCTAACATCTGATTTGGACGAAAATGTACTTGGAACCCACGTCAATATCAAATTCTTTATGATAATTGGATGTGCATAATGCACATCCAAAAAATGGCGAGGCTACCGTCCAAACGGTGTGGTAATAACACATCGCCTGCCCTTCTCTTTGAAAATATAACAACACAAACTTTCCTAAATAGATCCGACCGAGAATTGAAGTGGAAACTTCGTCTAATATAGCATTCCGCCATGATGTTCGTAGCCGTGTAATTTTCTCGAAAGTTTATGGTCATTTCTCGCATGCCACGCGACTGGTCAATACCGCATTGAATGCACCACATACAGCTTGCAAAGGTTTTTTATAGGTGACAATGGAATGATGAACCCGAATGCGCTAATTGTTTACTCTAGCGGGGCACCAGTAGAGGATCACAAAATTAAGTCAGGTCAGTATGGCTAACTTGACATATTGCAATTTCCAGGGGGAACCGCGTGACAATTTGACATGGTACATTATACTAGCTAAGGCGTTATTAGTCCACACTACAAACAATCCCTTTCCCGACAGCTAGGGTTTTTTTTCAGAAACGATTATAGAGTGGTGCACTATCTTAAGCTAACGGTATTTTATCATCCTACGCTAGCGCAGCGAAGGATGACCAAATGAGGTCATTTAATGAATATGAATTTATCATGATGATCTCCAGGAGGAACCGTGTGGCGGTCAATCTGACATGGTACAATGCTAGCAATAGGATCATCCCCTTTCCCCCCGCACGCTAGGGTTTTTTTTCTATGGATGATAATGGAATGGTGCACCTGCCTGCGCTAAAGGTTTGCGCTGGCGGGGCACCAGTGGGGGATGATAAAATGAGCATGAGATCAGGTCAGTTAGGCCATCGTAACAAATTCACCAAGAATTTATCACGATGGTTTTCAGAGGGAACCGCGTGGAGGTCGATCTGACATGGTACATTGCTAGCAATGGGGTCATTAGTCCACATTACTAACAATCCCCTTCCCCCCCGCACGCTAGGGTTAAATAGTACTTAATCTATACTATAGTACGTATACTATCTCCTGTAGACACCACTTATAGCGGCAAGTATCGCGGTCGTTTGGGAAAGTAATTTTTTTCGACAACAGTCGACTATGCATTGGCGCGCTGGAGCCACGCGCCTGTTCACTCAAACCGGTCTCAAATACGATACTTTCCAAACGGGTTAATAATACCCAATAAAAAAAAACTATTATTGTGTACAGTGCACTTACAGGAATATTGGATTATTGCAAGCCAAAGAAAATGAATGTAAGTTACAAACATTTCAGTTGTTTTCCAAGGTTAGGCATTTTAGAAATGCAGTTTAGGAAATCGGACTCGTTTATGACTGTTTGTTATACAAAGAGATCGGATGCTAAATATTATACATATATTGATTTGTAATAACTTTTTTTAGAGAGTTGTTCTACTTTTTAAACTAAATTAATATTGTGTAGAAACAAAAATACAAACAAAAAATGAAATCTTTCATGATTTTTGTTTGTAGTAAATAAACTTTAATCTAAATATTTAATCATTAGTTTATTGTTTTGTAATTCATTTTTAAATATCCAATAACATTATCGTCTCGTAATGTTAAAAAAAAATTATAAAAAACTAAAGAATAGATTTCTATTTTTTTTTAAATACATATTGCCAATTGCAAAACATAAGGGTAGGTCTTTATCGAAATATGTGAAGTTATGTAGACGATATTGGAATTTATTTATAGTCTGCATTACTCTGGATATTATTATAATTAATATTTTTAAATGCGGTTAATATATTATATTTAAAATATGGTTTTAATATATGCAGATAAGTAATCATATATTTTAGGTTTATTATCTAAACTAATATTACAAAGAGGGAAGAATTTATTCCTTGTTTAATGAATAAATTGCAAAAACTACTTACAAATAATTGATGGGCGAGCTGTATAAAATGCAACCTAACGGTTTCATTTTTGCATATTCAACCAGTACATAAAAAGTTAGCAATACTTTAGATACTAAATAAATAAATATTAATTTTGTTTCAATTGTGATTATGTCAGAAGGTATGTACTAACGTACTGTGGCATAACATGTGAGGGAGGCTAAATTCTGATTGTTTATGAAAATACGTGTGAGTAATTTCATGTAAAGCTGACATAGACAATGGAAGGTGTATTATTATTATGAATGAGAGTTTATGAACAAATTCTTAGTGTCCATTTTGTATTTTTTTTTTACAACTGGAATGGTAAACATGCTGATGATCTACGATCAAAGTGATATTCAAACTCTAGTGATATAGCAGACATTGGATTGTTACGATGCCCGTTATACATTTAGACAGACATTGCCTAGAAATTTATAAAGTATTGTGTGAATTCACTGCCCTTCCGATCGCCCATCCAATTCAAACGGAGATCGACGACCTGAGCTGAGGTTCGAAATCCTAGCAACTGAAGGCACCAGTCGTATCCGATGCAGGAGTTGACCTTCAGCCGTTCCTTAAGTCCTTCCGCGGGTTGGGAATGCCATCTGACCTCGTCCCCTATCGTTGGGTGAAGCTGTAAAAGCCAGCTGCGGCCAACAACATTAGTCTAAAAAAAAGAAGTAGAATAAGTTATCGGCTTGTGTACCTTTATATTTTAACTGCGAATCAGCCTGGTTTGAAGGCTGTGTGGAGTTTGAAAGATGAAATAAGACAATAAAATAACAGTATAAAAGTCAATATATTATTTAGTCCTTCCGAATTCCAACGCATTACTGGTATGACGAAGACGCCATTACGCGAAGACGTAATGCTGTTCAACTGTTCATGTTTATAGGAAACGGTCATCATTTACCATCAGGTGTCCCATTGGCTTGCCTGATATTTCAATTAAATAGGTAAAATTAATTTGTTGTGGCGTGTGTCATTGGAATAGTTCATACCCATGTTTCGTACTCTGGCCAGCTACCGGATTTGTTATATAACTTATATATTTTCCGGCCTAGTAATAGATTAATGTAGCAAACAGAGGAAGTGAATAACTGATGTTTAATTGATTATGAATCGTAAATTTCTAAGGTTGTATTCAAAAGTCCTAAATAACTACAGGTTGGACCAGCTCTCTCTCTACACGGTGTTATTTAATGTAGGAATATTACAAAGTTTGATAGTAAAAAAGAAAGTAACCTAATCATTTAAAGAACTTGTTATTATAAAAACAATAATATTGTAATTATATTTATTAATAGTTGTCCGGGGGTTCATCCGCGTGAAATTTGAAGCCTGTCAGAATGCATAATATATATTACTGTAAAATTGTAACAATCAAAACCCTTTCTATCCGATAAAGTTTATAAATACCTAATAGTTTTTATCATATATCTTACTAATATTATAAACGCAAAAGTTTGTGAATATGAATGGATAGAACGATGGATGAATGTTTGTTACTCTTTCAAGTAAAAACTACTGAACGTCTAGTCAGCTAGTCTTTAATATGCAGACAGTGATCAGGTTTTTCAATGTGATATTTTACAGAATCTCAGTACCTACATAAAATAGTAAGACATATTATAGTCCAAATATAACAAGCATTATTAGTATAAATATAGAACACAAACCAGCGTACCTTGACTCGCGGAAAATAATAAAAAAAGTGTATGAAACTATATATTCCTAATTATTTTAGACAACTTCCGAATACCATTCTTCGATGGTCGATAATTTCAATTAAATTAATAATTATTGAGCGTCGTGTCCTAGCAGTTTTTATTCTGAGTTAGAACTAAAAGGTCGTGAGGTCAAATCTGGCTAATAGGTACAATTAACTATCTGTGTTAATGTATATTCATGAGTGGCGCTCTGGTGATGGAAACGACGATAGCAAATTTATCTTAAAAATGATCACGTTCATTCAAATATAACAGTATAAATATGTAATATTATATTCTCTGTGGTAAAACAAAATAAAGCCTTGCTTCCTTCTTACTTTTAAAATTTTTGATCTGTGGATTCAAATATACTCAGCGGAAGGGAAGGGGTTGTCAGGTTGACCTTCACCTTCACTGTCAGGTTCCCCCTGGAAACCATCGTTATAAATTCATGATGAATTTACCTCGATGCGCTTACTGACCTGACCTCATGCTCACCTTATCATCATCCACGGGCCTAGCGCAGGCGGGTGCACCATACCATTATCATCCATAAGAGAAAAATATACTCAAAAAGATTCTGAGACAACTGGATCTGGCTACCCCATCAGAGACATTAGGCGTGACGGTATATAATTATTAAAACAATCGTTTTGCGGTATCTCAACTTATATTTGTAAAGGGAAAGTGGCTACCATCTCTGTGTTCTACTTTCACGGTTCAACCACTATAATTTCAATAATAATTTAATTATACGTATTGCTATTACATTTCAAATATTAACCTACTTAGTAGAATCAGAAGGTTCATAATCCTGTACTAATAACACAAAAGTATCTAAGGATAAATATTTGGATGTTGGATTTTCTTATTAATTGGGGGGTTTGGGTTATTGTCAGGTGTTTGGATTTGTAGCACTGCGACCTACATGAATCTATTGTGCTCGCCCCTTTTCAGATTTCACTACCTAGACCCGTCAAGAACAAGAATTGAAGGATATTCTTAGGAGCAATGGTTTTTATCTCCTCAGGATAGAGTGTAAAGTTTCCAAAGGAGATAATTCGTTTATACATGAGTGGACTACTCCCACATTGATGTGTATGCGTTTCCTCTTCAGTTTGGCAAATTGGATATTATATAAATACACAATAACTACTGAACGGAATTTAATGAAATTTTGTACACCGATGCAGCAATCATTTCTTATACCATCATTACTATCATCATCATCTTCATCACATATTTCAGGACACCATCATCTTCCTACAAGAATCCTAGATTTGCTTCATTATAATATGTTTTGTTCTTTACAGTGGTTTCAGGATTACGGTTTATCTATAAGGTACCTTTATCCTCTAAGGTATTTGTACTCCGCCATCTTTTATCTGATGTTAATACTTTTCATCATCATTATTACATAGTATAAAATAAAATAACAGAGTGATTCAAGAGGAAGGTATATATATATTATACATGTACACCCGGGCGAAGCCGGGCCGAGTAGCTAGTTAAGAATTAAACCGATAATAATAAAAATAAATACATTTATGGTGTCTTTAGTTATAATGAAATCGTGAAGTCGTGACGACGTGACAATCTGTTTGTCTGTTAACGGATGGAAGAATTAGAATGACATGTTCGCAGAATATGTTGTTAAATATGAGTTAACATAATAGCTTACAGAAAGCAGAGAAAATCACTACCCAAAAAGGTTAAACAATTGTGTGTGTTAGTGTGTTTTAATATATGACGTAAGATTAAATGCAAATAATTAAAATTTATATGTTTTGTTTTTATTTTATGTTTTCTTTAAATGTAAATATGGTACTTACATAGAAAAATATCTAATCTCTGTCTGTCCTTGCTAATAATCTCTGAAACGGTTGGAATAAAATAAGACATCTCATTAATATTATAAACGCGAAAGTTTATGAGTATGGATGGATGTTTGTTACTCTTACAAGCAAAAACTACTGAACAGATTGATGAGACTTTACAGTACTTATACAGATGGCGTACTTATACATCAGAATAACATACAGGCTATAAATTTCTCTCGGGTCTAACCGCAGGCACAGCTAATCTATTATATAGATGTCTTATTTGTTGTTGTTTGTTTGTCATTAATACATCATATTTAGACGCCCGACGATCTTTTTCGCGTTTAGAAAAATTAGATTAGAAACTATCGCGCTTAGAACACTTCACTAATATACATAGTTCAACGGGTTTTAACACGACTAATTTTTTGGCAAATAAGGTATTTAGCTCTCTCGATGTTTCGACTAGGTTGCACTAAAGGCGGTCACGAGCTGACTCTTGTCTAGAGAGATATTTTATTTGCCATAAAATTATTCGTCTTAAACCAGTTTAACTGTATTATTAACAGGCAGAATTCTTCGTAGTTTAGATATAAGTATACATACAGGATCGTTCGCTTGATCTAAATCCACTTTAAAACAATTTCGAGGCGAAACGAAGTCGACATACAAAAGAAATCGAATAGTCACGTATATTTTTTGCTATAGAAGTGTATTTCGGCTATTTAGCACCGGTTACAGCGACAAGGCCAATATTACCTATTCGTGACTCGTATAGGCTTAAACTCTCAACAGAATTTAATTTTAGTTGCACGCAAATTTGTAACGAAAGGCGTAAACGTATAGAATTACATTTTCGATTGGCAAATTTTTTATACAAACCAGATGAAGGGACCTTACTACTTATAGGTTGTTGTAAATAATGGTAAAATCCGAAGATAGCTGCTCCGCGTCTTGTCACGGTCGCCATAGTATTGGGCAGTACAACAAACTCAATAAATATAAATAATTAATCGTAATTGTAATCAGGTTCGATAATAATAAAGGAACGTAAAATATATGATGTATGTATTCACAGTGGAATAAAAATTTGCAATCCTTTTTCTAATATAGAAAGTCCACAAGTAACGTATGTTCTTAAAGTATATTTTTTTACATCAACCAAATAGGCGTAAATCAAATCAAATCAAAAATCATTTATTCATGTAGGACATTTTAATAATGCCTATAATACTCATGCTTTGCCATTCCTGCTGATTACAATATCGTTATGACTCCGTAACCAATAATTAAACTGCCATATCTCACTCCTTAAGTATGCTGTAGGTATATCGAATAATTACAGTAACAATAAATAAATTCAAACGGGGATTGAAATTAGAGCCGAGGTTCGAAGTCAAACTAAAGTCGTATCCGTCAGGCGGGAGTTGGCCTTCAGCCGCTCCATAAATCCTTCAGCGGGTTTGGAGTGCCATCTGCACTCGCCCCTACCGTCCGGTTAAGCTGTAAAGGCCAGCTGCGGCCAACAGCATTAGAGTACTCCGAAAAAAAGTTGGATTTTTCTAATAATTGCCTTTACCAATGAACATGGCTTTCCATCCTTTATCCGTCTTATATAACATCGTAGCGACGCGTTCCATAATTTAGACGCCATATTGAATATAAACATAAATTCGTGTTCATCAAATTATAGAGTTTATAGACATGCAAAACATATCTAAACACTTAAATAATCACATAATAGACACCCAACAACAATAGCTTATTACGTAATAATAAAAAAAAACTTTTTAGACCAGAAAGATTGTTATCTCTCTGCATAGAACTTTTCCCAAGTCCATTCATTGTGTCCTTTTGTCTCTTTTTATTGTATGCATCTCTTCACACGATGTAAAATGTTAACAAACTGCATTTACGTGTCACTAAAATAGTAAAAACCATTATTCAAGCAATCTGGTGTTTAATAACTCAATAAAATATAAACTTAAGTCGTCCCACTGAAAATCGGGTTAGTTGGCAGTACTAGATATGCTTAATTATGTAATTATCTTATCTGTGGCTTAATGTTATGTTTCGAATTTAGAAATAGTAATACTTTATTGTTAGGTCTACAAAATAATGCTATTTAATGTCTTTTTATAATAATGTTATTTATTTATGTAAGTAAGAATAAAAGACGTTTTACTGACTAATATAAAGTTCGGAAACGTTTCAGGAACCTCTATTCTTTTTATATTGAAATACATCCCATATTTCCCCTTTAATAGCTAAAAGAATTTTAAAATAGATTAAAGATATTAAATGAGACTACTGATTACATATATATTTCTTTCTTCATAATATTAGTCTAGACAACCTTTCATGGAAGAGGTGTATAGTATATGACAATATACGGTTGGCAGGAAGGTCGATAAGGTAGGAAGAAAATTATAATATAAAAAATTTGACGTTCATAAGCGGCTAAAATGTCCTACATGAATAAATGATTTTTTATTTTGAATATAATATATTTGAATAAATCCAAAAAAGTATATTTATATAATATACTTTATTTGATTTATTTAATTAAAGAAATAAATAGTATAGTATAGTTGTACAAAATGTGAGCAATATGTTTAAGTACAGCATAAAAGTCAAAACGTTGATTCTACTCCTACTTTTATAAGGTATATAGTTGCGTAATTGTAATTCAGCAAACAACAGATTTTTATATTGACTGCGGCATATGTACACAATGTTGCGTGTAGTTTTTTTAACTTCTTGTGTTAGTTGCGTTGCAATTAGGGAATGCAATCCCGACTCGAGATTACAGCATCATTAGAAATTATCATCCCCGGTTCCCGAATTTTTAACATCCCGTCTAAATTTAAAAAAAATGTTGAATTCAGATGACTGAAAAAGCTAATAACTGCTTGTTTGTGATAGTGAGGTTAACTAAAATAACATATTACTCGAAAGAAAATAAAAACCTTTATTCTTTAATCTTACCAACTAAATAATAATCAGGTTGTAAGGAAATTAACGTAGGTAAATTAGGTAATCAAAACAATAAGCTTATTTCAAGGGAATTAGGAAAAAGAGTGATTTTGAAAATGACTCCTTAAAAAACAAAGGGTATTAATAGTTTCATCTGCTAAACGGCATCTAATGTCCGTTGCAATGTACCCCGCTGCTGAGAATGCCCTCTCCGACTCAACGCTGGTTGGCAACAGCGCGGCATATTAATTATGTTTTTATTGCAAAATCGTTTTGTTCCTCCACACTCAAACAAATCCATTTCTTTTTTAATGGTAAATTCTAATTTGTCTAAGCTCGTGGACGTGGATATACGTGCAAAAGGACTTTTAGAAGCTCGCAGAGTTTCTTCTAATTCCTCTTGAAGCGATTTATTAGTTTGTGCAGCACGTAAATTCAAATCTTCTGCAATCATTGAAAGAGGCAAGTCATCTTCGATTAGTACTGCCGTATTAATATCTGCTTGGTTTGATTCTTTACGATATAATAGTGTGATAATATTTTTTATTTCTTTTTCAATCCCGTCAATCTCGAACGGGATCTCCTCATATGATGTGTCGGGATTGATCCCGAAAAATTACACGAGATCTCGCGAGATCGGGATCCCGCGGGATCGGGATTGCATTCCCTAGTTGCAATAGGTGACAATTACAGCATCATTAGAAACTTATATCTCCTGGTTTGAATTGGTTTAACAGGCTTTCCTATATTTGGGTCTAAACGAGTAGGTACCTATAGATAATTTTTTTTGATAGTGGTGGTAGTTACGTAGTGACATTTTTTTTTCTTATGTATGATAATAGAATAGTCCATCTGCCTGAGCTAACGGATTACGCTGGCGAGCCATCAGTGGAGAGATAAGATGATAAAATGATCATGAGGTCGGTCAGTTAGCCATTTCTATCATCGGGCACCTGTTTGCTAGCAATGGGGTTAGTCCCTTCCAACCTGTAGTGACATATTAATTAGTGTTTTTATTTATTATGTTTTTATGTACCGTACATACTTTCATTTTTAAATTTATTTTTTGATAAAAATCCCATGCATATGCATCCTTTCATAAGTATTAAGTGAAAGCTGTTAATTTGCAATTACAAACATACACTTCAGTTTTCTTTATTTGTATAAATTACAGATAGTGTAGGGTAGCCCTTTTGGCACTAGTTCTTTATGGCATAGAGACAAGTATTAAGTGGAGACTTCACTACATGATACCAAATAGTTATATGTACAGTTGTAAGGCAGATCCATTCCAAATAGTCAGATTCGCTTTAAGTACCTATAACTTCCAAACATCAAGGGTATTTCCTCACCTACTTCCGGTGGTCGTGATCAGCCTCACAAAACTGAACGTATGCCATTGCATTGTTCATAGTTTCTTTGTAATTATATCCTGTATAATGTACGTATTGTCATTAATTGTCAACACTTAAAAATACAGGGTTAGTTGTAGAGACTAAGTGGTAAGTGAGGAATAGTCATGATAATGCAATAACTTCGAAAAAAAATTTATACATATTTAGCAAAAAATATTTGAGTATTACACCATTCAATATTATTATCATACTAAGTCAAGTGAGTAAATTTATATGATTAGATTAAACGATCTAAACTCACGCGATCATACGAGTGAGTTTATAAATTGATGAGATTAGAAAATGCCTTTTTGGCAAAAGGTAAAATTTGATATAGCTACACTATGAGTAATTTAAGATTAGTAAGGGTCGTAACTTAGTAGCTTACTACCTAGTCACAAACTGAATGTCGTGTGTTCAAATCTGGGCGCCATCATAAAAGTCAAATGTCAGTTTATACTCTCTACTCTAGTGGTGAAAACACCGACATCAAACCAAACTGATCCGTGAGACTATCGTAGGCTTACTGATATTACGTTCAAGTCACTGAGAGAAATGAGGGTATGTGAAATTTTGAGTTCACCCAATGTCTACAGTTCTTATTATGTACCTCTAACTATTCCACCTTGGATTTTTAGTCTGTTTTCTTTATTTCTCTGTTATTTTGTTTTAATTGTTGTTATTGTTTTAATTTCTGCTCTCTCTCTCTCTCTCTCTTTTCGTACTGGTGCCACTGAAAAGGCAACATTTTTATAGCAGAGAACATGGCATAAAGCTGAGTGAAGTCATATCATTGCTATATCTATATAAAACTCTTATATTTTGTTTATTTAAATTATATATATGTAAATATATATTTTATTTTAATTATCTATTTTTTTGTTAGTTATTGGCTTTATTGACATTTCTCCTTATTATATTTGTAATCAATTTATAAGCTATGTTAGTCAATTACAAAATATATATTTCTCTCCAATATTGTATGCTTTTAATAAGTAATAAAAAAATCTTTTTTTATTTATTTTTATCGTTCTTTCGTACTACTAAACTTGAAAAGTTGTTCTACATATTATTATCATCATAAAATAGTCTTACCTCTCCATTACATACCAATACCACAGAAACAATCAATACCTCCCAGAGCCGTAAAACAGTATAAATAAAAAAAATCAATACCTTTCCAACTGTCAAGTGACAGTGGTAGGAATAGGAAGTAAGTAGACTGTAATCCATACACGTAATTAATTGTTGTGCAACAATTCTCAACCTAGTTACATATGGTATAGGGTAGTAATTTTGATTTACAGGATGTTTAGCAAGACGCTAGTCGACCATGCAGTCAGTCATTCGATTCTACGACAATGTCTGTTTATTAAATCGCAACAAAAACATAATCAACGTTCATTAATACCATGGAAGTAAAAGAATTAACAATATGGTAAAATATAAAAATTGTTAATTGATTAAAAATGTAACTCATCCCATCGATTATAAACAGTTAACGAAATTAAAAATTAATATTTAAAGTTTTTTTTTTATCAAACTCATATATAATACTCATAAACTGGCGTAAATTTACCTCTTTATAATATTGGTATAAATTGAAAATATTTATCAGTTATATAATATACCTAACACAAAATAATATATAAAACTAAGATTTATTTATAAACGAATGCATCTAATTTATACTTAAAACACGGCCTCGGTGCAAAAAAGACTCTTAAATGCCTAAATAAAAAAGGTATAGAACACTTATTGCTTTTTTTATATATAAATTTATAAGAATTAACAATTAAAAAAAAGCAATAAACAATTAAAAAAAATAAAAGCCGATGGTAGTGAAGACGCAGGTTCGATTCCTCGCAACACAGGTACAAACATTTGTATTCATGAAAATCAAAGTATGATTATTTGTAATTATTGTGGAACTAGTTCAACTATCTAAGGTGTCTACCTGTTTTATATATATATATATATATATAGTATATATTTAATACAAAATTTTCCGCTTCCTGAAAGTCTCATCATCTGTATTTATATCATTTGTCTAGTACCCACAACACAAGCTCTGCTCTGCTGTCCAGGGCGACTAGATAATGCCAATTGTTCCGGGTGCAATAAGTGTGATAATTTTCCAGGGAAAAAACTTACCTACTGATAAAATTATGAATATTTTAAACATACTTGTTTTCTTTTATGACGAATATTTACATTAAATCTATTAAAACAGAATGTTTTATACATCACACTATCATTTTTGAATATGTAGGCATAGGATAGTTTATGACAGTTAAGGGTGATGATGATGTTGGATTAATCAAAATTAAAAATTAATATTTAAAGACATTCAGTTTTAGTTATTAATCGTTACTTTCAAATACATAATAACACTAGTTTTTTAAGTAATTATAGAAAAATAGCATATATAATACTCATAAATAAAATCTAATTTTTCGACCTGACGTATTATGTTTATCTCATCATCGTGTGGGCGTCTACTGTTGCCCTTTTATTGCCTAAATAGTCGATAAATCAAAAGGCGTTAGTGCGCGGGGGGAGACTGCATATATCCATTCCATTATCCATTCATAAAAAAAATTGCAATCTACCATTAGTTTTGACTATACCTAAATGAGAAGAATGCAATTTTTAAAATAATCGTGTATAAACTCTCCGGAATGACGACCTTACCTCTCATAATAAATTATCTACATTTTTAATCTACAAAGGTGAAACGGTTAGACGTATATCATTAATTTTAGCTGGCCATCCATTTTGTATATATTTTAATACTCATTCAAAATTGCATCTTTCATAGTCTCTTCTCGAAATTTTATTGGTATATTTAAAACAAATATACGTCGCCTTATCGTTGTTAACTCGTCGCATTAGTTAGAGATACACTGTTCGGTGCACGCGCACTTAATATTACTAGGCGCGGACGACAGAGGCGGGACTCACGGGGCCAGGTACGGTCGCCCGAACAGGTAGTCTGCGCTGTTATCAGCGCTACGTATATATTCTATAATATAACAATAACCACTAAGAAACAACGCATACCGTTGCAACCTGTTCGCTGTTACTTCGTTGCTATTGTATGGTCCAAATATCGAAATTAAGGGCTTATGATCCGTTCTTATTATAAACGGTACAGATCTACCATATAAATATTGATGGTAACGCCGCACACCGAAATAAATGGCAACCTCATGATGTTGAGCGTATCGTTTCTCGGCGGCGTTTAGAGTGCGCGAAAATAAATGGCTTTCGATCCCGTCCGCTGCAATTTGTGACAGGATGGCCACTGGGTGACGCATCTAATAATATCAATTTTGCGTGTGGATCGAAGTGCCATGATTTGTTGACGTCAGTGCCTTTTTTATTGATTTAATAATGTCATGTTGTATGGTCAGTCCCATTTATGAATAGTGCATATAAGGGGTTAAGTATACTCGATGCATTAGGTACAAAATCACAGTAGTTAATAAGCCCCAAAAATGACTTGTATTGGTTAACATTATAACGGCAAATAATTTTATCTGGTGACTTTAAGATTTTTTATGCGTATTGGATTTCGTCCATAAAAAATTGACACTGTTCTTTCTGTAACGTTAATCCTACATTTTGCAGACGTTCTAAATTTAAATTATTTAAATGCTCTGCAATTGTCCTTTCCCGTTATGAGAATTATATTATCTCCGTCCATGCTATAAAAATAGGTTGTAAAGACGACATGTATTGATACACGTAAAATAATTTTAATGTTAATTTTGTGAACTGTACTCCACCGTGCAGCTTTGAAAATAATTCACTGATGGTAGGAAGAGGGTACTGTTCCACTAAAACTGTTTATTAAGACTTACCGAGTAGTCCACACATAATCTAACTGAACCATTTCGCTTTAAGACGGGTACTATCGAAGCATACATACAGGTGTAGAATAAAAATTGATAAAAATAAATGCAAAAGCTGGAAGACTTAAAAAATATAGAAAAGCAATAACAAATTTATTAAATGTACCTAAGCTTCCGAAAATATATTGTTGTTGCAACTGATTAACGGATAAATCTATTTTGATAAAAATTTACTGAACTTAATCTTTAACAGTCAGTTCGTGTGTGAGTTTTACATTTAAAAATATTCCTAAACATACAATTTTTTTACCGTTATATTACAATTGTTTACGAGCGTTTGATAACGACATTTTTAAAATGTAAATTATAATAAAATTCTGAAATCACCGTCACTGCCGAACCGCTAAATTTCAAATTTGAATGGCAAGCTATTAATAAATATTATCACCACCATGGGTTCTCCCCTTAATGATCGTATGATACAACTTACCATCATCATCACTCTTGTCACCGCCATCCACGTCTACGTATTCACTTTTGAACACATTTTACGCAAGTGGCCTTTTTTGTGAATACAATAATTAGCAAATTTGCATTCGGATATATTTGTGTAACCACAGACACTGCACTTCACTTTACCCGTATTTGAGTTATTTCTGGTTTTTGTAATCATTTATATGACTGTCAAGACATCCCTAAGACTACTACTGAGGGCTGCCATAATGCAGGTTCTTATATATAAATGTGAGGGCCGACAGAATTGTGTGTAATCAATCCTAAAATGATAAATTTATCGCGTAACATCTCTTAAAAAAACCGCAGTAAGCTGTCAGACTCGCTGCCCACTGTGTATGGGATTCGCCGGGTTTATGTGTAGAAGTTTGGCGTTCTCCAAATAATACGTTTTGGCGTGAAATGGTCATCCAGAAACGTCAGTCTCTTCATACGGTACCTCTCCAACGTCTTTTGGTATGCTCTGATGCCAGCTTGTACGTGCATTCGGTGAGTGCGCTAAGAAGAATGGCCTTCCTCTTCTTACCCGTGGCATCTGTATGTCCATTGATGTCGTTCGCAATAAAATATTGTAGTAAACGACTTTTATATGTCTTCCACGTCTGTACATTGTGGTCGAAACAACTTAAAATACCAAACTGCGTTGTCGCCATTTTGCTTTTTATTCCGCCAATATGTGGGTACCTCGTCGCCAATGTTAGATATGCGTAGTGAAGACAAGTGAAACGTACACGGGTTCGTATCGCACTGCTTTATTATAAGACAGCTTGACAGCCACATGTACCAACATACCTAACAAAGACTTTTTTATTTTTATTTATTTATTATGATAATGAAATGGTGAACCCGTCTGCGCTAACGGTTTATGCTCACGGGGCATTAGTGGAGGATGACAACACGATCATGAGGTCAGGTCAGGTCAGTTAGCCCATCGTGACAAATGCAAGATATTTTTAAAAAATTATCGCAAGTGAAATACAATAGGTAGTCTCATATAGATAACCTAGTAGAGAGTATTTACACAGAAAGAGAGAAGGTAGGAGGCGCACAATAAATACTACATTTATATATATATGTTTACAAATCAAAATAAAATGTATATCTGGGTATGATCTGTATTATAACGGTATTGAAGACGTGTTAACCCAAAAACCATTATTCTCCTTTTTTCGGCGTCCGAGTAAAATTATCTCTCATCGCAATCTTGTAGTTCAATGGAGATTTACAACTTTCATTCCATTGTATAAATCCCATCATTTGGTCATCTACATACTCTCAGGAAGTTATATAATATTTACCTGTTACATAGTTACAAATTACTCTACATGTTTTTTCCCACGACTGTCATTTTATCTACACATTAAGGCTTTCACATTTCAATTATAGCACATAATTGTATGGTTTTAAGTGTGATTTTTACATGTATTTGATTTTTTAATATTCTCCATTAGATATACCCACTTCCTCTATTAAGGGGAAGTGATAGGGCTAAACTTATAGCTACCGAGGTAAAGTAGGTACAAAGTAAGTATTTCTTACATTGCATGTTGCTTACTACTTGAAGGTTGAGATATGGCAATGAAAACAGGGTGCATCATAGATCTTGAGCGATGGCAACACGTGAAACGCACTATAGGGATTACAATTTACTTTGCGATATCTGTGGTGCTGTTCATGTATATAGGTCATCGGTTATTCTTTATTAACAGGTGGGCTTATTAGAAATGAAATGAAATTTAAAATATTTTTGCCTAAATAGTTATGACCATTCCCATAGGTCACGTATAATTTGTATGAGCACCTCTTGCCTCAATGTAAAAGCATGCAAATTTTTAATTTTTGCCAAATCCATGTCAATTATTTTTTTTACAATTATCATATTATCGTGAGAAATAGTAGGTATTACGTCGGAGACTAACTATACACTCGTACTACTGTAATCTTACCAATATTATAAACGGAAAAGTTTGTGAGTGTGGATAGATGGCTCGATGAAGTTGGGTCGATGCATTTTAGTTATTCTTTCACGCAAAGACTACTGAACGGATTTTGATAAAACTTCACAGTAATAAAGCTTATACATCAGAATAATATATAGGCTATAATTCAAAAAGATATTATGTAAATTCGACGAAATATAATGGTAAATGTCAAGTAAGTGTAATGCAGACGAAGTTGCGCGGGTCAGCCAGTAAACAATATAGTTATTTCATGGTAATAGTTACTGTGAAGTAAAGAAACTAGAGAAAATACAGACACGATCCGTTATCATAAATGAAAACAAGTTTCTGTTCTTGAGTACTAAGTGCTTAAGACTTCACTGTTTCGTTATTCTCTACGACCACTAAACACGCCACTAAGTGCCACCTTTCCCATTCATAGAAAGAGAAAATAATTTATAAACAGCTAAGCCGAACCCACCAAGGTTTGATATATTAGATTTTACAGAGGTAAAATTTGTAAATAGGTACCTATATTTACTGTAAACTATGTTTTCATTCTAACAACAAAATCTAATAAACTTGTGAACGGCGCGTTTTAGTAAAGGAAAAAACTAGCGTAAGAGCTGAATAGAAATGTAAATTGGACTCCAGTCTCCTCAATCATTTGAGCCGCTGTGCGTGAGAGCACTGAGAGCTGAACAGAAAAAAAAGATTATTGAAAATTTACCAATATGTATATGACATTCTCTATTTTCAAAAAATTACATGGATAAAAGAATATTACATAAAATCTCAATAAAATTATTAATTTCTGTATAATAATTTCATGATTGTATTCTAATATACTCTCTATCTTTTAAATTTCGAATGTGGGCCGACATTTTAAGAATACACAGTCAAAAAGAATAGACAACAAAAATTGCTGATGTAATTTTGAACAAAAGTTAAAAACATTGCATCGTATTACACACTTGTTTTTTATTTTTTTAATTGGGTTGTTTGGGCTATTGACAGATGTTTATAGCAATCGCCCTTCTTCAAAAGTTCGCTACCTAGACCCGTCAGGGACAAGAATTGAAGGACATTCTTAGGAGCGATGGTTTTTATCTCCTCGGGAAAGAGTGTAAACTTTCCAAAGGAGATATTTCGTTTATGCATGAGTGGGCTACAACCACATAGGATGTGAAGCGGCGTTTACTCTTCAGTTTGGCAGAATCTGGAGATTCTTGTCGTGCATAGGCCTAGTTTAGCCATATGCTTGTTTAATTTGCAGTGCCCTGTGAGGGTCCTAGTCATCATGCATATGTTGTTTTTACTCAATAGCAGTAGTCTATTGGAGTATTTGAGCGAGTAGCCCGATATTAGGGCTTTCGAATGTGTTAATCCTGGCATTTCTTGCCTGGCATTAAACACTTAGAATTAAGTATTTTATAGGATGTTATTCATCATAAAAATTATCTTTCTCTATATCCAAATAATTGAAACCCATAACGAAATACTCAAAATTACGGATTTTTATTTCAATTATATATTCATTGTTTATATTATGCATTTTTTGTAAATACTCTGTTTCCAAAGGTTGTCTGGAAGAGATTGCGACCACCTTTTGTACTTAACTTTTACTAGCTGCGCCCGCGATTTCACCCGCATGAAATTTATAGCCTACATGTTATTCTGATTAGATGTATGTATGTGTAGATGTATTAATTTTGTTAATTCCTTTTATAATTGGTGCACTAAAGTGTTATATATAAATAAAAATAAATAAATTCCGTAGATCATTTAAGATGCAACAAATAAACTTTCACTATAACTACGGTGTACCTATTGTTCGATTGTGATAAAAAATTTATTCGATTCGGACATCGAATACAAAAAGGAATCGATCATCACGAACTAGTTCTATTTCTTTTGTACTCGATCTCAATCGAAACTTTTGTACAATTGCGTAACATTCGAATTAAGTAGTAATCAATAAGTTGCTACAAATAGCAGAATTGTCGGCGTACATTATGTTATGATATGTGTAGATAGATCTTAGTATTATATAACCTCAAGATACCTAAAGCTCGACGGACAGCGTTGGATGCAAGCAACGCAGGATGAATCATTGTGGAGATTTTTAACGGAGGTCTTTGTTTAGCAAGACGTTTTGGACGTCTTCCGGGCTGAAATATGTGTATCATGGGACCGGACCACAGATCGGAAAGGCTATACCTAACTACGAGGCAAAAGATACAAATTAAGAAAAAGCAATTCTCGAAAGCGAAACTTCGTGGATGGTATAGTTAAGTTAGGTAGATTTTTTTTATCCTTTAATGGGTTAAAATTCAGATACAGTCTCTTGAAAAAAAGAGAGTACAGTTTCTGTGCTTGATTAATTTTTTGGCTCACATTACATTCCGAATTGACGACATCTATATTATTTTCGCGATAATCTCAAAAATACAAAATTACTGAACGATTTGTCGTACGTTTTTCAGACAGAATAATTTCTGAGTAAGGTATTGGTGTATAATTCTCTAAAGTTTTATGTAATTTAATTGAAATATCCGACGGGACCCGTGTCATTTTAATTTTATTTCAAATTTCCGTTGGTTCTATAGGTAGACATTTATTATTATAAGAAAACTAGTACATTTCGAGTATAACAATCGCAAGTTTACGATAACATATAAAGAAATTCATTTTCAAACAATTCATACTTAGGTACAAGTGCACCTTTTCAGATAACAAAGCTATAAAACGCTTGCAAAAATGTTGGTTATAAAATGTACAATGTAATATAATACAATACAAATACCTTTACTGTAGATCATAGTATCTATATGTCTTACTCCGTATCGTATGATAAAAATATATGTATTACATATCAGTATAATAATTAATATAAAAATGTACTAATTAAATATATATTAGATAAGTCCATATATAAGAATAGAAATCATCCATAAATAATGAAAACGATATGTAAAATAACGGAAAATAACTATTATTAATAATAACCATGGGAAAACTTTCACATCACCATTAACATAGAAATACTTATGTCATTTCTTCTCATTGGTATGCTGTAAGAAAATTGCTTCTTGAATACTTCGACACTGTTGTACCTCAGGGCACTACACTTGAGCCTTACCTTTTATATGTATTTGTGTTCCATTACGAAAAGTCTAAAATTAACATTATGTTATCTGTTACTTCTCTCTCCATATATTTTATGTCCGGTTAAATTATTTTTAAACACCGACATGATGTAACCCCGCGTGTCAGTAATGGTTCGAAAATTGTTTGCTATTTTGGACTGTTGTAAAGCTAATGATTATAAACATGTTCCTCGTTTGAGACAATAAGATGAATGGTACTTATGATGTAATAGGGAAGTCGTTACATAAATGTCAAATACTTTTAATTTATTGTTTCTCTTTATGACTCTAATTATTGAATAGAATAGAAAATCATTTATTCAAATAAACTTAATTTAAGCACTTTTGAATAGTCATAACAATTTGTTTTTTATCTACCACTCGTTCGGAAAGCTGTCTCATCACAAGAAGAACGAGCAAGAAACTTGTGTGTTGCTCTTTTAAATAATCCTTGTAAGTTTACATTTACAAGACGAAACGTGTGAATACAAACTACCAACAAGCACTAATTTTTGGGTCAAATATAAATATGCAATAAGATTAAATCAGTCGTAGTGATAAGAGCAGACCAGTCCCTACAAGCAGCACTCGTTCACGAGTATGACGGATGAGCCAGCCATCACTGCGCTCGACCATATTTTAGGGAGCCCATTGACCCGGCCCACCACGCCGCCACATGTCTGGACATTTTAGTGAGCATGACTACTCATTCCACACGACCACGTCACAGCTATAAAAATTACTATATGGTAGTTACAGTATTCGCACTTTACATAAGGATGCATGCGGCAATCAATACAAAAGCCGCTACGCTATCATATATCAAGAAAGCAGTATGAAAATTAAAATTATAACGTTGTCCGCAAATAAACTTATTCTTGCTATATATTGCTATCATCTATAAATTCATCTATCTTATAATAGGCTTTTTTACATAACATTTGTTTAATATAAGATTTGAATTGCCTCTCTGTAAGATTTAGCGTAGACTCTGGCAGTTTATTATAGAATCTTACGCAATTACCATAAAATGAATTACTAACTTTGTGTAGACGGCATTTAGGTAAAATTAGCTTATTTTTATTGCGTAAGTTTCTACTTGTACAGTCTTTAAGTTTCTTGAAACTATCTAAGTTTTTCCTTGTATACATAATATTTTCATAAATGTACTGTGAGGCAACGGTGAGGATATTTGATTGTTTAAAGCATTGACGTAATGACTCTCTAGAACCCATACCATAAATAGAACGTATGGCTCTCTTTTGTAAAATAAATATAGTATTTATATCGGCAGCTTTACCCCATAGCAGTATGCCATATGACATAATGCTATGGAAATAACTAAAATATACAAGTTTTGCCGTCGCCACGTCTGTTAATTGCCTTATCCTTCTAATTGCATAAGCAGCAGAACTAAGTCTACTGGCTAATTTTGAAATATGGGGCCCCCATTGTAACTTCGAGTCCACTGTTATTCCTAAAAAAACTGTATCATTAACAAAATTTACTATTTCATCATTAAGCAATAGCTGCGTATTTACTTGTTTTACATTAGGCAGCGTGAATTTAATGCACTTAGTTTTGTTGGAGTTCAATAATAGATTATTACATGTGAACCAATTTAGTATAGCAGAGATAGCATAATTTACATCGTCTAATTGATTACATTGGCGACCAATTTTAAACACTAACGAAGTATCATCCGCAAATAACACTATATCTGCAACTTTCTCTACCATGTAGGGAAGGTCATTTATATAAATTAAAAAGAGAAACGGGCCTAATATTGAACCTTGAGGAACGCCCATTTTTATATTAGTTCCCTTAGACTTTACACCATCAATATCTACAGTTTGCACCCTATCCTCTAGATAAGTTTTCATTAGACTTAGGTCATTATCTCTAATACCATAATGTTTGAGCTTGTACAAAAGTGTTTCATGATCTACGCAATCAAACGCCTTCGACAAGTCACAAAAAACGCCGAGAGCATCCTGTGAGTTTTCCCATGATTCGAATATATGTGTAATAAGCGCTACGCCTGCATCAGTAGTAGACTTGCCGGCAGTGAAACCATATTGCTGACTGTGAAGCAGTCCGTTATCCCTGAAGTATTTTAACATTTGGTTAAACATAATCTTTTCAAATACTTTACTTAGAACTGGCAAAATAGAAATTGGTCTATAGTTGCCTAGCTCAAATCTATCTCCAGATTTAAAGAGTGGAATTAATTTGCTAAATTTCATTAATTGAGGAAACACGCCATTATCAACACATTTATTGAAAATAGTAGCTAGATAAGGAGCAACAATATCTATGAATGTACTAACTACTTTAACTGACATGTCCCAGAGATCTTCCGTATTTTTTAAATTTAACTGTTTGAATATTTTTATGACATGAAAAGGGCTGACATGTGAAAATTTAAATGTTAAAGAGCAAGGGCTGACATTAGCCTCCAGTAATGTTTTTGCTCGAATTGGAGATGAGTCTAGAGAAGATGTAATATCAATCGGAATATTAGCAAAAAAATCTTGAAAAATATGAACTATATCTTTTGTTGCTGTTATTAACTTATTGTCATAATTTAATGAGAATTGATTGCAGGCTTTTTCAGACCGTCCAGTTTCTTTGTTTATAATTCCCCAGATGGTCTTAATTTTGTCAGAGGACTGATTAATTTGTTTATTTATAAAATTAGATTTAGCTGCAATACAAACTTGTTTGAAAATTTTAGAGTAATTTCTCACATAAGTTGTAAATTTGTCATCAAATCTATATTTTTTTTGATCATATAAATCAAATAAAATGTTTCTACTTTTAAGTATTCCTACTGTTGCCCATTCTGTAAATTTAGATTTAACACAATATTCTCTTTTCTTGAAAATATTCTGGTATTCTTTTGACAAAAGACTAATTAACTTGGTGTAAAGAATATCAGGATTATTAAGACTGACAGATTGTAACTCTAAGTCTAATTTATATTTAACCGTGCTTTTGTATTTATTAATATTGTAAGCATTTATTTGTCTTTTTGATCTTTTATTATTGGTATTTTTTTTAGTCTGATTACTAAACTTAACAACTTGACCACAGTGATCCGAAGGAAGTTTATTTATTATTAATTTTTCAATATACTCACAGTTACAAAAAACATTGTCAAGACAAGTAGCAGTCGTAGCGGTTACACGAGTGGGTTCCTGAAAGACATTACTCAAATTAAAAGACTGAAATAAACTAATAATTTTTGTACATGTGGGTGTATCACAAAGAATATCAACGTTAAAATCACCACACACAATGATTTTTTTACTGCTATTAAATACTTTTTTTAATATATCCTCCATCACCTCTTCAAATACATTATAATCACTATTAGGAGGCCTATAAACACATATAAGTATATAATTATCTAATTATATACATGAGATTTCTGTACAACACTCAATAGAAAGTCTAACAATGTCAGCACGTTCCTTTACTTTAATATTATTTCTTGCAATTATCATAGACCCACCTCTGTTAACTGACTTTCTATTGAAGCAGCTGACAACATTATAATTATTTAAACTGAACATCATATTGCTTTCTTTAAGCCAATGTTCAGTGAAACAGATAATGTCAATATTGTATTTTTCCAAAAATAATTGTATAATTAATTCACTGCCGGGAAAACTTTGTATGTTCTGATGAACAATTACCAATTCTAATTGCTTTCCCTTTGTCTTTGTTAGCAGTTTAAATCTGCAGTCAAATTACTTATATCACTATTTAAACAAAAATTAATAGAATCATTTGTTATGTCACAATTTTTATATTGAAGTTTACCATGTAAACTGTTCATGAAGTCAATATTATAAGCCACTAAAGTGGCTATTTTATTCTTAGAAGATTTAGAAAGATACATTGTATCTTTTGTCAAATAAAAATCACTAATAAAACTATTAGTGTCAAAAAATGTAAAAACGTCACTATGACGACATGTCAATGTATGTAATAAATTATTAAGGTAATGTACCTTATTGTTAATTTTTTTATGATAATGGCTACTTGTATAAGGAAGAGCGCACAATACAATCTTATATACATTCAATTGTAACAAATATTGAATACCTTTAATTATATCCTGTCTATTTAATTTAATACTATTACCTAAAAATAACACAACTGTGGTCATTTTATTCATTTTAGTAGATTTAATTTTGTTAATAATTTGTGCAAATGATGCCCCTGGCATACAGTAATTTAATACATCACCCTTAAGATGATACTTCAATATAGACCCAAAATTACAGCCTATTCTGTCAGAAAACACCATTGTGCTACTTTTAGGAGTATAGTCACTGACACAAATCCCCTGAACTTCATTTATCTGCACAGTTGAAACTGAATTATTATTTGGCAAAGTTGAATGATCACATGTACAATGTTTAGTTAATGACTCAAAACGGTCAGCATTGTATTTACTGACATCAATCAAATCATCCATTGCTAAAATATGCTCCTGGATTTGTTTTTGTGAGATAGTATACTTGTTATTTAAATCATGAAGCGATGATTCTAAACTCTTTATTTTTGAAGTTAGGTAACTTGTATCCATGTCATATAACTTTTGGCTTTCCACTAGTTTATTATTATACTTATTAATATAATCATGCAATTTTAAATTGTTTAAACTAGTTTTTTTTAGCAACTGACCATTTTTGGAACGTTTATATAATATACTCCGAGTCTTAGTTATAAACTTTTTTAATTTTAAATATTTTTAATTTATTATGACTCAACATACATATGTTATTATTATAGTTGCCCTGTGATGTGTCGCTAGTAAGGTCAATCACAACTGGCTGGCTGCATGGAACTGAAGTAGAAGGAGGCATACAGTCGACACTAATAAGCTCATCATATAAATTACTAATCTCATTACTTTGTTGAGATTCAAATTTTGTGTCAAGATCATTAATTTTAAGATATGCCTGCTTTAACTCAAGCTCCAACTCAGTGATACGCCTCAAGGCTTGCTCATGTGTATCACTACATTGGTGAAAGCTACTTAATAGTTCTTGAAGCTGATCCCGCTGCTCAATAACTTCCTGATGACTATTATAAAGTTCTGACAATTCAGATTTTAATTGTGTATTTTTATTTATAATTTTTAAAATCTCATCTTCACTCTCTTCTCTCTCCCTGATCAACTTGTCACTGAGATCTTTGGATGCCTGAAGTTCTTGTAGGGCCACTTTAAGCTTCATCTCTGTTTGCCGCGCAGTTGTGGAACGGGTAGATAGTGACATTATTAAGAATATAAATAGTTACTAGGGAGAGTGAAGTGAGCTATTTCTAAAAGAAGCTAAGTATTACAACGAGAACAGCAGCTGATTACTATACAGTTTAAGTGTTAAAATTGTAAATAAATTCTCCTAGGTATATTATATACAAGTTATATTTGATAAATTGATAATCTAAATAAACGTTTTAACTGAATAACGAAATAAATGTAGATAAATTGTGCTCTTTCCCTTTAAATTATAATAATACAAAGTATAAAAAGACTTACAATTAAATTAGTGGGTATTTTTTCCTTCGACGTATGCAACAACCGATCTTCAATATAATTATTATTAATTTAACTTAATATGAATATTTTATGTAAAACTTGCAATGATTATGAGTTTCTTGGGATAAATCCAACAAACAATTGCAAAATAAGTTTGAATAAAACTTAGTTGTTCACGAACAGTTTGACAGATGGCCGGTACACTATTTGTAATGTCGATTTTTGCAAGTAATACACCACTAAACTGTACACAAACAACAATCGACACTAATTACACTATTAGATCACTAATAACAATATTGAAATTATAATATTTGTATGATAAACAATTAAAATTTATTTATTATTACGGCCAGCTGAAATTGACAATTGTCGTCGGTGTTGCGTATTATTCACTTGAGTGAGTACATGCGCAAAACGTTGCCCGTTTAAACGAAAACCGTATATTGATTGTACTGGTGGTCGCTTAGAGGCATAAATTCGACCATAATTAATTTAAATTATAAGTGTCAACATTATTAAGGTTCTATAGTCAAAGACTATACTTCTATAATCAGACACTGGCAGTCGCTCAGGCAATAAGTAGACTGGTAGACACAAACATTCAAAACAACGTCGCGCTTTCGCTTAAGACCAAACAAAGACATTTCAAAGACAGTCCAGCCATACAATTGATACAACGGCCATACATAACAAGTAACGTTACGTTGTAACACATCGTACATCTACCATTCAGTGAAAGTAAACCTTTTACATTGATGTCGCTTGAAAAACATATTTCACGTCTAAATAAAAAGCTGTGTAAAGTCCGGGAATACTTAATGGATAGTCTAGTATAGCATTAACTATTCTCCAAATCGAAGTCAGTCTTAAACCGAAAAGTCTCTAAAGTTCTCGAAAAAAAAGTACCCTTTTTACGAAAATTGTACAGTTTATATAGAGACGGAATGCTTAATTCTAATATTTTTTAAAAAATTCTGCATATAAAATACATTAAATTAATAAAAAAAACATTACGCACAGTACCATGTATTTGAAACAAATACGCATATACGTATAGTCTTTTTTTTTAATTATGGTCAAACTTCGACTACTGTATGTTTAATTATATGCTAAATTGTATAACAGATGAACAAAAGAGAACAAATTTAGCACTCTAAGGATTCGATTTTAAGTTATCTATTTTGAACCGTAATAAAGTAAATGGAAGTTCTCAATTCAATTGTAGCTACTTACAATTTTGTATAAGAACCGATGTGTATTTGCCAATAAAATAGCCAATTTTGTACCTCATTTGATAAATCGTTATCAATCTAGAGGATAGGTAAGTGTTGTTTTATATGAGATTCTGCTACAACTGCATTCTTGTTTTGTTAAAAAACGAAGTTTATTCTTGGGGAGTTTTTCTTGTCTATGGGTGCACAAAGAAAAAAATTGTCTAGTTATTTTTGTCGATGTTTAGTGTCCGGAAACTATCTTATCGTAAAGTAAAAGCGGCAAATATATTTTTACCTTCTTGTTTTTCTGAACCTGACCAGTAGATACAAATTATTAACGCACGACAATACTTTACAAAAACGTTATATTATAACATTATATTGTCTGTGGCAATGTCATAGATGTATTATTTTTTATTTTTAAAGTAACACCAACAATGCTACATTATAGTGTATTGCCATTGTTTTTTTTTATTTAATTCAGGCTACTAATTGCCTATATTGAAATACCATATAGACTAACATACATAGGAATAATAATAAGAACAACCCCGTTTAAAAAAAACGTTTTTTCTTTACATTATATCCGTATCATCTCCAATGTTATTTATTATAGATAACAGTATAACCAGCTGATACCGGACAATGCTCCGAAACCGTATCTCTTGGCCAGTTTCACTTTCGTACAGTATTCATAGCACGCAAGTAATACGTACTTTGTTCGCATACAAAGCGCGGTCAGTGGGTCTGGCCGACTACCGCTTCCCTTTACACTTGCCAAGGCGTTATGATACAGTTTTTATATAGTGCAGGGCTGTCCCCAGAACCTTAAATATTTTTAGGGGCTATCCACAAATTAAGTCGCACCGATTTCAGTATATTTTCTTCTCATCTTGAAATCATTCCGAACTGACTGTTGATTTGACATAATTATAAGAGTATGTAATACGAATAGAATTGAATTGAATTTATAAATTAAGTGCACAGATTTTAGTCAATTTCAACGGGCGAGTAAAATGTAGGCCTGTCAAGTGTTGGTGGATCTTCGCACTACCGCTACCTTTAAGCCTTAGCCACAAGACTTTATGATACAATTTTTATATAGTGCAGGACTGAACCTTATCTTTTCTTAGGGGCTATTTTGTTTTATGCTAAATGAGTCCACAAATTTTAACCTCCGATAGATAACATAGTAACACCATGGTTACGGCAACATACAACAGCACTAGTTCAATGTTTGTCATATATTATCATTCATGGAGGCCTTCCGATGGTCTTACTTTCCATGGTCGCGGTTTGATCCCTCGCACGGCACACACATATATATTCATGAGTATGATTTTTTGTATCGACGTAGGTGTTTGCTATGGGTGTATCTTACACTGAATAGAAAGTTTATATAACAGAGGCAAAAAATTAAAAAAATAAACAATTATATGATATTTTAGACCCATACCAATATTATAACTGCGAAATTATTTTCCCCTGACTTTTTATTATCTCTTCACAATTACAAAAATGTATCTGGAAATAGTTTATTAACTTATCTGAGGTTTGTATCATGGGTCGAACGTGGAATATACTTTATCTCAAAAAAAAAACAGACGTAGTAGACAGGTAACAGCTATATAACTTACTAGCTGTTACCTAATACTTATTAAAATGTCCTATAGAAAATAACTAGTAATTACTGTTGATATCTAATGACCAGAATTAACTAGAAGTTTAGTTTGTTAGACTTACCTATATACAGGAAACATCTCGTTATCCACTAATTATAGGAAATTACTACTTTGGAACCAGTATAAGTGATTTTTAGTACTAAAACTTTCCATTTTTCTATTAAACGTAATTTAAAATAAAATATTGTTATTTAATAAAAATAATTTCTCTATTATTTATTTATATATAACAAAAAACAATGGATACTTTATACTTCGTCGTCTTGTCCTGTGTTCGACTGATAAACGCGTATATAGACATTTTGTTTATAAATACTTAAATATTATACATAGAAAACAACCTAGACAAATACAAAAAAATAAAATGTATGTCTCGTGAGAGGAATCGAACCTGCAACCAAAGGCAGTGTCAAACCACAGGTTATCCCATAGATATCGACAACCGTACATTGCACATTATTTCACCGGTCGTGGATTCCTTTTTTAATTTAAATAGCTAATATTAATCCTGTAGATATTAATTTATCAAAATCACAATCCACTACTCATCAATATATGCCCATCGTCAAATGAAGACACAATAGGATAAATTAATATTTTTAATCGGACATTGTAATTTCATTTGCCCCGTTGTTTAAAGGGGCATTACAATACGAGTATAGGTACTCGTATATATACTGGAATACGGTTCACTTGTCTGGGATCCTAGTACTACAAAATATTCACAACTTCTAGAAAAAGTACAAAAGAAATTTGCTTCTTATATAAGAAAAAATATGGTTATTACCCATTCCTTTTCCCATCTTTGTTTATAATAGGTATGATAGACATAGATTCATTAGTACTTAGGACGAAACTAATACTTGCTGTCCATTACTGTTTGCTGCTGCGCAACCAAATAGATAATCCCGCAGTTGTAGAACGGATAGGATTCAATATCCCACCGAATTACGTGAGAAGTGTCACCCGTCGTCGTGTCCGACTGTTTGCAACCGCGTCGGTACGCACAAGCCACGCTAGCAATTCTCCTACTATGAGAGCATTGCAATTATTAAATTTATTTTTAGGTAAGGTCCAAGACGCTGACGTATACACAGAAGCCTTGCCTTCCATAATAAATAAAATAAGAATATTTTTATCATTGTATAATTTAAGTAGTAAAAATAGTTTTAAAACATAAATGTGTTGGCAATTAGCTGTAAGTTTATATTCTGTTAATTAATTAAATAAATAAATAAAAATATAGACTACGTACTATAGACTTGGTCCATGCTCTTATTTACGCTTTGTTTTAAATTTTGTTTGTTCCTTGCTTTCTTCGGTTACTCCGCGAAATGTAGTGTGTTAAGTATGTGTGTAGTGCGGGTAGTGCCAGTTCTCTCCTTTATCTTCATACACTATTACATCATGTGTTATGAAGCTTTGGCACACTCCAATATGTCCAGGACTACAGCCGTGTCGCCATCATAATCAATTATTTTTGCCATGAACAACATTGTGAGATCACATTCCAGCAGTGGTATTTCTAAACCTATACGATATTGAAACCTTCAACTCTTGCAATTCGTCCGATGTCGGGCAGAGATTACCCCTGCCCATGAGCACCCTTGCGGCTCACCTGATGGTAAGTGATTACTTCAAGTGAGGTCGTTTGTCCCCTAATCTATAAAAAAAATCAATTAAGTATTGTTGGAATTATAAAAATAATTAAAATAAGTTGTAGGACTTTTGCGCTACCTGGAATTACAATCAATCTGACGCCTAAATTAATTAATTGATAGACATAATAACCAGACCATTACAAGCCGTTACATAAACCTACTTTGCGAAACTGTTGTATACCAATGAACACTAATTGTAATTCAATATGCATCAATTTACAGACAGTCACCGTACTAAATTATTAATTTACATTACGACAAATAAAAAAGTCATCCATATATTTATATAAACGTGAAGAAAAATCTTTGAATACAATATGCATCAATTTACAGACAGTCACCGTACAAATTATTAATTTACATTACGACAAATAAAAAAGTCATCCATATATTTATATAAACGTGAAGAAAAATCTTTGACATTCTTATCAATTGGATCTATATCGAACTGGATTTTATATAGAAAAAAATATAATATAAGAAATTTGAAGTTCATAAGCGGCTAAACTAAAGCTTGTGTTATGGGTACTAGCTAGATAACTGATACAAATACATAGATTTTTTTTTCGCAAATATATACATATTATACATAGAAAACACCCAGACCGATACAAACAATCACACTCATGAATACAAATGTTTGTGCCGTCCGAGGAATCGAACCCACAACCATAGGAAATAAAGCGGTGTGATAAACCGCTAAACCGCAGAGGTCGAGAAAGTGTTTACACAATTTGTTTAATACAATTAAATCTTAAACAGCGATTACAAAGTACATATTCAAAAAAATTGCAAAAAATTCACACGTTTCGTACGCAGCCTAGGTCATCCGTTGCATTTTACATGGTGTTGCCACATGCAAAGCAAAAATAATTGACGATTGTGTGGCAATACTTCTGACCAAACATACGTGAGAGGCATACGAGCACATTCGTATTTTATTGTGCCTTCAATGGCTATTAGGCTATTATATTTAAATTATAAGCATTTGTAACATATGCAAGTGACCGCAAAGGTATTGTTACTCGACCATTTTATTAGTCAGAGTCGGGATTGTGAATAATGAAAGTGATTACTAAATTTGATTTAACATTGGACAGCCCAGTGTAACTGGAATGGCAGTCAAGCTAACCGCCAGCCTTATGGAAAGTAGAAATCATCGCATATACAACAACCCTCCACCAATCGGGGAAAATGGGATTATTAATGTGGACTAATCATCCCATTGCTAGCAATATACCATGTCAAGTTGACCTCCACGTGGTTCCCCCTGGAAACCATCCTGATAAATTCCTGGTGATTTCAGACTTTGAACTGACCTAACCTCATGCTATTTTTTCATCATTCACTGGTGCTCCGCCAGCGTAAACTGTTAGCATAGGCGGGAGCACCTCCTACATCCCATGGCCACACCAACTTTGCGGTTATACTGGCCGAATCTGCGGGGAATGCTGGCTGAAAAGCACTTATTCTCTTGATCTCTACAAACCTCTATGCGCACTCCACCCTTCTGAGGCATCAGACGAAATAATAACGGTCTTCGGTGCCGGACGACGGCTCTCTTTCTCACTATCTATACACAAAACTAAAATTATCAGTTTGTTTATTGAAGGAACTATTAAATTTCTCGCCACAATATACCTAACACAACAGTTAGTAGTTACAAATATCACCTTTGTATATGTATATTGAGTCAAACATTACCACGCCTACGTCGTTATCCCCGATAATCGGTGATAATCTGTTATGAAACTCGGAAAATAATCCTCAAATCGTATGCTTTAGAAACTTACAGCGAAAAACACAAAACATGAAACAATACCGATGTCGGTAAACATTTCACACGTAGCTAACATGGCGTCCAACCTATAAACATAAGGCGGGATGATATTTTTTTAAATGAATATTTATTGAATAGTGCACCCGCCTGCGCTAACGGTATACGAACTGGCCAGGACTAGTGGGCAATGATAAAATGAGGTTAGGTCAGTGGTCATTTCACCTGGAATTTATCACCATAGTTTCGTAGGGGAACCATGTTTAGGCCACCGTGATCTAGCAGGTTCCTAGCAATGGGGTTATGAGTCTACATTACTAACAATCCCCTTGGTATGATTTTTAGATATCACTAAGTTCTGACTTCATCAAGCTAATGTCGTGGAGGTACCAGTGATATTGAGTGATGATAGGATGAGCATAATTCCAGGTCAACTGGCCCGTCATGGGTGAATCCTCCAGGAATTAACTACGATGGTTTCCAGGGAAACTGCGTGGCGATCGACATAATGTAGTACATTATTAGCAATATATAGCTTCATTATTAACCATTCCTAATAATTACATCCTCTCAATAAGGATATTGTTAGCAACAGAGACTGTTAAATATCCCAATTTTAATATGATCTGAATAATATAATTAGAATCAAAATGAACAAAATTTTAATAATGTAAATATAACTCTTTAATGTCGTTCCGTTGGCTTTAGTCCATATTAAAAAAGTAAAATAACTTTGGCGCCAAAATGCTGACCAAAAAATTTGTATTGAGATTATAGAATGATAAGAATTTTAAGAGCAAATATATATTGTTATATTTATTATTTAAATGTATTAAAATATTGTCGATTTGCATGTAATTGTTTGAAGAACGGATTTAAAGATAATAAAGTGATTGTATTTTTATAGTGACTATAAATTTCATTGTTTCAAAATGCAGATACCCTATTAAACAGAGACTATAGATTCCATTGCTAACAATGTCCATATTAGGTCGACCTACATATACGCGGCCTTCCTAGATTAATTTTCAATATTCCTAATAGTGAATACTCGTATTTAATATTATATGACGACCTCGGTGGTCTAGCGGTCTAGCACACCGCTTTACGACTGATGGTCGCGGGTTCGATTCCTCGCACGGTACAAACATTTATGAGTATGATTGTTTGTATTGGTCCCATAACACAAGCTTTAGCTAGCTTAACTTAGGTCTAGATGGCGCTGTATGAATTGTCCTAAGATTATATTATATTATGTTATATATAGGTGCAAAAAACCTATCCATCTATTTTAAAGGGTAGGTAGATACTAGATAGGTACCTATAACTTAATATACGCGCTTCGCTTATAACATAGCGTCGAGTGGACTTTCTCAAGCACGCTGATGTGAGCGTATAGATTTGTTGCATGATTAGTATTATAATAGGTACATATTGCATGGTGTGGGAAAAACGGGTTATTTGTTCCAATAAATAACTTTTCGGGTCACGGTCTTGATCCATACATTGTATAGGATCGATACTACGTATTGCGCCATTTTGTTACATTAAATAGATTAGGATGGATATAAAACTGATATTTTCACATTTCACGAGGATTGCTATTAATGGAAAGTATAGATTTTTTTTTACAAATACATACTAATATCTAATAAAATGTGGAGCATAAGTCATGTAAAGTTGTTACTGTACTCAAAAGTAAAGTAAAGTAAACTTGTTACAGCACACAGTGCATCGGAATTGCTAAAAATATACGTATAGCGGTTTAGCACACTGCTTTACTTCCAATGGTCGCTAGTTCGATTTCTCGCACGGTGCAAACAGTTGTATTCATGAGTATGATTTCTTGTATAGGTCTGAGTGTTTTCTATGTATATTATGTGTTTAGAAATAATCTAAGTGTTTATATCAATTTTCTAGTACCCATAACACAAGCTCTGTTTACCATGGGACGGGAAATTTTTGTGGACAATTAACACAACGCCATCTCGTTAAAAAAAATCTACTACTTAAAAATAAGCGTAACTATATAAAATATGAGTCACGATTATATTTGTCATTAAAACAGTCATTAATACTATAATAGCATTTGTTAACTGACATGCTGTTAAGGGTCGTTTTGAACAATATTTAAGTCGATTAAATCACGTATGGGTTTAGGCTTTTAGGTTCTAATATTAGTTTATAGTCCACCTGATGGTAGCAATGACCTAAATAGCAACTTTTCCCTACATCGTCAGGTTTCCGTACCTTGCCTAATTTATCTACAGAAGATTTTTTTAAACGAATGATAATGCAATAGTGCTCCCACCTGCGTTAACGATTTACGCTGGCAGGGTATCAGAAAAGGAAGACAAGATGAACATGAGCTCAGGGTAGTGGACAGTTATTGAGTTCCTGATGATATTTCGGCATTATCATAACAAAACAACTATTGCCATGCACGCTCGCCATTCAAGTAGATATATGAACTGAGATACTAAATTGACTAACATAGTTTATAAGTTAGTGTTGTCTTTAAGTTTTTTAGATAAGTTCGTAAGAACAGAAAAATGTCAAGCGAAACAGTCCACCAACAATATAAGTGCCTACTTAAATTATAATTTTATCTATACAGAAATAAATATATATTTCTAATTTAGTTGTTTAAGTCTATTCATTGCCTGTCTGTTTATTGTCCTAGTGTATATATAGAAGAATAATGAACCTAAAACTAGAAACCTTAAAAAATATAATACATTGACTAAAATATATTATTAAAAGGGGCCTTTTAAAGCTAGATTCTGAAGATATTTGAATAGCTATACTAATTCTTTGTCCCAACTCTTCGGTCTCCTGTGATGTCGACTAACCTTTTCGCTATTTCCTTAAAAAGCCTTATAGCGCTAGGACCTTACCGACCATGGGTCTCTACACTGAATGGGACAAAATCATATTCGAAGCCTAGACCCCCGTATTTGCCTGCACGGTTGTTATATATAAATTGTTTACTAACATAATATATTCGGATGGATATCCGAAATAAATAAATATAAAGTTACATAGTCATCGCGGGTGAATGACACCTACAGAAAGATGGTTGAGTTACGTCATTCCGTACATTGCAATTAGTCTGAAAGTATGAGTTTCGCTGCCTCATGACACGGCTATTGGTCATGACATTGGTGTTAGGTGATGTTTGTATAATCTGTTACAAGCCAATTCGCAA
This sequence comes from Achroia grisella, assembly GCF_030625045.1. Lineage (NCBI taxonomy): Eukaryota > Metazoa > Arthropoda > Insecta > Lepidoptera > Pyralidae > Achroia > Achroia grisella. The sequence continues at coordinate 1,239,074 of NW_026712795.1, read as the reverse complement.
ATCATTATGATAATCATACAGGCAATACCACGATTTCGTGGCATACGAAATGTAAGAAGTCAGAATAGAAATGGAAGTAAATCAGTATCGGATTAGCTTAGAATAGAAAATGTTTCGTAATAAGACCCCACAACTGTTTGAAACACAATACAAGATTTTTTTATTACATTAATTAATTAATTCTACTAATATAATGTTCTTTAATTTGTATGTAGTATAATCCGAGTTTTTTTTAATGGATGATAATGGGATGGTGCAACTGCTGCGCTAACGGTTTACGCTGGCGGGGCACCAGTGGAGGATGATAAGATTAGCATGAAGTTAGCCCATCGTGACAAATACAACCATCACGATGGTTTCCGGAAGAAGCCGCGTGGAGGTCAACCTGACATGGTACATTGCTAGTAATGAAGTCATCAATCCACATTATATGTATATAATCCGAGTAAAATATTTGTCATTAGTATTTTTTTTTAATAACAATAAGCTATGACTCTTCATAAAATTTGCTAGAGGCACTGAGGTTAATATCCCTATATCCTTTGATTTATAATGAAGCTATTGTGGGAGTCGCGTATGCTATTATGAATATACATATGTACTTAAATTCTTTATCCCCTACTACTGACATGCCTCAATACGAGTGTGTAACTTGGGGAATGTTATATATATTAACATAATGATAGCCTATGCCACTATGGAATACGGAAGGGATTGTTAGTTAAGGGAATTAGCAGCTCCATTGCTAGCAATGTATCATGGTAGATCTACTACTATGCGAAAGCCATCGTAATTCCCAATGAATTTGCTGCAATGGGCACAAATTCCTTCACTGGTGCCCTGGCAGCGTATACCATTAGCCCAGGTGTATGCACCGTTCCATCATCAATCATAAAAAAAATAACTGCGGAACACAATTTGATATTTTGAATATTTCTGAAATTCCCACGATAGCAGAATATAACCATACAATACATATAAATGCCAATACAATAGTACTTAACTACTTAAGAGGCATCTAATTATATTAAACGAATCATTGCATGTTCCAAGCAATTTGGTAACCCTGTACTTACATCAATTATTTATTAATTTATTGAAAGTTGTAAAACGGACTGCAAGGTAGCCTATAGATAATATAAGCATCTAGGGAGATGTTTTTAGTAATGGTGACTACATGCTCCGTCGCTAATAATGTACCATTTAAGATTGATCTCAACGCAATCCCCCTTTGGAAACCATCGTGGTCAGTTCCTGGCGGCACACCGTTTTACATCCGATGGTGCGGGTTCAATTCCTCGCATTTGGGATTATTTGTATTGTTCTGGGGAAGTCGTCCTAACCCATTTGGTAATTAACGTCTAGTCTTTAGTGCAACAACCTATTAATATAGAGATTAATGTAATAAAGAGCGTGAATTATGACAATCAATAATATAAAGATGATTTTTAAATTCTTTCGTAAACGTTAGATAAAATTTCATGCAGATTATATTGTTTTATTAGGTTCGAGTAGTAAGATCAAATAACCTCGCCGTAGACGAGTAACTCCTGTTTTGACCGGGGACCATCTTTGTCATGAGGGAAGGGGATTATTAGGACTAGGCCCTATTGTTAACAATGTACCATGTCAGATCTGTCTCCATGCGGTCCCATTTGAGAACCATCGTAGTAAAATCTTCGACCTGACTTGAGGCTCAGAGTATAATCCTCCACTGGCGCACCAGTGTATACCACAAACGCAAGAGATTTTTTTTATAACACAGGGGACAAACGAGCACGCGGCTCACCTGATGGTAAGTGATTACCGCAGCCCATGAGCATCCGCAACACCAGGGGAATTGCAAGTACGTTGTCGGCCTTTTAAAAAGGAATAAGTTCTTTTCTTGAAGATTTCAAAATCATATCGGTTCAGATATACTATTCCATTGCATCATTCCATATTTATCCACATATTTTAAAAATAGAGTGTTCGAATTAGAATTTCTAATTTACTCATTCAAAAATAAACTCAAAACAAATTAAAATATTTAAAAATATAATTGTAAGTTTAACTGATCCGTCGATGTCATTGTGACTCATCACTTCGACTACAACGTTTGATGCTAATTGATGCGATGATCGAAATTTCAACGAATTTATATTTCTTAATTTCATTCTTAATGACACAGTATATTTTTGTAGACTATTGGTACCTTCGGCCCTCGGTTGTGAACCATAGACAATTTCAATTGCAAGCTACAAAAAGTAATTACCGCGTACGGAGAATTTATCAAATACAATACATAGCTTATGTCATAAAATAAAATTTTATTTAATGCCTTACCATGAAAATAGGAATGAAATAAATTTATGATTGTAATAGGTATTATAAAATTGCTGTCAACTGATTCGGTGCAGTGATGTAACATTACGTAAGTCCCATAGAATAATACCATGTCATCGGTTAACTCCATTGAGCTGCAATTCTATTATGACCTAAATTGCAACATATAACGTCTATCGTAACGAATTAGTCTTTTAATATTTGTGTACAAAAAAAGTTAGCCAACAGAATTTTTTTGCAACTTTCTATGAGTAATGCCACAGATAATGTAATTTGGGGTTTTAATGGCTTATGGAGTGGTATCAACGGGATACAAGTGGAAGATAATGGAATAAGGATGAAGTTAGATTAGATTTGTTAGCCCGTCGTCGGAGCTACGGAAGAGTACTCGTGCACATCCGGAGGCCCGGTAGAGTTTGGGGTTTTAGCCGGTAGGAGTCCGGCAGTAGATCACTATGACAAATTCACAAGGAGATATTATATTGTATACTTAAATTATTTAAGTTTACACTATAATATCTCCTCCAATTTAAATTTACAATATAATAATTAAGTTAAATTGTTTTACAATGTTCGTACTTAATTGTGCAAATACATTAAATGCCATTTGTGGCACCTGAATTAGTATTCAGATCAATTAGTAATCAGATTATATCTTAGATTAGCTGTTCCCGCTACTTCGTCCGTGTGGAATTTAACTTAACTTTTCTAAAATAAAAGTTAGCCTAAAGAACTGAATATTATTTGGTTCGTCTTAATTTATTCGTTCCATTAGTACTGGTAGGTTCAAACTAATACATTTATATCCTGCATCATCCCTTATTTCAACCCCATAGGGGTTGAATTTATCAAAATCCTATTTAAGCGAAAGTCTTCATCATAGTAGCTCCAATCTTTAATTTCAGTTCAATCATTCGAAAATCTAAGAAGATTTATACAAAATTGTGGAATGTGAAAAGGTGGAATTTATAAAAATCCTTTCTTAGAGGATGCCTACGTCATTGTAGTTTTATGCATGCAAAGTATCAGCCCGATCGGTTTAAAATTGACAAAGTTTCATACAAACTTTCATCCCCTATTTTATCCCCTTGGGGGTAGAATTGATCAAAATCCTTTCTTAGCGGATGCCTACGTCAGAACATCTACTTGCATGCCAAATTTCAGCCTGATCTGTCCAGTGGTTTGGGCTATGCGTCGATAGATCACTATGTCAGTCAGTCACCTTTGAGTTATATGTATAGATTTAGATGTCATATGCACTCATCTGGTAGATTACATTTAGTAACAAAACAAATTTTGATTACAAAAAAAATTAGAAACCAAGTATAAATTTATCCATTGTTAATAACCATAAATTTGATTAAATTTACATATGAATGCCGTCAGAAGAATTAAGAATTAATTTTATCATCTATGCATTTCCTATTGCCTCAATTTAAAAGTACCTTAAGTCTAAAGTAATAAATATTAATATTAAAAATTTCTATCTTTCCAGATAATATGCTGCCTGACCGTACTGGCCGTTTTATTGACCTGCGTGAGCGGACATGGGCGACTGATTGAGCCGCCTTCGAGGGCATCAGCGTGGCGTTACGGCTTCGACACACCACACAACTACAACGACCACGAACTGTACTGCGGTGGGTTCTCCAGACAGTGGAACAAAAATGAAGGAAAATGTGGAATTTGTGGCGACGCTTGGGACGCACCTAATCCACGCCCCCACGAATTCGGAGGAAGGTTTTACAAAGGCGTCATCGTTCGCAAATACGCTCCAAAGGACACTGTCACCATTAAAATCGAACTGACGGCGAATCACAACGGCTATTTCGAGTTCAGAGTGTGCGATGAATACAAAGGAACGACCCAGGAATGTTTAGATAAGAACGTATTAAAAATAGACGGCAAAGATGGCACCAAATTTTATCCTAAGGATGGCAATAAGGTGTATGAAATGAAATACAAATTACCTGAAGACATGGAATGTTCGCATTGCGTTATGCAATGGCGTTACATCGCTGGTAATAACTGGGGTAGCTGTGATAATGGAACGGAAGCTGTAGGATGCGGTCCCCAAGAGGAGTTTAGAGCGTGCGCAGATATTGCTATAGGCGAGAAGTTCGCTACCACTACAAGGAGACCTAGACCTTCGTACGTACCTCCGAGTAGGAAACCACCAACAGTTCCTACACCAGAGCACACCTCTGGAAGCGCATGGTACGGCATCATGGTTGCCATTGCAGCGCTGTTCGTTGCAGTGGCAGTGCTCGCTGGCATCTACTTGTACTACTACCGAGGTGGGATGAGGATAAAGAATCTTCTGAAGTCAAAGGTCCCTCCGCCGGCACCAGTTCCACCACCAAGACACAAAAGATCTTCGCTATCAAGATCTTATCCGCCAGAATTGATACCTTCGAAAGTAACATCTATTACTGATTCAGGATTCGAAACTGTAGACCTTAGATCTAAATGAGAAACATTACAGAATGGCTAAATGAGGCTTAGGTTAAGTTGACTGTAACGACCTACCACTGCCTTTAGTGATATTTTTACAAGTAGGTTAAATTGTGTTTGAACGTAGACGATGTGATTGAGCCGTGTGTTAAGAGAAATCAACGTTATTACATTGATGTTTGCCTGTATTTTATTTAATTATAATATGAAGATTTGTAAATTATAATTATTTAAATTTTATTATGTTAATAAATTGTACTTAATGTTATTTATTATTTCCCAATCAGTACGGTGCCCTAAATGTTTACAGACAGAATTATGTATGCGTAGCAAGCAAGCTAACATAACGTTAGCGTTAATATTGGCTATTAAAAAATATCTATATACAAATAATTGAACATATATCAAAATTAATTATTTGCTTTTTATGTACACACATGCAGGGCCCTCAACTGCAGCGGGTTCGATTCCTCGCACGGTACAAACATTTGCAATCATGAGTATGGTTGTGTATAGTTATGGGTGATAAATTATGTATTTTTGTAAATACACAAAAAAATGTTATCTAATTATACTTCTAGTCTAGTGCCCACAACACAAGCTCTGGTTAGCCTGTGACTACATGTCACTGTGTGAATTGTCTAATGATATTATTATTTACTAAAGAAAAGTATTTAGAATCGCATATGCGCAGGAGACAATTATTGTACTCGGACCATTGGTATATTTACTTTACTCTTTGACTCGGACACTATAGCCAGTATTTGTGAGTAGTCCTGTAATTGGTCTCACATTTACTGGTTATTTTGACAGCTAACAGCTGAAAGCTGAGTCTCGATTTCAAACTCACGACCTTTGTGGTACAAATCTAAGTAGTGAACCACAAAGCCTTGATTTTATGGCACACAAAACGACGAATAAATATTATTTGACTGATAAAACTAGTAATATTAATACAATTGGTAGGTATACCAGACGATATTTTTGTAGTTTACTACCTACTTACACCAAGTGACCCGGAAGGAATACAAAGAAAGTCACTAATATTTTCCTGTTGTTAACATTGAATATTGACGCATATTATTTTAATAACTTCAGTCAGATAAAAATAAAGATCAAGAAAATTTTGTAGGTACATATAAACATGTAGACTCTTTTCACGATGCAAACATTTTTATTTATGTTTGTATTGATCTGGGTATTTTCTATTTATATTATGTATGTATTTATAAAAAAATTATAAGTATTTATATTCATTGTCGAAAAACCATAACACGTGCTCTGATTAGCTAGAGGCTAAATGGCATTGTGTAAATTGTCTTGGGTTGTTATTATCTGTACTATTAGTGGTGCTTCAGGCGTCCATAGGCTACGGTAACCATTTACCATCAGATGGGCCGTATGCTTGTTTGCCAGCATAGTAGTATAAAAAAAAAAAAATTATAAAATCTTTTTTTCAAATATCAAGAAGATATACCAAACCCTATAGTTGACAGTCTGGTAAGTAGATTACTTATAAACCACTTTCAAGAAATAAATCAGAAAATTAAATTTAAAATTTACCATGTCATAATCTTGTGACTTGTAATCCAGAGTAACCCCGTATTTACGCACGAGAGTATGAATGGACAGCGAAATTGAACGGTATGTCTCTTTCTAGATGTTGTTTTCTAATTGTCTAAATTAATTAAACAATAAACGTTATTTAAGTGCAGTAGAGCTCAAATTCATTTTACGATTCACATTTGTGTGCCTTTCATTAATCTAGGTCTCGTTCTTAGAAATCGACTGTCAAACTGTCAATGTCAAATAATTGCTACAGCCAAAGACAAAAATCGCAAACAAACGTGCTGTGAAAAAGCGTAAAAAGAACTAAAAACGCGTATTATTTAAAGGAAAATATCATTTTATAAATGAAAAATGCCGGTGCGGCCACAGCACATGCATGACGGAGGTATTGTGGAGCGTCGGCTACGTCCCATTTACGGTAAAAACTTCTAGTTCGACTTTTCTATTTTTCGAAACAACCTCCCCGGAGGTGTACGATGCCCATTGAAAATAAGGCAACTTATACATTTTTCAGACTGGTTGGACAATGGAAACAATAAAAAAGCACTTCAGGAAGCAGAGAAAGTGCTCAAAAAGAGCCCATCCTTGCAGGCGGCTCGGGCTTTGAAAGCGCTAGCTCTTTTTAGGTTAGGTAAGGGGCCGGAGGCGCATGCCGTGTTAGATGCACTGGCTGAAGAGAAACCGAGCGATGACACAACTCTACAGGCGATGACGATATCGTATAGGGAGTCCCAACAATGTAAGTTAATATAGAACATTTTATCCTGCTAAAACAATTCCTAATCAGTGCATGACATCAATATCATTAATACACTAATGAATATATATTAAAACTACTATTTAGAATAGACTGTTCTATAGTCATTTGTTCTTTAAAGAATTTATTTATTTGTTCAAATTAATGTATGTTGCAAGACTACAGAATCAACTAAACATGTCGATCCTCTGAATATTAATACTGGTAGTAATTTTCTATATATCTAAGAAATTATAACACTTATTATGTTAGTAATTTAATCAATCAACATTGCAATTTAAATATAGAATATTTATACCCCATCAAATGGAGAAAAGGATGCCTTATATTTAAGCATACAACCGAAAAAAAATCAATAAAGTTTAACAATAAATTGTTAATAATTGTAATTTAAAATACATCATAGATCAAACTGTGCAATAGAATATAAAAAAATAATTGTTGATCTGAGTAAAGATGAAATACAATGCTAGTTTATTTATATTCTTTAGATACTATACACTATTTATTTATTTATTATTATAATGCATTATTCAGTTAGATATAGATTAAGTTATGTTTATTACCAATATAATTGATGAATTATTACAAACTTGCTTAAATGAAAAACTATATTAACCCATCAAGTGATTTTAAAGTGTGCTTATGCAAGTAAGTGTGTTTTTTATTTGTAATAAATCTTTCAGACAAAGACAAACAAGACACATTATCCTAGATATCCTCATATTTTTAAATTTATTTTATAAATCTACTCTTGGCATATTAAATATCTCATCTTGGCATTTAAAAATTATATTTTTTATTTCCCACAGTGCAAAAAGTGTGTGCGCTGTATGAGGCAGCAGTGAAAGTGGAACCAACGAGTGAGGAGTTACATTCTCACCTGTTCATGTCGTATGTTCGCGTCGGTGACCATCGTTCACAGCAGCGAGCGGCCATGGTGCTGTACAAGTTTGCACCAAAGAATCCATACTACTTCTGGGCTGTTATGAGTATTATACTGCAGGTATGTTACTAAAGTTTGTATATGCTGCTATTGATGGACTACTATATTTAAAATTTGCCAATTATAATCAGCATACAGGTATAGAAAAGACTTAGTAATATTGTCAACATGTTAAATTTCTGATTATGGATGAATTTTTGTTACTCCTTCATGCAAAAACTATTGAACTGATTTTGATGATTACAGTAATATAGCTTATGCATCAGAATAACATATAGGCTATATTTTTTAATCAATTTTATATATTGAAATTTTATGTGGGTTACTGTGGGCACAGATAGTGTACAAATATAAGAAAAGGGTTTATTTGCCGTAAAGGTGATGTTACTGTATAAATTACTTCTAAAATTACACCAATTACAAACACAGCATAGATGAGGTATAAAAAATTACATATACAAAGAGATGGAGGTGGCTTTATGTGCCGTATGTGCAGATGAATAAGCAACCAATTCAGCATAAAGCTACACATAAATTGCTGCACTCATATTCTGCTAGCGATACTTCAAAGTATATATTAGTATATGTATTAACTTCTAGCTCTTATATCATACAGGCTAAAACAAGTGATGATATCCCAAAGAGAAACATACTTCTCTCCCTGGCTCAACGAATGGTAGACAATTTTATAACTGACAAAAAAATGGAGGCTGAACAAGAAGCTCGACTATATATCATGATTTTGGAGCTTCAAGAGAAATGGGAAGACATCCTGAAATTTATCCAAAGTCCATTGTATGGACAATTAGTGCCAGGATCAACGGCTCAAGCTTGTATACCATATTTAACGAAGTTAGGACACTGGCGGAAACTTAATTTACTCTGCAAGGAGTTGTTATGGGATAATCAAGATCGTTGGGATTATTACTTGCCATACTTCGATTCGGTTTTCCATCTGATGAAGGAGCCTGTCTCGGAGACTGAAAGTACAGCTGATGATACAGCAGAGAAGTGCCATGAGTTCATATGCCAGCTGGTGGAAAGTATATCGTCAGGACGGAGATTACGAGGCCCTTATCTTGCTAGATTAGAGCTATGGAAACGGTTGTCAGTTGATGGAGACCCTACAGCGTTACTTGGCAGTGGAATGGCATTGTGTGTACAGTATTTGAGGGTGTTTGCAAATAAACCATGTGCCGTGCCAGATTTGAGACCGTATTTGGCGATGATACCACAGCAGGAGAGGGAGGAACACAGCAGAGACTTCCTAACTTGTTTAGGATTTGACGAAAATAGTGAACCAACAACGGTGAGTTATTTTTTACTCCTTTAATGTTTATAATAAAATTTTTACTATTTGTGAATTCTAAATGAACTGATAAATGAAATAAATATATAAAATGAGAACGAGATAGACAGCACGCGACGCCAACTAGCGCATTCCTACGTACTCAATTGTGCGTGCTTTAGCGCTTTTTAAATAATTAGTTATCAACGCAAAATTGCGGCCATTTAACTTTGTAGCAAAAATATAATTATAGGTTTGTTATAGGTATTAGATACATTTTATTTTCTGGAAAATAAAACCTGTGCAACAGAAAACAACCTTCAAATATTTTAATATGATATGCGCAAAACTGTGAACACAAAAAAATATTAAATGACTATGAACAATTGAATGTGAACTAAAAATTAAAAAAACCCATACGATTGCGCGTGCTCGCTGACTGGGCGCGCTAAATCGTGTGCGTTCTTCATCGCATATAAAATAATATGTCGTGTAAACGAAGGTAGTAATTAAACAATTATTTTTTTTATTATTGCAATGGCAGACTGAAGATATCCAACGGCACGTGTCGTGCATCGGCGCGTGGCGTCTGTCGGCGGCGCGGCTGGACGCGTCGCAGTGCGTGCAGCTGGCGGACACACTGCGCCGCCACTACCTCCGCTCCGTAGAGCGGGGACTGCTCACGGCCACCTCCACGGAGCTCTGCGCCACAGATCTCTATGGAATACTCGCCGCGCACCACTACTTCTATGCCGGTAACGTAGAACGAGAAATGTACACAACAAACATTCATCATGATCATTGCTTTGCCTTTATCCTAATATTTGGGTACCAGTATGTCGTCCTCTTCCACTGATCCCAATCTACTGTCATATCTAGTATACTCTCCTTTTATTATTTATACGTATCATTTTTCATACAATCCATCCATCTTTTTTTCGGTCGTCCTGTCGTACACATCTAAACATTATCTGTACAAATGAATAAAATTGTATCTGTAATATTTGCAAAAAAAAGCTTTACATAAGCGTGCCAAACAAAAAGCAGTCTAATTTACTTAAAGCTATTTCTTACAGACATATACGTATTTGAAAATATATAAGGTACTTACATCAAAAAATTAATAAAAAAAATATTGTCACTGTCAGTTTCTTCTGGCTCATATCTGAAACGCCTGGACCTATGAATTAAGATGTCGACGTCTTAAGCTACAGTTGCCAATTCGCGGTCTCCACTTTAGAACACGTATACTCCAGCGACAGTGAGCCAAACTGTATCTGTTTGTTATATTTCATAGCGATGCAGCAACAGAGTTCGTCACCAGTGATGGAAGCAATATGCCTCCTAGAGTTAGTGCTTCACAATTCACCCGCCAACTTTCATGCCAAGCTGTTGCTGATCAAACTTTACCATTTTCTAGGTAAGTCATAAGTAATATTATACCTGATTCGAGAAATTTATTTCTGTCTGAAAGTTTATGTTGTAACGTGTTCATTATGTTTGTACACTTACTGGTAAATTCTTTATTTGTTCGCTGTGATCGTCGATATTGTCGTATCGTTGTGTGCTGTAAAAAAATATTCTATTTTCTTCTAAATCTCACTTCAGTTTTGAGTGGGGAGGAATTAATCTTAAATTTCACTTCGTGTCACTAAGGGGTGGTAAAAAAAAGGTTAAAAAAAAAAGACACGACGTGATCAATAGACAGTCCCTTATGTAACCACGCATCTTTCACAAGTAGAGAATGTTGTAAGGTGACCGCACGTGTTTTACGAAGAGGAGATGTCGTAAGATCGATTGACCGCAGAAGTTTTACGAAGAGAGAACGTTGTAAGGTCGGCGACCGCGCATCTTTTACAAATAGAGAAAGTTGCGAGGTCGGTGACCGCGTATGTTTTCCATATATGAGTGCGGCGGGTGTGGGTGTGCGTGCGCAGGAAACGCGTGGTGCGCGGACCGCGTGTACGCGCGGCTGGAGGCGAAGCACGTGCAGCTGGTGTCGCTGGGCTGGCTGCACGCCGCGCGCCTGCCCGCCGCCGCCGCCGCCGCGCGCGCGCTGCAGCTGCTCGCCGACACCGCCGCCTTCCACGCGCACCACGCCAAGGACGTGAGTACCCGCGCCGGCGCCCCGCCGCCCTGGACTATTTTTCACGGAGCTTCTATTTTTGCTTTGCTCTACGACTCCGTAATAAAATAGTACGCACTGTTATTTTATATTGTACTCATAAAGTATGTTCCGATTGTATTGTAATATTTCGCCACAGAGCGTGGAACACCTGACGTATGCGTACAAGTATGGTACGTTCGAGAAGTTGGTGGAGTTGCGCGCATGGAGCGATCGGCTGGAACGCTGTGCGTGGTGTGCGTTCGTGGCCCGGGAGAGGGCGCTGCTGTCGCTGCTGGCCGGGCCCCCCGCGCCTCTGCACGCCCCCTCGCGACTGCCCGCTGCCCCCACGTGAGTACTACCGGCCCCCAGCGCCCCTGCACGCCCCCTCGCGCCTGCTCACCCCTGCACACCCTCTCGTGTCTGCCTGCCGCCCCACGTGAGTACTGCCAGCCCCTCCGCGCTCTTGCATGCCCCCTGTTATTATTTCTGAATTTTACAGTACAACATTGAATGCTACTAATTTTATTCGGACTGAAACAATATGTTTATTGTCACCAACAAATTCAAAATCTTATTCTTAATTTATTACTTAAGATATGTAGATTGATTGATATAATTGTTACAGTGACAACCGCGATTTAAACGTCATTCTTAGCTGGGAGCCACCCCAATGTCAGGACGAAGAGTTAAAGTCTCGAACATTCGAACAAGAGATGGACTATTTGCGACTAAAAGACGCGTTAGTGTCGGCAATAGCGTTGTGTATCGAGTCGGCCGACAGTCGACCGACGAAGGACAAGCGGCCGCAGTACGAGGAACTCGACACGTGTATAGAGGCCTTTAGTACTGCAATAGAAAAGTGTAAAGAAAAGTACAGTGCGCCGGAGAAAATTAGTATATCGGGTCCTTTTCCTTCTAGAATTATAGGTGAGTTTAAAGTTTTAATAATAAATTGTTATATAATGTATACAATTTTGGCCTTCACGAATAACATCTTACTAATATATTAAACGCGAAAGCTTTTGAGTATAGATGGTTATTTGCATGGGTGAATATCTTGTTACTCTTTCACGCAAAACCTACTGAACGGATTTTGATGAACCTTTACAGCTATAATTATACGTCAGAATAACACATAGGCTATAAAAAAAAGATATGTAAATTGGGCGACATATAATGATAAAGCAAGTGTGATGCAGAAGAAGTTGTGCGTGTCAGCTAGTAAGATATGTTTATTTTAAAAGAGTAGTCCAAGTTGCGGTTTTACAACTGGTCAGTAACAATCAGAACTCCCCCGGGCAGCGTTCGTGAATTCGGAAGTGCCATACCGGGAGCTGTACGCGTGGACGCTGCGGATGACGCGCGCCCTGGCGGCGGCCGACACGGCGGCCGCGCACCACGCCGCCGACCGCGCCGCCGCCCTGCTGCGGGCCGCCCCCGCCGCGCTGCGGGCCGCCGGCCCCGCGGGGGGCGGGGGGGACCACGCCGCGCGGGCCCGCGACCGCCTCGAGCACCTCTCCAACTACCTAGAGGTACTCACCTGTCGCTACATACAGTGCGGCGGGCCGCCCCCGCCGCGCTGCGGGCCGCCGGCCCCGCGGGGGGCGGGGGGACCACGCCGCGCGGGCCCGCGACCGCCTCGAGCACCTCTCCAACTACCTAGAGGTACTCACCTGTCGCTACATACAGTGCTGCGGGCCGCCCCCGCCGCGCTGCGGGCCGCCGGCCCCGCGGGGGGCGGGGGGGACCACGCCGCGCGGGCCCGCGACCGCCTCGAGCACCTCTCCAACTACCTAGAGGTACTCACCTGTCGCTACATACAGTGCTGCGGGCCGCCCCCGCCGCGCTGCGGGCCGCCGCCCCCGCGGGGGGCAGGGGGGACCACGCCGCGGGGGGCGGGGGGGACCACGCCGCGCGGGCCCGCGACCGCCTCGAGCACCTTTCCAACTACCTAGAGGTACTCACCTGTCGCTACATACAGTGCTGCGGGCCGCCCCCGCCGCGCTGCGGGCCGCCGCCCCCGCGGGGGGCGGGGGGGACCACGCCGCGCGGGCCCGCGACCGCCTCGAGCACCTCTCCAACTACCTAGAGGTACTCACCTGTCGCTACATACAGTGCTGCGGGCCGCCCCCGCCGCGCTGCGGGCCGCCGGCCCCGCGGGGGGCGGGGGGGACCACGCCGCGCGGGCCCGCGACCGCCTCGAGCACCTCTCCAACTACCTAGAGGTACTCACCTGTCGCTACATACAGTGCTGCGGGCCGCCCCCGCCGCGCTGCGGGCCGCCGGCCCCGCGGGGGCGGGGGGACCACGCCGCGCGGGCCCGCGACCGCCTCGAGCACCTCTCCAACTACCTAGAGGTACTCACCTGTCGCTACATACAGTGCTGCGGGCCGCCCCCGCCGCGCTGCGGGCCGCCGCCCCCGCGGGGGGCAGGGCGGACCACGCCGCGGGGGGCAGGGGTGACCACGCCGCGGGGGGCAGGGCGGACCACGCCGCGGGGGGCAGGGGGGACCACGCCCCGGGGGGCAGGGGGGACCACGCCGCGGGGGGCGGGGGGACCACGCCGCGGGGGGCGGGGGGACCACGCCGCGGAGGGCAGGGGGGACCACGCCGCGGGGGGCAGGGGGACCACGCCGCGCGGGCCCGCAACCGCCTCGAGCACCTCTCCAACTACCTAGAGGTACTCACCTGTCGCTACACACAGTGCTGCGGGCCGCCGCTGTCGGTGCGGGGGACGCCGCTGCTCCAATCTGTCCCTACACATAGTGCGACGTATTTTGCACGTCAATGTTAGGGAGTAATACTTAAAAATGAAATTATTAATTGTAAATTAGTGTAAACAATTTGCTTACATATTATACAGGACTCCTTACATTCCAGCCGCTAGCTGGCAGGACATTCCTTATTTTTAAATATTTATATTTAATATGAATATACTGATACTCTTTCATTTTGCGCCTTTAATTACTATCGTTGGCTGCGTGATGCTGCCTGGTGATACCAATATTCTAATGCTACATTGTTTTAAAAAGTAAAGGCTTACGTAATGTATAAATGTAAACAAAAATATGTATCGTTTCATAGATTATATAAGCAATAGAATGCTTATGTAAGTGCAGTAATTACTTTACATAATAATTTTCAAAGAAAAATATATTTGTTATCAATTATCCAGTACCCAGAACTCAAACTCTGCTTAGCTTGGGACTAGATTGCACTGTGTGAATTGTCCTGCTTTATTATTTTTATTAATTCGACAACTTCACTTCTGTTTCAGTTCATAGGAATCATCACGTTCTTATTAGGCGTGTGCAACGAATTGACGACACCGTTGAACACTAAAAAGTCTAAAAAGAAAACTAACCAATCCCCTGACGAGGTGAAAACGACCCAACTCCTCAACGCACTGAACGAGACTGTCCAAGACAGCATCACAATTCTAGAAGATATATTCGAGAACTGGCCTCAATATGAGTTCCAAACGACTCTACAAGAAGAATTCTCAATCGTAAATTTAGAAAAATACCAAAGCCCAATCGAGAAGTTAAAGCAAGGAAGGCTAGACATAATAGCGGACGTTATGAATATATTAAGCAAGAAAACAAAGTATTTGAAGAGTCTTATACAGTGAAGTGGCCTTGTCATTTAGGTGCATAATGTCTAAATTATATCGTGGTTGCACTGCCCAAGCGATGCGACATTTTGCTTTTGAAGCGAAATGTAAGAATGGCTTTAGGCAATATCCAATCCAATCCATTATATTGTAGTAATAAAAAATTCACCCTAATAGAACAGATTAATCATTGAACCTTTTATAATTCCGAGCGTGAAACAGAATATATGTATATGTAGTTTGTGATAATCATACATATTGTATGATCCACATCCACGTAGTAAACGTTTTAGTAAAAAAATAACTGCATCCGAATACCGGCGCATTAACAAAAGTAAATTCCTTTTTAAATTAACACCAATAAACTAATATTTGTTACCATACGACAAAGAATTTACTGACGTATTTATTACAAGCGTGAATATAAAATTGAACAACCGAATTTACGATAGAGAATCTTTTATCATTGTATTAATACGTGAAGCAAAAACTTACACCTTTTTTATGAAAATTGCTCGGATGGAGAACTATGAAATTTCACATACTTATAGTTTATATAGATAAATAGTAGAGTACTATTTTTTGTTTAAATATCCATAAAATAATATTACATACACTATTATGTATTCAATACACGCATAGATGTATATATGTTTTTGACAATAGAAATTTAATAATGTTCAAATTTATAAATCATTGGGCAAAAAATCAAACAAAACATAAACTTTTTACTAAGCCATTACCGCTTCGCTTTCGCAGTGCAATATAAACCTATCACAAACATATCTTGTAAATACTCGTCACATACAATTATTTTAATTCCCTTGTGAATAATAAATTTAATTTGCATTGTATATGCTTGATATAAATGGCAGAGTTGTATGGAATGTATATTATGAATTATATTTATTTGATAGAGTTCAAAGACCCGAAACTTGTACTTATATAACGCTGTCGGTATTGTTTCGTTTATTATAAAGACATTAAAACATGGTAAATAAAGACTTATGGTAGGGAATACGGTGTAAGGAATATCTATCCTCAATTGTTATTTGATAAAAACAATGTTCATAATTGAAAATGACTGCCTGCCAACTCATATGCTAAATCTACATATTTCCCAGCTTTTCTTTGCTTGAAAAAAAAACCCTTATGGAGCCCACCCCGTGGGAGAATGGCCCCAGGGTTCTGTGACACTCCTACTCACTATAAACTCTCCAAAGATGTCCCTCGTCCAACGTCACCTAACTCAAAAATGATATGATATGGAAAATGCACTCTAATGTTTTAACTTTAAAGTCTAATTTCAATTTTCATTAAATCAATGGATTAGGGTACATATTCCTTAACCCGGATCTTAGACTATTAGTAAAAAAATTTGTTTGTAAGTATCTCTGTTTCAAATATTTCTGTCGGCCAGTAGCTTGCTTTATAAGTTGTATTGAGGTATGAAGGGAGAGATTACAGAACAGGTAGCATGACGCGGTAATTCTCAGGAATGGCAATATATCATGTCACAGTCATTACATACATGACGTGTTGTTCGTGGTGCTTGTTCATGTATATAAACCACGATTACCACTTACAGTCAGGTGGTACAGTCTGTTTGCCATTTCAGTTGCGCAATAAAATATTTTTGTCATTCGATTGTCTATGTATTAATTATATTTGCAAACAACTCTCTATAAATTTGCAATTGTCGATCAGTTCACACATAACACTTTCAATTTCAATGGTTTTATAAAATAAATTATTGGACAGCGTTACATAACAATTCTTATGTTTGATAATGAAACAAAATGTATCTAAACCAACCTAATTGTAGGAACTGTGAAACTAGTATTATTCTTCAAATGGTTCAAAATCAACTCTTAGGCTCCTCGTATACAATGCCCAAATGCTGCCTAACGTTTCGAAGGCGCATTTGGTTTCTACGCCGCGTCCTCGTCGATGACGCACTAATGGCACGACTGATCGACTGTATATTAGCAGCCTATAGAGTCGACCGACTGTATATTAGCAGCCATTTCGTTTGTTACAATAAAGTGTCTGAATAACCAAAATTAAATAATTATCAGTATTTTATTCTTGTGTATTTTACATGAATTTTATTATCGTGATAGTACTAAATTACGTACTCTTATCCTAGCTGGGTTGTTTAACAAACCATCTTGCCATTGATGGCAAAAACTTATTTTAATAAGTAGGTAACAAATAAATATTTAACTACTAATATAATCTAAACATACTATATACAATGGTAATATCTCCGGTCTGTCTGTTTGTAGCATAAATATTACAAATGTATCTTTTTTACGTACTTACACAGGAGTAGTCACTTTTGCTTTAATGTGACATTACTTTCAACTATTACTAAAAACCAATATTCGTTTCCGATGTATGTTTCTCGAAGTGATAAGATCAAATAATGGGGTCTAACTTACTTGTTTTTACACCTACATTTGGTACAAGTGGCGACTTATTTATGTACTGTCAGCAAAAAAATTATTCTTAGATCAAATTCTTTTAAGGATCATTTTTCTTTTTGCTGTTGTCAAGACTAACTAAACGAGAATTCTGTGAAAAGGTCAGACGCTAGTGTTTATAATACACCTGTCCACAGTTATGGGATCTAGTTGTCACTGAAAAAAATGTTTAAACTGGTCAAGTTATTTTAAATAATTTTTATCCATCACAAATATACAATGAAAAATTTCCCCCTTTATAATATTAGTATAGAGTTACGATTGCATTTTATAAGTGAACATACAAGGAATTTTCAATTTCGGAAAATACTATTTCTTACTTGATAACGAATTGACTGATTACGGAGTAACATATTTATGTAATAAGCTATATCTATATTTCTTATTATCGGCCTTTATACATACCATTTAATATCACCAGGGAAATGTTTTCCAAAATCTTCAAAGAAATGTAGTCACATTCACGCTTTCATGAAGTCCAAACTCGTGTCGGAGTCGCAAAATTCATTGGTGCTCAAAACGTGTGCATCGCTCTCAAGAGATGTAGAAACGAAATTATAAATTGTCTTCTGCCTAATTGTTTACATGATGTAACAAGTTGTATGTTGTATTGTTTATACCTAAGAGTGATGACTTGCTATTTTGTATTTAATTATAACTTATACCATCCTTTGTTGTTTTATTTTCTTACTACTTGTTACCAGTGAGTAAGTCTGCTATTTTTAGATAAAAAATTACAAATGTCCATCCTCGCTGTGCAATCTATCTTTACGTAAAATTTTTTCGTTTGCTTATTAGAATGTAAAAACAGAAGTAGAGAAATATTTATAATTATTATCATTATTTAGTGTCCGATCGAAGTAAACTTTAATTTCATTTAAATATAAATTCGTATATTCATATTCTTCGTATTCGTTAGTAATTTGCTTTAAAGTTTAAATACTTGACGCTGAAAGTAGAGAACGAACAATTACTTAAATTCAATCAATTCATATTTATCGAATAATAGAGCTATTAAGATGACTCCACAGTTATTTATGACTATTATTTATCTGATCAAACTGTTAATTAATATTTACTTTGAAAACTTGGAATATATTTGAAGAAATTTCTCCTCCTTCGTTTTAATTCCTTTAAATTAATTTGATCATATACAAATAATTTGGTTTGATCTTTACGACCAAATAAACAACTTATGCAATATAAATCGTCGTACTAGAGAAATAATATTTTTACAATATAAAAATACTGTTTCTATAGTACAACAAAAATATTTGTTAGAGGTAATGGTTAGTAAAGGGAACTAAAGGCTCTATTACCAGCAATGAACCATGACATTTCGACCTCCACACGGTCTGCCTGAAACTTATCGTGATAAATTCATCACGATAGGCTCACGGCCGACTTATTCCATATACTGAAAGACAATAATAATAGGTCTGGACAATTCACACAGCGCCATCTAGTTCACATCTAAACAGAGCTTGTGTTATGGACCAGACAACTAATAGAAAAACAAATATATTTTGTAAAGGCATCCAAACCAAAACAAACAATCATATTCATGAAGACAAATGTTTGCATCGTGCCAGAAATTGAAACCGCAACTATCTAACCGGCAAGCGATCTTTCAGTTTACCATCGCATACTGTAGCGCAAGCATATATTATATATGTATTTGTGTATGTATACATATAGTATTATATTAATTAAAAATACACATGTTTACATAACTTTTATATTTATTTACAATATTGTACAATACTGTAGCAACATGAATCTTTAGGGCCACTGTACAAAAATACATGATATCGGAATTATAATAGTCATACAGTCTGAATAGTGGAATGTGATGGATTGTATTCATATCATTTGTCACACATGTTTCGTCTTATAGAGTGTTACATATTACTTAATGCAATAAGTTGTAAAATCACTGAAAATAAAGTATAATTATAATGATCCATAATAACATTTAATTAAAAATCTCGACATCCAAAGGAAACAGAAATCACACACAACACAACACTCAGACACTCGAAATTTTGACTTGACATCTTTGATTCAAATATTTTTTTTCTCTATACTTTTTCTACAAATTTCGTTAAACATCTCTTTAAAATAAGTGGTGAAACAACATAGTGTATCTGATAATATTTTCAACTTACATTTAAAAATATATTTAATCAAGTTTCGAGTTCCTAAAACTAAAGGAAAGTATTAAATATTAAAATAAAACATTATGCACCAACATATAACTTATTCTAAATCATAGCCTACAATTCGAATAATGCGTCAATTATGTCTCAGTGTAATTATTACCTTTAGCTATAACTGCAGGTAACATTTATTCTGCTCAACAATATATTTACCAGGTACTTTTACTACTTTTTTCATGAAAAAAGCACTAATTAGAAATGGTAGTTTATCTGATCTAAAATTGAAACCACGAAAGACATTTGGGTTTCAATATCACGATGCAAAAAAAATTATATGCAATGTATTCATATTCTACTTCACCGTGTTTATAAACTTTAAATATTTTCTTTCTTTTTTGTCTACCATGTTAATTAAATTTGACATCTCGCTAATATGTTTCATATTAATAACACTAAAGCAACAACTAAATACATTTATGCATTCGTGAGTTCAGCTTAAAAATTAATTGTATCATAAAATTATATGCACATAAAGTAATAAATAAAGTTGTATTCCTTCAGAACCAAAATAGATTTGTCTTCTTTTTATA
The DNA here is from genome assembly GCF_030625045.1 of Achroia grisella. Lineage (NCBI taxonomy): Eukaryota > Metazoa > Arthropoda > Insecta > Lepidoptera > Pyralidae > Achroia > Achroia grisella. The sequence continues at coordinate 1,218,780 of NW_026712795.1, read as the reverse complement.
TTTTTATATATAAATTACTTGAAAATTCTTATTGTGAAAAAGAAATCCTACTTAGAATACTAGTAGTAATTTTCTTACCATTGATAAAGTGTGACTTTATAAACGATAGATACTCAAATAAAAAATATATTTATATTTACATCAAATATTATTTTTTCGTTTTAAAATGATAAGACAAAAAGTTGGCAACCCTACTAATATGCAAGCCTCTTTTTTACTGCTCTTTTTGTTTTCTGTCTCATCTTTTCTCACTTAGTTTGTGTAGAACTTTCATAATAATTTTGTGGAAAAAAGAGATACAGAACTATCGGCTATAAATCCAAACACAATGACGTGGGTCACTACAAAATATTTTTTTATATGAAACAAAATATATATTTATACTAGCTGTCCCGGCAAACGTTGTATTGCCATATAAATTAATAACGCTATAAAAAAATAGGGGTTGATGATAGAAGGGTGAAAATTTAGGATTGTATGCATTTTTGTATGTTGTATCATAAAAAAATAAAAACTGAAAATTTTGTCTAAAAAATAAAAAATAAAATTTAGGGTTGGACTACCCTTAACATTTAGGGGGATGAAAAATAGATGCCGGCCGATTCTCAGACCTACTCAATACGCTCACAAAATTTCATGAGAATCGGTCAAGCCGTTTCGGAGGAGTATGGGAACGAAAACTGTGACACGAGAATTTTATATATATGTAAGATGGTTGCATATTATAGGTTTCCTTCCTACAAAGGTAGTGCCAACTATTAAAACATAGTGTTTATTTGCTTAGTATGTCTGAAGCTGCTTAATTCATGTGACTTCATGTTCTTTCATAAAGCATAAACCTAAATTGTATTTATCATACAATTAATTTGAGATTTATGAATGACTCTTCTAATATTTACACGTTTCAAGATATGTGATTGTGTTACATTTAAATATCACACGTTACTATTTATATTTGAACATTATCACACTAATTTACCATTATTCGCTGATGAAACTGTAACTGAATTTTAAGTATGAGTATATATATATATATATATTTATATATATCAGAATTCTAAGTTATACCGGAAGACTTTTATTTAGTACAGAAATAAATTGTCACAATAGATACATGAGGACTATTCGAACAGAATTTCTTACTCATTATCTAATACCTGATTTTTTTTTATACTATATGTAGGACACTATGAAAACAATGGAAACATTGAACTCGGTAGAAAATAAAAAAAATTCATGACATTAAAATTAGAAGTGTTTACTCAGCATCATGACAACTTCATGACTGTCATTGTGTTTCTGCATTTGTCGATTCTACATACAAATGGAAATTTATTGGATTCCTCCGCGCAATATGGAATCATTATTTTACAAATAAATAAGATATATCGAACAAAAACATTAATAAAAGATAAATAACATATGTTGGATATAACAAATAAATAAATTAGTATACATAACAATTTGGTAGCCTTCCAATAATTTATATTCATCAGGCTAACTGATTTCAAAAGAGAAGGTAGTCTTAAAGATTTAAGTTTTTTTAGCTTCAGGGTGGTCCCATGTAAACTTGGTCATAATCCGTATATAATTTACAATGGATCTGCCAATCCTAAAGCTAAACTTGGGTAAATTTATACATACAATATTGCCTCAAATTTACATATTAGTATTATTAACAATTTTGTATTATTTTTCAACCATACATGTCCTTACATTATTTCAGTTACTGATATCAGTTTTTATTTAATGTAATAAAGTATATTAATATATAAATAATTTGAAAAAAAATACCATAACAAAATACTTAGCAGACAATGTATAATATATGTTTCTTAGAATATTATCTTTTTTATTTACAAAGCTAACATTAATCAGGCATAACTTTTTGTATTTTTTGAACAGACATTTTAAAATCACAGTTAATTTTATCTAGATCTATGGAAATATGATTTTGTGAGTCAATTACAAGTTGGGAATGTGAGAGAAATAAAATCGCAACACAGAAAATTAGCAATAAAATATTCTTACTTTTTTAGCACTCAAACTTCATTCATTACAGTTGTTGAGATCAAGATGCAATTGTAGATAAAATTTTGTCAACTGTCATATTTACAGAATTACAATTATCTATCGTTAATGAATCATTCAATTTCATTATGATTTATAAGTAAGCAATTTACAGAAAATATTTTTTATTACTGGCAATGTAAAATATAAAATAGAAGGTGATGACAACACTGAGATGAAGATTGAGTCTCTAAACAGACGTAAAAACATTGCTATGGAACATTAATGAACAACATATCAAAATAAATTAAAAAACAATCAGAACAAGGTACAAATAGTGAGGAAGCAAATAAAATAATCTTTTAGTTTTAGCAGACTTGTGCTTAACTCTCCGTTTATATGCTAAGCTGTCTTGTAACAGACGCTTTATAAGTATTGATAAATACAATGGTAAACATACTCATGAAAACATTGTTTTGTAAATGTTCTATATTTGGCCAACACACCAACAATGCACACTCTAGCGTAACCTAGCAACCAATACATTGGTCAGTACAATATTTGGCAAAACAACAGATATATTTACAAATGTTTGTGCCACTACAAACTTATTATTCTCATCCATTCGCTTCCAATTCAGAAATTTAAAGATACACATAAATTTGTCACAAATAAAATATCGTTCGTCATTGCAAGTTAATTTGGCAGTGTCATACCTGTTCAATAACAAATGATGGGATGTCACTAGTAGGTATGAAAAAATCAATCACAATTTAAAAAAAATTGTCTATTCTGATATCACGCTTATCTAGTTCCATAAGCGTGACAGAAAGACAAGGGAACAGACTTTTCAGTTCCAAATAAATAAAAATATTACTGATTACATTTTTTATACAAAGTGCTCTGTATAAAAAATATAAAAAGGAAAAAAAAACTACATTATTTTAATCATCATCATCATCGTATTGACACAGAATGTGTTACTGGCTACTTCTAAGTATTATATTAACCGGATATAACGACATTGAAGTGACCACAAAACATGGCTGCTATATCCGGATGGTCGTTATAAGCAGTATATATAATTATTATATTTATTTAGGAATCCATGTATCTTTACATAGTAAAAATAAAGTCGCTTCCGCGTTGCGTAGTTTAAAAGATCTAAGCGTAGAGAAAGCCTTTTTTTAAAGTACGCAAAGGACTGTAATGAAGTTTTCAGCAATAAAATGATTCAAAGGAAAGGTCTATATGTATGCATATATACATTTAGTTATAACAACCGATCCGTTATAACCGAGGCTATTATATCCGGTTTTTACTATAGTTAAAAATGACCATTTTAAATTGCATTTCTTCATGCTTTCCTCATAAAATTATATACTGCCAAAGGGCATATTTTCAAACAAAGTGTCTTAATAGAGATTTTATATGGAACATACATAAACTGTGTAAATAAGTAATTCTATATGAGCCAGCATATATTATATTCAAAACCAAATTAACACAACATTTGGACATAATATATATGTATGGTTTGAAAAAATATAAATATAAAAGGAAAAAAAATATATCAAAAGCATTACCGCAGTAAATTAATAAACTGAATATATAAGTTTTCTAAATACATACATAATATATCCAAGAGATAATGTTTTTATTTAATAACAGACTTGAATATAATATGTACAGGCTCGTAATATAAAATCATAAAACTTCTATTATAATATTGAACAGTCATTATTACTTCTAAAGCGATATATTTTCCCATATAATTAAATAAATAGAAACTCTATTATTCATTGCAAATTTATCTCAGTAAAGTGACTTAAACAAAAAATAACAGTTGAATATGTTCTATTAAAAATAGTTATAGAAAACTAATTTTGTTTTTATATTGCGATTATGTATAAATCAATATAGTGGAATATAATTTCTAGCTACACACAGATAGATACAATTTTTAAGGCACACTTCCAATTGGAGATTGGTAATTTGTTTACAATAAAAATATGATACCATAATTTATTAAATTGAGGCGCCTTTCTGACATGATCGGCGCGTTTTTGTTTCTGTACCAAATTTACAGCTTATTTACCGAGAAGACTGCTAAATTTCGGTACGATACGTTCAAGATACGTCACTATATCGAAGAAAAGGGGACAACCCTATCAGGAAGGCGCCTAAACCTGATCGCCAATGTGTAAGCGGCCTTACAAGGCGCATTAGGAGCCCATATTATCACCAATTACCTTCACAGTCCTCCACTTAACTTGTGCAAGCGATCATCAACGTTACACTAAACTAATACAGTTCATATTGGTTTGTCGCACTTATCACTGACAGTCGTGTAGTTCGGTTTCGTATCGTATCACTACCGTCATTATCACAAAGCACTTAAGGTATGTAATTGCGTGGCTGTCATTATTGCACTCGCGTACTCATAGAGTGTTGAACAGGTCCCGTGCGTTATTCTTTGAATAACGCTTATAGGAGCAATCGCTGAATCAGCTACCACTGTGGACATACAAACATTCACATTAGTTATTCGTCATAGAAGGCATTTTATCATTACTAAAATTAAAAATGCGAAAATACTTTGACATCCTTCTGAATAGTTCTAGAGTTCTTTTTAATCATTTTAAATAGTTCCGATGTTTAAATTAAAAATAAAAACAAATTTTCGTAAAAAAAACTATTTTTTTACGAGTTCCAGCCGATCTGATCGGAGTACAGAGTGTTGGGACTTCATTGTGAGTAACATTAGTAGAGGCTTCTCACTCGTCTAGGTCTAATCTAGTCACATTCCACTGGATTATTTTTATTCCCTTACCTTCTGTTGGGCATGGCGCGCCGCCTGGCCGTCTGCCGCTGGTGTTCAAACTCGAAGTCCTCCTCTGTGAGGTTCAGCCGTTGCATGTGGTACATCAGGTACTCCTCGCCCAGGATGCCCTCTGGCGGATGCCGGAGGACCTCTAGGGTCTCACAGAGTCCGGACGCACGTTTCCGCACCTTCGCTGATCCCAGTGCACCGGCCAGAATCACTAGTGCTGCTTTGAATAAAACCTGAAAGCAAAAAATAATATATATTTGCCATGTATTTGGGTGTTTTCTCTAAATATCTAATACATAGATTTTTATATTTGTATTACTGAAAATAAATAGTAATTAATAAAAAACCTTAGACAACTAATTCAGCGGTGTATGTAACATTCCTAAATTTTCACCCTACTACAATCAGTCCCTATTTTTAACAGCGATATTCATTTATATTGCAAAACAAAGCTTGCCGGGACATCTAGTTGTTTAATCTCTATTCTCACTACACTATTAGAACTTTTAGATCCAGAATTTGAGAGTTTGCTCAATAATTCGTTGATTCACCTTGACCCCTTCGCAAAGGAAGCAGTCCCAGACCCGCAGCAGACTGTCCCAGGGCAGTGTGCGGGTGAGTGCGCACAGGAACCACTCGGTGGCGTACAGTACCGGCTCCACCTTGTGCTTGACGAGGTGACGGTGAACGGCGGGCGCAGTCCGCCGTAACAAAGCGTGCAATATATCACCGTCACGTTGAAGTACCTGTAATCAACGTATAAAAGTATTATTTGTTTATGGTTTTTGTTTAATTTTTCGTTACTGCCAGTTCGTATGATTGTTTCTATTAATCTATGTATTGCAAATAAATAATCCTCGACAATTAACACAGCGCCATCTAGTCCCACGGTAAGGAGAGCTTGTGTTATGGGTACTAGAAAACTGATATGAATACTTATTTTTTTTTTGTAAATCATAATATACATAGGAAACACCTAAACAGATACAAACAAACATACCATAAATTAAATACATACATACATTTTCACCCTTCTATCATCAACCCCTATTTTTTAATAGCGTTTTTTTTGCGGGTTTAGTGTACATATAAAAGTATTCATATCAGTTGTCAAGAACCCACAACAAGCCGTGCTTATCTTGGGACTAGAGTAGGCACTGTGTAGATTTTCCCAGGGTTATTATTATTATAACATCACTTAATATAATCATGGTAAATATGTCGACCCATGACCAGGAAACTCGTAAAAGGGATGAAATATCGGGACCTATAAATAATCTATCATATTATAAATAACCCATTATAATATGTACAATTATGAACAACCATGAATAAAGTATATAACTTTCCTTTTTTTAATTTGGCTAACAAACATCAACAAACCTCGAGTCCTGGATTGTAGTAGCCTTTAAGATACTTGTCGCTAATGCTGACGAGGCACCAGAAGGCCTGCACCGCTGGCATATGCATCAGGAGGAATGCTGCGACGGGCGCCTGCGCTTGGAAGTAGCCCACCTTTGGGTTCAGAACTGAATATGCCTTCAGCACTGAGAACAACTCCTGTTGCCTGTAATGTTATAATTCAATATACGTATGAATAATGACTGAAGTACCTATCATGTGATATAATATTTTTATTTTGGGAACAAAATAGTAAATAGTTTATTACTGTTTACTGTTTTTTGTTATTATTACATTTTTTTATTATTACCCGGACGGGAAAGTCAGTTTTTTTTTCACACTACTCTAATACTGTTGGCCTCAGCTTTTTTACAGCTTCACCGGACGATAAGTCGTTGTTCAGACACGAAATATACGTTTACGAAATATAGTCTTATCGTTACTATCTGTATATATATATATATAAGTAACAAAATTTATTCCAAAAAAAGGAAACAAAACAAAACTTGACTATTTTTAATGCCTTTATAGGTTACGTCCTATTTCTCAACTCCTATTTCTTCCTATTTCCTACTGAATATACATACAAAAGAATAGCTCAAGCCGTTTCAGAGGAATTTTGATACAAACACTATAACACAAGATTTTTATATATTATAAGAGATATTGTACAATATAATGAATTTGATTAGTGTTTTTACAGAACCAATAAACACAAAATCATTGCAACAGTTCGAAACTTCGGGATTACGTTTTGTGGGGAACTCCTTGGTTTTGTTAATGTTCCATTCAAGTGGTTTCCTCACTGCAATTTTTACATACACAGTAACTTTATACACATTTTTAATATTTAAATTATTACACAAATAAGTTCCTATCTATTATATGAAATAATGAAGTAATAGGGAAAATAATAAATGATAGAAGTAATAATGGAATAGGTAATTAATATCGGCGTTGGTTCGGTTCATAATAATAATTTTAATATAACAAAAATATGTATTTATTATATTTATTTATTTATTAGCATACAAAACAGATTACAATCACTACAATAATATAATTAGGAGCGTGTAGTTCGGTATAAAACTGTATTGTAATTCAACTTGCGTGTTGCTAAGATATTTATGAGCTGCTATTTTGGAAAAAAGTATAGATTATTAGTTATGCGATATTATGTCTGTACGTGTGTTCATTTTTCACGACTTAACGGCTGAATGAATCTTAATGAAATATGTATAAGCCATATAATAATTTTAAAAGCACTCTTTGAGCGGAATCTATCCGAGCATAACTGTCAAAGTTAGCCGCCATCTTGGATTTTCCCAAACTTCGGAATTTTCTCGTGGTAACCCCAGCCAAAAGAACATTTCTCCCATACATCGTCCCGACCCCCGGACACTCCTTCTGGGAGAACAACTATGTCAATCAGTCAGTGAGTCACCGTAATGCAGCTTTATATATTATAGATATATACACCTGTATATATTATTTTTCTGTATTAAGGGGGTCTTCCTATGTGATGGGTTGAAAAAATCGATTTTTTTTTTCATAAATTGCTCCCTTAACATGTCTAGAATACGGTAGTAAAGCGATTTTAGAAAATTCGAAGTCGTTTTAAAGATACAGCAGGTAAAAGAAAGAGCGGTTCGGAGCGGTGAGTTGGCAGTTAGAGACCGGGCCTATTGTGTACCGTTAAAAAAAGAATGTGTGGGTCACGTAGAAAAGAGGATGGGAACACGACTTCGGGCTGTTAAAAAGGATAAAACCAATAAAGGAATAGGAGGAAAAGGAGCAGGTAAACTTACTGATAAAGTTATCCAAGAAATTACAAAATTCTACGGATTAGCAATTCGACGCCATCCAGATTCGCTTGAAGATATGAGAAAGGAAGTTTGGGCAACGTACTATCACAAATGTTCTTCTGATGAAAACCCTCAGCATCAATTTTGTCCAGAAGGCGAAGACAGTTGGTGTAAATGGCGTAAGGCTGAAGCTAATAATGAACTGGACCAATTTCATCACGATAAACCACCTCTAATTCCGCAAGTCCAAGAAGCTATCAAACCGGTTTTCGAAGATTTATCGAAAGACGAATTATTAATTCGTTGTTTAGGAGTAGAGACACAAAACAATAACGAATCTTTGAATTCTTTGATTTGGACTTTCGCTCCTAAACATCTTCATTCTGGTCCCAAAGTTGTTGAAATTGCTAGCTACTTAGCAGTTATTATCTTTAATGAAGGTTTTCAAGGTATTTTAAAAGTTATGTCGATTATGGGATGCCCTGTTGGTCGTGAAGCCCAAGCGTATGTTGAGAAACGGGATGAAAAGCGAATCTTACGCTCTGAGCGGCGCGTAAGTGATGTCGTTAAACAAGCCAGAATTGACTCAAGAGCTGAACAATCTGCTTTAAAAGAGTTTCACGAGGAAGAGGAAGGAATACTCTATGGACCAGGCATCGCCGATTGAGAGTAAGTTGATATTTTAATAGTTTTTAACGGACTTGAAACTTTAAACGCGTTTTTCTCAAAACTGTGTTTTTCAAACTTTCCTCCATTGTATCTCAGAAACGGCTGGACCGAATTACTTGAAATTTACAGGGCACACTCAATATATGTAAACACATGGAATGAACTATTATCAATCGAAAATTTTCAAAACTTCGATTTTTTAATAATATAGCAAAAAACAAAAAAAAACGCCTAATTTGCAACTTTTATTTCAAATGTCTATCAAAAATCCAATTTTTTTTATATTCATTTGATTATAGGTCATTCCGTGACCGCCTACAAATTAAAACGCCGTTTTTTTTTTTTTTTCAGATAAGCCGATCAGCCGGATATATGTTCAGAGCGCTGTAACTCTAGTTTGACTGAATATTTTTAGCTGAATATATTTATACTGTCCAAATATGTGTTAATAAATGATAAAAAACTTGAAGCTCCATATTTAAGAAAAAAATCCTAAAATATCCCTAAAAAACAGGCCGTCACATAGGAAGACCCCCTTAAACTATTTTATACTTGTTAAATTGCACCGCCATACTATCTCTGATCAACGCGACGGTTGACTGGTAGAGAATACCATCAGGCAATAAGTCCGCCATGTATACAATTTTGTGTGCAAAAGAATAAATAAATAAGGTTTGCTGTAGTGCTAATGCGAGTGCTATTATATGATGCTATGACGTCACGGTGTCGTAATTCGATATTACATAGCGTACTCGTTCGCCTGCATGCACAACAGTACAGAACTACAGACAATACGTTAGATCTATATTATTGCATATGTTGAAACTATAATATTGTTCGGATTACACAACTAGTTCGTATTAAAAAACCGGTAATGTCCGAAGACAAAATTTTAAACAGGTTTAAGATTCTTCATAATAATGATTTTAATAAAGCAAGTATAAAGAGGTATATTGTATATATGTACTAAGTAAGTATAAAAGTATTAATTATAACAATAAACGAACAGTATATAATTGCCTATCGATGCCACCCTTATGGAGAGCCTGCCAGGGTATATTTAGGCAGTATTTTTGTGATCGAAAACTATAGTATCCATAATAATGTATAGCGTACATAACTCTGGAATCTTGTACTTTCAAAGAATAAAAAACTTCAAAGCTGCGCAGTGGTTTCGAAGGTTGCTTCTATCATGGCAAATCCGCTTATATATATATGTATATATTACTATAAAAAATGTTGAATGATATCAGCAGTGTCTTAAACTCACCCTAGTCCTTCTTCCCTAATAAACATCTCATGGTAAGGGAACTGCCTGTGAAGGTCTTTTCTGATGTCGTCCATACATTTGGGGTCCCCGGGAGCTTGTAGTAACTCTTCATATTCGTTGGGATGGTTCTGGAGTAGCAGCTGTCCACCACAGAGGTACAGCCAAGCTTTGGGTCTCACTGACGCTGGTATGCCTGAAATTTTAAAAGAACATTTAAACTACGAAACGAAATCCTCCTCCTTTTTAGAAGTCGGTTTTAAAAATCTAAAATATCTAATCTAAAAATAGCCATCTACCATGTCAGGTTGACCTCTACGCGGTTCCCCCTTCGCGGAAACCGTCGTGATAAATTCTTGGTGAATGGCCACGATGGGCTAACTGACCTGACCTCATGCTCATCTTATAGTGCAGGCGGGTGCACCACTCCATCATTTCCCATAAAAATAATCTAAAAATAGAAAAATAAATTGGTATAATAGAGACTACCGACCTTTCCTGCACCTCTCGCGCACCTTCTTGTAGTTTTTGCTCATAAACGCCTCCCAATTGTCCAGCATGCGCAGCCATTTCTGTTCCCGCTTCAGTATCGTGCTCGGTGAGACGGTCCTCTTGCTGTAACAAGCAATATTTCACATTAATCAGCTGTATTGCCGTCTTAGTGCTTTTACCACTAACACAAGAAGAGTCCATGTCTGGACGCTAGTAAATTTTTAGTGGGCGTGGAAATAATGCAATAATTTGGTATTTTTTTAAGTGTTAAGTTAGTCCAGTTATCTAGATTAAATTAGGATGGCAACACTTTTAACCAGCTACCTTGTAATATATTCTCAATTGTCACAGATTAAATACAATGTTTGCGATTTTACATACACGAACCATTTAAGTGTTTCAGTGACATGCTATTTTGTACTGTTCCCATTTGCAACAGTTAAATTGGAAAGAAGAAAAGAGTGAATTGGTAGATTTTTATTTATTTCATATAAGAATATCAACTGCGTTACACAATGAAGCCCCAGATGACAAATCCACTGAATATTTTGTAAATATTATTGTAATGATAAGAGCGATAAAAATTGCATATCTATTTGTATTAAGTACGGGAAACTGAAAAATGTTTCGCAATACGCACTTAAACGGGTATATAGTAATTTTAAAAGAAGAGTTATCTCATGGATATCATGTCATACCTACATATAATATACATAAAAATATTTTCATTTAATATCAATTCTTCATAGAAAGGTAAAATGATAATCTACATAACGTCATTCACCATAACCATATGAAAAAAAATGAATTCGTTGTATTAATTGTTTGACGTTACGCTGCCCGTGAGTGTAACCACATGGCCAATTTGTGTTGTAACATGAACCAATAAATGTGTTTCACAATAACATACACAATACCGTTTAAAATAAACGATTATCGTCACGATAAAAAATCAGTGCACATTTTTTTAATGTATATGAGGATGATAAGATGAGTATGAGGTCAAGTCAGTTCCTGGTGAATTTACCTCGGTAGCCTATTAAGGTAATTTTTTCACGATAGTTTCCGTGGAGGGCAGCCTAACATGGTACATTGTTACCCATAGGGTTAATAGTACACATTACTAACACTTCTTCCCCCCGATCAGTGCACTTAGATTTACTATCAGGAGTATTTATCTTTCATTCAGAGCGTTGCGGCTTAGTGGTTTACTACACCGATACTATGAACAGGGCAAAGGGGGAAGGGGGAAGTGAGGAGGTTGTTAGTAGTATAGCAACTAATGTCAACCTTCATACGGTACCGCTTGAAACCTTTGTGGTTAATTCCTGATAGATTCCCCATGATGCGTTAACGACTGGTGCCCCGCCAGCGTGTACCATTACTACTAATAAAATGATTATATACAAGCCTTAAATTTAAACAAAATAAGTACTTATGTGTGGTCAAGCAAGATATAGAAGTTAATCAGCGTACACGGAAGCATCATTTCATTTCACACATTAAAAAACTACCCCGACTGCAAGTAATCCTAGAAACGGTGCGGCGATAGGGTGAAAATATAAATCTGCGAAATGTGGCCATATCAATGGTAATGTCACCACGACCTACGCAGTTGATGACGGCGTTGACCATCTTGAATGATAGTCGTAATGTTTCTATTATGAATTTTATAGACCAAATAGTCGATGAGTGCCAAATCGTAATCAGCCAACTTGTATAAATAGTTAAAAGAACGTAGGAAGGAAATATATAAATTAGTAGTTGAGGAAAGAAGAAGCAAAAAAGGTATATAAGTATTTGACATTTTATATAAAGTCTGGGTACCTCTGTGTCACCTATTACTACCGTCCAGCAACTTGCTTTGTATAGCTGTTTTCATTGATGAGTGAGATATGGCAGTAAAATCACAGGGTAGAGAGGCATGACATCTCAGTCTTTTGCAATGGCAACATCAGTGATATGATGTAATGTCCGTGGTGCTGTTTACGTATATAGGCGACAGTTGCCACTAACTCAAAATATTAGGTGAGTCGTAATAATTAAAAAAGAAAATTACAAAATTTCATTGTGTTGATGAATAAGAGCCAGTAGGCGTCTAATTAAAACCGTTTTGGCTGCAGACAGTAAAATTTTATGTAAGTTTGAATTTTTTAGTATAATGTCCGTAAAAAGGTAATCGACTGGTGATTATTAAACGATACCGCAAAATTATTAAAACAAGTTTATATCCCAACCATATTCGACCATATTCTAACAAATAGATACATAAAACGTAAAATATAGGTTAGACGGTATATAAAACCCGTACCGATTAACTACATCAAATCAAGTAAGTTTGTATTAGACTATGTCCGAGATTCATCAAAAACTTCAGATTTGTTGACTGAGGTAAATCCTGAATCAATATTCTGAGTCCGAAAATAAGAGTCAGTACACAATTCTGTTATATCAAAGACAAACGTACGATTGTCGGTCAAAAAGTACAATCCAATTGAATATTTTGTTACATTTAAAGTCTGCTAAATAAGAATTGACATTCAAATTAAGGTCAAAAATGTGAATAACATGCGTCAAAACTAATAGTCGGTCGTTAGTGGAACTGCAATAAAATGAAGTAGACAACAGGCCCTCATCAGTTCCGGATTAGTACCGCACACTCTCTCCTATATATCCACACTAGTAAAATACAACAAAATATTGATAACAAAAAGATTTTTTAATAAGTAAATTTCTTAAGTTTTAGATAGTCTTCATAGAAGTTCGGGTTTGAACCGGGGACCTCTCGATCTGCAGTCGAATGCTCTACCACTGACCTATATCCCCTATAGTTTTAGATAGTCTAGACCAAGGGTCTTTAACCTGCGGCCCGCCCGTATGTTTTCTGCGGTACGCCAGAAGCATAGGCCCACTCTCAGTAACGACAACAATTAAGTAATAAAAAGTACGAGTACCTTTAATTTAAAATAAAAAAGCCTTATAAAAATACCAACGATGCGGCCCGTTATACAGAAAACAAATATTTTGGCCCTTGATTTGTAAAACGTAGAACCGCTGGTCTAGACCAAGTGTAGCGTGATGGGTATCACCTCATCACTGTAGCGTTATGTATGATGCGAAGAGACGTGCAACTTTATTTGTATTCTTTACTACCTTGGTTTTGAGTATACGGGTGTAATAATTGTACGACATTAGTAAGTTTATTCATGTCAGTCTGCTACATGACTTAGTATCGCAAAACCCAACGCAGGAGTCGTACTGCGGACTGACTTTACACTCAAGTAAGAAATCTAAATTATGTAGTAATGCAAACAAATGAAAGGGTGCCGAGTGTTGACAGAAATATTATAAGTACATGCAAAAGATTTGTGATTTGCGTTGTTTTTTTTAAACAAAAATTAAGAATCAAAGCCAAACCATAGACTTCTTCACTTGCGCTAGATACGACACTGGCCCTCTCGTTCACACTACATACTGCCATTATTTACTTTTCGTTAGGAAAGCGGCGCAATGTAGAAAGCATGGAAAATAAAAGTGAAAAACGTTGTGTTGTATACATCAAATTATTGCTACTGTATGATGGTCATTTTATTAATTCTAGTTACCGTTAGCTACTATGTCCGCTGTTGTTGCTGCATTTTTACTTATATTCCAAATAACATGATTGGTTAAACCTTCCCTCACTATCGCATCTATAATCTATAATGAGCATTAATAAATAAATAAAAATAAATTCTATTTTATCTTTTTACATGTGTGGTCTTTTTTTAGCTTCAAGGAAAATCTTTACTTTATCGGCGCCTCGATATCGCAAGGGAAATATTTGTGGTCAATCAAGATATTTAAGTTAATCCGAAAAATATGTATAAATTTCTAGTGGTTTGGCACATTGCGTTACTTTCGATGGTCGCGGGTTCGATTCCTCGCACAGTACAAATTCTTCCATTTGTATTCATGAATATGATTCTTATATATATATGTTAGTCCATTGTGGTAAACTCACCATGAATTTATCAAGATGGTTTCCTGGGGGAACCGCGTGAAGGTCAACATTGGGGTTATTAGTCCACATTACTAACAATCCCCTTCCTCTCGGTGTTTCCTATGCATAGTAGGTATGTATTTACAAAAAATCTATATTAGTAGGAATTTATATCAGTTGTTGTTCAATGTTGTTTAACCATCATATGTCTCATATATCTACTGTGTATAGATGCGTAATTTTTTATTACATGTATACATTTCCACTTTGTTACAAGCGGTTTATAAGTATTTTTAAATAGATGGCAATTGATCGTCGCACCCGCCTGTGCTTACGGTATACGCTGGCAGGTCACCAGTGAAGGATGATAAGATGAAACTGGTCAGTTCGCCCATTGTGAAGACTAGGTTTTCAGGGGAAACCGGAGGCCGACCTGAGATGGTACATTGCTATCTATAAGTTACTAGGAACCTATAGATAGCAAAGGTACTACCAATCCCTTTCGCCCTGATTTCTAACTATTCTACTTGGCATTCAGTCACGATCTACGAATAACCTTTAGTGTGTACTAATCACAAGATATTTTTAACGTAGGAAAAACCCGTTCAAACTTGTATAAATTAATATTATTCATCCGCAAAATACACCTGTGCAATAAACAGCTGCATAAACAAGCCTTGATGACAATGAGCGATTTTTCGAACTATTCAAATGCTGATGTAAATACGGGAGGCTAGACATAGTCACACCAGATGTTGTCTTAGTATTCCTTTTATTTAATAAGAATATATATTGTGACTTCTGCAATAACGACGCCGCGGCGTATTCCAGCTCTACTTGCCGCCGATATCGACATAGAAAATAGAATATAGTGTACCTACACTTGTAATATTTCCGTCAACACTCGGCAACCCTCCACTAGTTCATCCCTCCAGATAATATAGTTAAATGTAAAGCCAGTCCACGTTATGACTCCGTGTCGAAAGTACGCGTTACTAACAAACCATGCAGCACACTATAATAAACTTACTAATCTAATGTACAATAAATAATACAATTATTTCACCGTACATAATATATTTTTAATGTAGTATTAATAAATAATATATTATTCAGTGACACCTCATCACCTCATATAGGTGATAGAGGTGATAACCACCGCGATACAATAGATTAAGAAAAGGTTACTTTCAGAACTGTATAAAAATCATTCCATCTGACGATTATACGACGATAATATTAATTTGTTAGTAATGTGGACTGATAACCCCATGCTAGCAATGTACCATGTCAAGTTATCCTCCGCGCGATTACTCCTGAACACCATCATGATAATTCCTGGTGAATTTGTACCAATGGACTAACTGGAGAGTGCACCATATCATTATCATCGATTAAAAAAATATATATTAATGAAACGAATACGCATCTCATAAAGTGCTTAGTAACAAGCACTAACTTGCCTTATTGTAGCCTGGTAATTTCCCTATTATAGATAGATAAATATGCTTTTGTATATTGCGAAACACAGTAAAAAAAAATAGGTACATTTAAGTCCTTAGTCACGGGGTCGTTTTAGCATTTTACAGCGAGAGCCTGTGCCTACACTTGTAATATTTCTGTCAGCCCTCGAGACCCTTCCATTAGTAGTCTTCAGATAATATAGATTTAAGTTAGTTAAAACAATAGATCCCGACTCTGCTTCGTATATATACGCGTTACTAATAAGCCATGTAGCACACTATCAATAAAGTTAGTAATGTACAATAAATAGTACCATTATTTCACCGGTATACTCACTACCTACATACAATAAACAATATATTATGTAGTGACACACCATCACATCATATATAATGCTACAATGGTGAGGTGATAACCACCGGGCTACAAGTCCAAATCACCAGACTTACCAACTCCTGCCTCACTCTCACCCTTAGATATTTCGTTTCATTTTATTATTATCTATCTCGTCTTCACCTGACAATCAATTAATTAATAAATAGAAATATAAATTTACACGCAAAGTTTTTTAGTGTCTGCAGATTTTAAGTCACAGCCTCTTCAGTGTAATTCGGTGCAGTAAACCACTAGGCGACCACGACGCTCTCTTTCATATTATTTAATGATCTAAACCCACCATTAACACAGAGAGTACAAATTGACTAAATCCGTCTTGGACATTACAAAAGCTAGTCATCACACACCACATTGACCGGCCACATGTAGTACCTACATTCGGTCGCAATGATCGAAACGTTGCCAACGGGAAATTCCATTTCGTTTTATTTATCCCTCATGATTTTCGTTATGTTCTGATTGTAAACAATTCTATTTATATCTGCAGTCCAGTGAGCAGAGAGTTCAGAAAGAAAACAGATATATACAATCAAAAGTAGAAGGAAGACAATATTAGATAAAAACTATTTCACCCCGCAAACGTTGTTTTGCCTTTTAAATATAAACGCTATTAAAAACATGGGTTGTAGGGTTGTACTTATGTATTTTTTAATGCTAAATTATAAAAAAATGTCCACTAAATTAAAAAAATAAATGTTAGGGATGGACAACCCTTATCCCTTAGAGATATGAAAAATATTATAAATAGTAGCCGATTCTCAGGCCTACTGAATATGCATATAATTTCATAAAAATCAGTCAAACCGGAGGAATATGCTAACGAACATTGTGACACGAGAATTTTATATATACATAAGAAGATAAAAAATATTTTTGGGTGAAGGGGATTATTAGTAACGGAAACTACTGATCCTATTGCTAACAATGTACCATGTTAGGTCGACCTCCACCGATGGTTTCTAGAAACCATTCATCATATCACCCTCCACGAATGACCTGCCAACCTATACAAGCGGATACAATGTTTCTTTAAAATGGTTTAAAATGAAACAGCTGGAAATGAACTAAAGTTTATACTTACAATTCATTTTATATAATATATTGATAGATTTGTGTAAATGTCCCTATAATATTTGTTTGTTGTCTTAAATATCATAAATTTATATGTATATAGTTATTAATTAAGTAAACCCGCCTGTTAATTTTTTTTTTAATGAGTAATGGGGGCTGCCTGAAAACCAGCGCTGTATAGGTGCACCTCATTGAGGTTGTACTTATATCAGCAATTGACAATTTTGTATGTTATTTTTTAATTCTTATTTTGTGTATTATTTGTAATTTGTTGTGTTATGTTGGCAACAAATTAATTGTTGTATCTATCTATTCGTATTTTACAGTATCGTGGGCAATTTAAGACTGAAAACTTATTAGAGAAATATAATCAATCTTTCTGAATGAATAGAAGATCAAATCTGCCCGACACCATAAACACTTTGCCTGACAATTATTTCCTATTCCTATATCCTCCATGGACAGAAACATCGATATCAAATTAATCCGAGACACGGAGGTAGGCTCGTCATCTGCATTATTAAATTTAAATCTACTTAGCGAAATTTGGGCATCATCATCTTAAGGAAATTAGGGTATCATCATTTGTCATCATGACGCTCAGGTTTGACAATGCAGGTAGCATTGTCAAATCACTACTACTCCATTATTATTTGCTGACTACCCCATTGCGGTAAGCCGTTAAGATACATTATTATTATTATGAAAAGTAACATTTATAAACTACTGAATTGAAATATCAAAAAGGTACAGTATTAATATAATGTGACTTGATTTTTATTCAATTTGCCTCATAAATGTATTTAAAACTAGCTGTGAAACCGCGGGGTTTCATCGGGTGAAATTTGGAATAGCCTATGTGTTTGTGATGTACAAAATACGTTATTTAAAAAGTTTTATTAAAATTATAGTAGTTTTTGAAAGAGTTACAATCATCACCACACATAATAAATTTACAATATTAAGCAGAGAATTAAATAGAAAATTAAGTAGTAAGAAGTACGATTTACTAGTGACACGCCCCGAATTCGCCCGTGTGCTTATAAGTATTTGTGTTAAGTATATATTAACATAATATACAGATTATGTGACTTTGAAATAATGTACATTACCTTTCTCTCAAATCGGTACAGTGGTTCCGGATTTTACTTTGCCTTTACAAAGTCCGCTCTCTCTTTACAACATTAGATATATTGCATCCATTCATAAGTGTCTTCAAGCACAGTCCTATCAGTCACAGGTATTCTAGAACCTTACTAATATTACAAACGCGAAAGTTTGTAAGTATGGATGGATGTTTGTTACGCTTACTCACAATAACTACGAAACGGATTTTATTGAAACTTTCCAACAATATAGCTTACAAGTCAGAATAAGAAAACAAGAAAAA